>NC_136751.1:7097500-7687500 GCF_936440315.1 Barbus barbus
ACTTAGTGTATGTGTACTAATGTACATATAGCCTTTTAATGTATACTCATTTGACGGAGGGCAAATACAGCCGGTTGACATGCAATACAAATTTTCAATTTCTAGAAAGTTTTAAGTATATTTTGCCTAATTGGTGGCCATTCATCATTACACACCACTGAGGTTTAGGGGAGCACCTTCATGCTTAGTTTGTTTCTGAAAATCATACATTTTTAAACAAATCAGACCATAAATATAAAAAAAATCACCAAACTCTGTAAATAGTTGCATTATTAAAATCCTTGTTCTTTCTTTAATTCCATCGCTATTTAGGAGAAGCACTTAAGATATAGAGGTGAACCTGAACTTGAATTGTTGAATTGTTAGAACTTCTTGTGTTATTGCCTCTTTTGGATGAATCACTGTTTGGATAAAAAAAAAAAAAAAAAAAACGTGTAAATGCTGACTTCTGCTTTCTACCTCTCACACAGAGTTTAGCATAATCTGAAAGAGCAGGTGTATGTGCTAGTCTGAGAGACATTCTTGACTGAATGCCAAAAGTTTAAAGAGGTCTCTGAAAAGTCCTTCAACAAAACTGAACAGACAGAACTCAAAAAAAAAAAAAAAAAACTCAATGTACAAAGAGAAGAAGGACTGCTGTATACCAGCAATAACCTCCAACAATCTGCCCTGTTCTCCATATTTCTTAATGTGATTCTTTCTTTCTTTCTTTCTTTCTTTCTTTCTTTCTTTCTTTCTTTCTTTCTTTCAGTAGTGTTTAGTTTACATGAGTATAATCGTTTGTTTATATCTGAATTAATATGTCAATTGATTTAATTAATTGCATAAAATGGTGATGAATTAATGAAAATAGTAGCAATTAATCAAATATATAAATATTTTGACACATTGTCGTCTTTATCTTGCTCACTTGGGGTTGTAGAGCAGTTTTCTCAGTAAAACGGATTTTAAATAATATTATTGTAAAATACTATACAAATTAATTTGAACTGAAATATTAACAGAAAATGTGTTCGACTTAAAATGTCAGTATTTTTCCGATATAATATTAATAATTTGCTTTGGCTTCAGTACATTGTGACAACATAAAATCTAATTATTTAATTTTAAACCAGATTTAAGTCTACAACAAATCCTGGATTATACTTTCTCACACAATGTAAATATATCATCATATTTTGGGCTCCTCAACATTAAAAAAAGTTTTAAAATCTGTGCTTTAAGAAACAGTTTGGTTAATTTGAATATTTATTCAGACAGCAATAAGAGTGCAGTACGCACAGCTCAATTTTACCACATTTAAATGTATTCTCCTGAATTTTGCGAGAAACCCACACAGAAAATGTCAAAAAAGGGGGGCCTGCTTTTCAGGCCAGCTGATCAATACCACTTTCAGGAAATGTGTGTATGAGTGAATTATGATCTCTGTACATCACACTCTGTCAGGGCCTAATGCACCCTGACACCCACACATCCATACTGATCTCTTTATCAGCGCAAGAGAGACAGAGAGAGAGCATTGTGGGTTTTTCTCGAGAGAATTGAGGCTCTATTGTGGGTTTAAATCGACGTTGTTCGGACCCCTGAGAGTTTTTTAACCCCCACACAAAGTGGCTCTCATTAACATATGAACGGGAGGGTGGCAGGGTCTCTTTATGGACTGTTTGCAAAGATCCCAGCCCCCCCTCCTCACCCGTCTCTGAACACTGGCCTGCTGGCACTCACATGGCTCTGTATGGGAATGTGCCCCAATGGCATTCACACAACCGTATTTGTTCACTATAGCGTTTCCTCCCCTCAGCAGCAGAACTGTCCTTCTTTCTCTCTCTGTGCATGTAGGAGGTGAAGGTTAAATATGTTTTGTTTTGTAAGAGGTCAGAGTGTAACACATAAAGGTATTCTCTTTGCCAGGGACATCTGGTTGCTAGGTGAATAGACCTGCAGCTAGAAACAGTCGTCTGCTGGATTAACCTGTAATGGCTCCAGAATTAGATGCAAGTTCAAACATTCATGCATCAAAAACCTGAAAGTTATGTTCCTTATGTTAAACCACAGTATTACTTATACGCCCTAGTGCTTAAAAAAGGGAGAAATGGGAATTTACACCCATCACGCCCATCTATTATAGATCTGTTTCAAAATGTTGCTTACCTAGACAATGTGTTCCAAACATTAGAAAAGTAATTTTTTGTCTTTGTAATCTTTAATACAATGTTGAAATGTCTTTCCTTTTCTAGTGATGTCACTTGGGCCGTATGAATATGATAATGATAATAAATGAAGCCAATTATTACGCTGCTTACGAGTGAGAAAGGGAAATTATACAAATGGTAACAGTGATTTCAGTCATAATCTGTATTTTGGCACAAAATAGCATAGTTGGGATCAATTGTTTTGGTACGCTTTCTCTAAGCACATCCCATAACGCTCACATATTAGGTCAGTGTGTAGTGAGAAGGCCGTCTTTTGTTGCTATTCTATTGCAATGTGCTTTCAGCTACATCTGAAAATGGTTGAAACATTGTCCACTTTTATGATCAGATTGACAAAAAGCAGGTACTTAGATGATCCTACCTAACAGCTGGATATTTATTGGCATTGTATTGGAAAACTCACATTCAAATCTGGATGTATTACTCTGCGTATATGAAATCTAAATTTATAAAAGTAAAAATATGAACTTCTTACGAACTGCACTTGAACTTTCAAAAAGTATCAAGTACAAGTATCAATCACAAAGTTTCAATGTATTGAAAAAAATAACTATTTTATCAAATATGTGTGTGTTCTATGTTTCTATGCTCGCCAGAGTATTAGCTTAGCAACATGCTAACATAAAACTCTGCTGGAATAAATTGTGACTTGTGACTGAGTGGCTTGCTGAAATGTTGCCAAATCAATGATAATCACTTAAGAGGTTACATTTTATGATGTTGCATTAGAAATCAGTTCACGTGGTTTTGGAACAAACCTTTATGAATAGCAGTTTTCAGGCAAAAGTTATATGACACATGTTCTATCATCGTCTGACTGTAAAATTGCTTATACATGTATTAGTCATTTATCAGACGCTCTCTTTCCCAAACTGGCTTTCAGTATACTGACTTTTACAGTACTTCCTGAGGTAGTCATGTGGTGAATGACCCAATAATGATACAAGAGTACAGTAATTTTCCTGCTCATGAATCACCCGTCTGGGATTGGGACCTATCATGATCCTTAGTGGTCCGACTCTTACCCGCTGCTGATTGTTAAGAGTTTAATGTCAGTAAAACCTAAAATGAACCTTTTCTCTTGGCTGTGTTTGTCTTTGGTAAAGTTCATACCGCATATTCTCCTGAGCTGTTGTGATATTTTGAGAGCTCTCTCTCTCTCTCTCTCTCTCGCCCACTACAGTCCCTTATATTGATCACCTGTTCAGATGGAGTAGATCCAATCTGGCTCCAGAGATGAAGCAGGTGTTGTGCAGAGACTCAAAAAGAACACTTTAACAAAACAGAGAAAGGTTTTAGGGTAACATATCTTTCTGGGGCAGAGCGGCTTCTCTCATGTTATTAAAGGATTGCAAGTGTGGGTGTGTTTTTTAGGGAAGTTCCCTGCGTTTTACCTCAATTCCACATCTAGAGGAAAAGTGACTCATGCATTTACACACTGACACACAGCGTGATGAAGCTGTTTTTGCCATGTGAAGTCTCGTTCTGGTTCAGTGTGTCTGCATATGCCTGTGTCAGCCTTAACACTGAACAGATGGAGTCAGCAAAGACAGATACTCCACCCTCTCATCCTACCACACGTCTCCTGCAGACGGGTCTGTACTTGTGTCCATTGTCTCTCAGGGTAAAGCTTTCAGCTCCTTGAGGTAAATCATGAGTTATCTGTTATCACAAAGGAGGAGTGCTCCCACACTGCTATCAAAACTGTGTGTGTGTGTGTGTGTAAAACTCTCAGCAATGACCTTCAGCTCTATGTCCAGGATCAACTCACTGGACGTAAGCCAGCCCTCAAAGTAATGTTCCAGATTCAATATAAGATAAGCTCTATCAACAATATATATGGCATAAAGTCGATTACCACAGAAAATGATACATTTTTTAAAATAAAACTAAATAAAACAGAAAAACAAAAGTCACTGTTGCAGTAATGAAAGTAAATGGGCCCAACTTGTTTAGGGGTTTAAAAGCAGAAATGTGCAGTTTTAAATTCTTTCATACAAAAATTTGTCATTTGAGCTGTGAGGTTGTCTACAACCTTTTCGTGATTTTTCAACGCAAGATCTCTCTGATGTTCTTGTATCTTTGTGTGCTATGTGTGAAAATTACTGGCTTTTACTGCTTTTACATGGTCATGACATGAATTGAAATATTGGATATAACTTTGTTGTTATATCCAGACAAGATCAGAAAGCAGTGCTATCGTGTGACATACATGTATGGATCTGAAAACAGTGCACATTTTAGAGTTTCTTATAAAATTAATAATCCTGCTCCTGGATGTTTATTTGTCAATATTTTTCAGTTCAGCCATGTTAAAATACACAATATAGCAACAGCTTCCACAGCAATCGTATAATTTTGCAACACCAACAACATGTTACTGCTCCATTGTTTTGAGTCATTTTATCCAAGAAACCCTTTTTTTTACCTCTAATTTGACCATCATTTTTTAACTTGGGCTTTCACAGAAGATTTACTTCACGAACAACAGACAGTGATTTTCATACTCAATACCAATAATCAATAATCGAAAATCAATACCAAATACTGAAGTTAGTAACTTCTTGTGTCATGAGGTGCGTGCGCACTTGCTCTGAGGATCTTTTGATGCTTTTCGTATTTTGAACGGAAATGAACAATTATACGACTTGTTCACGGGAGACTCTTTCTGACCAGATCATTGAATCAGTGAGTTGTTGATTTAGATTTCCAATTTGCTAATTAATCCTTAGTTTAATGTGATTTAACAAGTTCATTAAAAATAATCAGCTTGTTCAAGAATCTTGGAGTGGGGTTTGATTTCTACAGTTCCAAATTATGAGGAATTTATAATATTCTGTTTTATAATTATATAATATAATCTAATTATAAAATATTCAAGGGGTCATGAAAGATTTTAATATACACTGAACAAATTTAAAAACGCAACACTTTTGTTTTTGCCCCCATTTTTCATGAGCTGAACTTTCTATGTACACAAAAGGTCTATTTCGCTCAAATATTGTTCACAAATCTGTCTAAATCTGTGTTAGTGAGCACTTCTCCTTTGCAGAGATAATCCATCCACCTCACAGGTGTGGCATATCAAGATGCTAATGAGACAGCATGATTATTGCACAGTTGTGCCTTAAGTCTTAGATCTTTGAGTTCAGCTCATGAAAAATGGAGGCAAAAACAAAAGTATTGCGTTTATAATTTTGTTCAGTGTAGAATTAAAAAAATGCCTAAATGCCATGAATTTTCAATTAATTGAACCCCCCCCCCCCAAAAAAAAACAACAACAACTCATGAGTGAAGTCAAACACTTTTTTTGTGGCACGTACCATTATGCCATAAATGCTGTCACTAAATCTTGAACCCGAAAGATTCTCGTAAGGGCATCTCTGTCACACACTGACACCTCCGGATCACACTCTTTTTATCTCTCAGGCTGAGTTTGAGTCACAGCCAGTCTGGCATTGCTCATACCCTTCTTTAAAACCCTATAAGAGCTGTTCTATACACACGTATGGGCGGGCCGGACTGAGCGCTTCTGTCTTTCCTCTCTGGAGTGCAGTCTAATCCCCTCCGCTCCGTCCACGGTGTGTTGTCAGGTCTGCTAATAAGGAGAGAGCTGTGACTCTACCGGGCCAGTTTGATTGCGTGGCTGAGCCCGTCGAGTGGCCGGCACCACAGATGCAAGCATTAACATGCAGTCTGAGAGCTGAAGGATAGTGTTTCTACATTAGCTAAAGCCCTCCAGAGCGCCTGCTCTGTTTGTTTGGAATAACGGGGCCCGGCAGAGCACAGGGCCAAAAAGGGGAATTATCCTGCAAACAGAGAAAGGTCATAATCACACACACACACACACACACACACACACACACACACACACACACACACACACACACACACTCAGTCACTTTCCTGCTTGGCTTTACTTATGAAGCCCTGACCCAAAGTGGAGGCATTGTTGGTTAAAAATATGCAGTGATGTTTCGATCCTCACCAAGTCAGCGAAAGGGAGCTAATGCCCTACTTTAGGGCAACAGTTGAAGAGTTCATGGATTTACGCACACCAAGCAGTTGCATAAATGTTTCAATTTTTTAGCCTACCTTTTATCTTTTGAATTTCCACTGCCCTAATATGAGGTTAGGCCGAAAGAGCCAGTATTTTTAGTAGTCTGTTGTCCTTATATAACATCCATTATATAATGTTAAGTTTTAATAGCCAGTTTTATTTTGCGGATGTGTGTGTTGCTTGTATGCACTGGTCTTTTTAGTTTTCCATTTGTGATCATGATGTTTGGTAATCGATACGTTGTGATGGTGGTAGCTTAATGGTTCGGCGAATTCAATAACAAGGTGACTTAGAGACTAGTTATGGAGATCAATTATGATGCATTGTCCACTAATAATAACAACAATAATAATAATAATAATTTCCATGACTGTTATGCACATAAAGCACACTCTTATTCACCTGAAACTGTTCCTTTTGGTAGTTCTTGATTCACATTTTGACGTCAATGATGTCAAATGTAATGGGGCAAACTTGCTGCTCTATATTTGAAAGAAATTATATTTTAGAACTGCAGCAAACATTGAATACCTTAAATGTCATTTTGTTCCCTACAAAAAGCTATGAATGGTTTTAAAAGACTTCCAAGATAGTCACACATGTAATAGTCAAAAGATTTGCACCTGACACAACTTGACAACAGCAACCAGTTTTGCCTTCTCCATAAGTCCCTCATGACTTCAGTCCTCAAACCCATCATAAAGGTCTGCTGGATGTAGGACAGCTGCCTGATCTGTTTTAGACTTAATCCTAGCTTGTTAAGTCCTAAGCAAACACTAATTGTTTTCCTGGAGACAGACGTGTTACTTGGTTACTTTAAAAAATGCTTGTCCTAAACCTTTTTATTATGGTGAAGCTTCAGTGAACTTTAACTATGAGATTTAGCAATTCATTCACTTCCCTAAGTGCAGTTATTCAAAGCTGTTATTGCTGTATGTGATTCAGAGTGTGTGTGCAGGTAGTGTGGTGGATGTACTTTGACAGTACTTATTATATCACCTCAGATCAGGTATCAGGTCTTGTAGGGAGATGCACTTGCGTATACGGGTAAATCTCCGAAAAAAAGTTTAAACTTTATGGAAAACATAAAATAAAATATTTGTATATGTATAAGAAAAAAAGCCTCAATAACTGTAATTAATAACAATAATAATAATTATTATTATTATCTCTTCCTTTACGTAAAATAAGCATGAATTATTATTATTATTATTCCAATAATGAAAAATTTTACAGAATAAAATTTATGTAACGAAAAACAAAACATTAATTCTCCTAAAATTTTATTTGATTATTTTTAATGCAATTTCTTTTCTTTTGGTTTTGGAGTGTGAGAAAATACCCCTTCTTGTATAGTTGTTATTTTATTTTTTATTTTTTATTTTAATGAAAGCCTGGGGTGTGTAGAAAAAATCTCTCTTACATGATTTCTTCTTTTTTTTTTTTCTCAACAATTGAAATTGGATATCAAAGGAAAGTGAATAGATCTTTTCATCTGGTCCTGCATGAACAATGGTTTTCTTTGATGAAGAATCCCTGTCTGGTCTATCAGAATAAACATTACAGCAGTCAGAGACTTTAGCAAGCAGACATTGTGCTGCTGTCTGAACAAAGAAGGTCCTTTATTTCTCCCTGCCTCTCTCTCTCTCTCTCTTTCCGTGGTAAATAAGATCTGGCACCTGTGTCAGTATTGATCATTCAGTCATAACTTAATTTGATAGATGAATGATGATTAATGTCGGGCTGGGGGACACTGGCCAGACTGTCTAATGTATAATAGAAAATATTTACAGTGAATGCTGTATTAATTTGGCTCACATATCTCAGAATGTTCACCCTGGAGCACTTCCAGAGAGAGAGTGAGCACATACGAGAGAGTGGTTGCAGATTTTGGCTAGAAACAATGTGAAAAATGGAGGGAGGACTCATTATAAATTGTATCAGCTTGGCTCATGAATATTAATTGGGTGACGTAACAATTTTCAGTGCTAATGTTCTGTGCTAAGCGGTTTGCTAAAAGGTGGTTGCTGCTAATGTGCTTGTTCAGTCAGTGTTACTTTAAGGCATATCAGCATATGGAGGCCATCTTGGAAATGCCCTGGGAGGCTATTTTGTAGGCAATATGAACACAAGTACAGATCCTGCCTACTTGAATGTAAAAACATAGAGTGCTACAGGGATGACATTTTTTTGTAGACCAAAACCCAGAAACAAGTTAGGATTTTAACACTTGTGCTTCTTTCGTCTCAAAGTCAGTGCTTTTTTGTTTTTTTAAATGGGTTTTTAGTTAAAGGCCTAAAATAAAGTAGTTAACACAAGCGCAGGATGTATTAAACGTTTTATACCCCCTTGTGATTTTTTTTAAAAAATTTTTTTACTTTCACTTATCTTGAACAAGGCTGCTGCTAACATGTGGCTAAATTGGACTACATTGTTGGGGACATTAAACATCATCACACATACTCACTAGTCCGCTCTTCAGTGCCGCATTGTGTTAATAACTTCACTCCTACAAACTATTAAAAGTCAATCTTTTAGGAATTTTTTTTTATTTTTTTTAACTGAAAAACTAAAAGTTGTCTGAAGCTCAATAATGGTAACACCGAAGCAATATAACCATGGTGTAATTAATCTATAACCTATGTTTAGCTTATATTTAGGCTTCAAACTTCATTGTTCACAGAATTTATTTTTTGCAATAATCCAAAGGCCAATGGAAAATCCTACTGTGTTTTTGTTGAGGGAACAAGTGATGCTAACTTCCAGAAATGTCATCACTGCACAAATCACAGCACAATCAACACATTTAAAAAATCTGGCATAAATTAATAAATGCTGCGCCTTTATCTCAAATCATGCTTAAAAATGCAATCTGCTACTGTGAATGTGTACACATGTTCTAGAGCCAATTTTTTTTTTCCATCGTAATATACAGACAACTGAGTGAATTCAAGGTAAACCACTTTAGCGTGTGGTAAAAATGACTGCACAGAAATGAAATTTATATTCACCTCTGTTTACATTAGTATAGCGCTGCATTATGCATAAATTACATTTGCATATTGTGTATTTACACAAATCAAATGGCCTGTCTAAATGAGGTCTATTGTTTTCAGGAATGTTTTGGCTGTTTGTGTTGCTATCCGATTAATATCTGATTCCTATTGCAAACCACGTCTTAAAAATATTGATAGCACATGCAAATAAACCAGCACAATTACTTCTTAGTGAACTTTCTTTATGAGAATGTCCCACTGTCAAATATCACCTGCTACCGACTAGCAAATAACCAATCATGCTTATAACTGCAACACATTATTTTTTTTCTAGTAAAGCCCAAACCCCGTTCAGACAATTTTATTGGTCAGCTCAATCCCTCAGACTGTCAGCAATATTTATGGTTATGTTAGAGTTTATGTTAACATTTTGTAGGTGATCCAGACTGTGCTTGACACCAATGAAATCTTTGGAGTCTGTGGTGGAATGGGGTTTGCACCTAACTGGTTTGGAAAAACATAATCACTTTCAATAGGAAATGAACAGTAAATGGTTTCACAGTGTCTTTAAAGTCATTGTTGCTATGCCTCTGCAGCACATAATGTGAAAGAATGTGTGTTTGAACCACTGGCAGTAGAATGAGTGTGTATGTGTGTGTCAGTAATTGAGAACACTGGTTGTTAATTAGAAGAGTAGAGGACATGACGGGTTTTGGCTCGTCTGACCCAGCAGTGCTGTTTCACTGTCAGTCGTTTAGCCGTTTAGCCTGGCCAGGGCGTCGCAGCAAGAGGGACACATTACAGGGTGTTAGGGGAGATAGCAGGAGCCGACAGAAGTATAAATCATGCTAGCTGTTAGTATGAGGGGAGGCTCTCTTCCCGAGGGGGGGACGGAGAGAGGAGCAGGGCAGAGGAATCATGTGGTTTGTCTTCACGTCCCAGTAGCTTTCAGGCTAATAAACGGATTAGAGTCCACTTTGAGTGAAAGACAAAAAGGGATTTCTGCTGTCATGGAGAGAGAGAGAGAGAGAGGAAGTGGGAGCAGACTTGAATGAGGATGGTTTGGCTCTGAAAGCAGGCCAGCACTACAGGGAGAAACTGTGTGGGCTCTTGTCGAGTTTTGAAGCAATTGGAACGCTTAACGCGTTTGATGAGACGTTAGCGGCATATTGTGGCACTTATGAAGCGGCACAGAAAAAAGATCTAGGAATCAGTACTCACCGAAACTGCAGGCAAATGCTCTCAGAGTACCTGCAAATAAATGAATAAACGTCAATCTCAGCAATACACAAGTTTTGCTATTAGCATTTGACTGCACAGTTTAGGCTGTAGAAGTTTCTGCCTAAGAATATTCTGTTCGAAAGTAACCTAGAGACAAGGCACTTTTAAAGACTCCATGAATCAGACTTTAGTTTACTTCAAAGCCATGAATCATTATTTGCTATATAGTACTGCTTGTCAGAAGCAGGTGGTATTTATAACTTATGAGAGAACGATTTTTCCATTCTAAAGACTTATTATATTGGGGGAAAATGCATACTCTTCTGCAGACAAGATGAATCATCAATATTATTGTCAGATTTTCCCTGAAAAGAAAGTAAGTTTTAAATGCAGCCATCATATAGACTAGCATATAGATTGGCCTCAAAGATAGTAGTAATGGACTAAAAGCCACAAGACATCAATTTTTATTTCATTTGGTGGTGCTTAACGGTTGGAATACACTAGATGACTTTTGTGCAGATTTTCAGTCTGGTCGAATTGACGCTAGTTGCCGAAAGTCATGCAGAGGCTGTCTGCAGCATAGTGTATGATGAGCACAGATTTAGAATTTCAAGCTTCAGATTTCGTCCAGTTGGAGGATGTTAAACACCATTTACAAAGCTGGCAAATGTATGATGCTCAGTGTTTTAAAACCTGTTTAAAAGTTAGATTTTCCAGCCTTAAAGCAGATTACAGTCATAGCATTTTAAACAGACCGTATGAGTCTGAAATTTTTTCTCATGCGTTTTTCCATTTTTTCGTATTCGTCATCCTTTCCTATCAATGTGCTTGCTATGGATGCGAAAACACCGAAAATCGAACCTGATCTGATTTTTTATGACAGACGAAAGTTTCGGAGGCAGTGTGTAAATGTGATTGACACAACGTGAGGCCGTATTTATTTTTTAACGTGCGGAAATCCCGGACTCAGTGTGCAATGACCTTAAGTCTATAGGATTTTTGGGAGTTTTGATTGTCCATTTCAGGAAAACCTAAGTCTGATCAGTTAGAAAATATAGTAGCCTGAGTTAGAACAGTCTGAAGGTCTGATATAAGTTTGGTTGTTGTATAGCTTTACATTCTAGGAGGAGTTAGAGTCATAAATTTAAATTTCGCAAGAATAATAATCATTTTAATTTTAAAGACAATATCAGTATATTGGCATACTCAAAGCAATGTAATAAACTTATTATGAAAGGCAACGTCCATTTCTATCCTATACACAACCAAGACGTAATTTAGGAAGTCCGTTGGAGTGGTTATTGTCTGTCCCAGCTTTTGTGTAACTTGTTTAGCGCTACGTCTAGCGTGGCAAGGAGAGGGGGCAGTTTTGCTCCTGACCTTGTCAGACTGATCCTGAGATGGCCGCTCAGGGCCCCTCACCCACTCAATGTGTTCTTTCAGCTCTGCTCTGGGATCAGCCTCAGGGTCACAGGCAGAAAGACGAGCCCTGGGTGCCGAATTTAGAGGGGAAAAACGATGTTTTGTGAAGGTTCTGAAGGAGCTTTACAACTTCCGAAAGTTTCTCTGACCGCCCCAATAACCCCTTCCCATGATTCTGAGTTTTGTATGTTAATACGCATCAAATGCCGCTCAAACACAATGAGGAGGCCTGGGTTCGGAAACAACAAGAGAGTGGGCGGGAAACCGACCCAGCATTTGCTTGTCTTTGACCTGAATATAATTCTCTGGTTAGGAGCGTCAGCTTTGATACTTCCATTTGACTTAAACAGAAAGACTTGACTCTCAGTAATGTGCCAAAATGGAGATTTACCACAGCTGGGAAATATCTCAAGCCAAATCCATACGCATTATCTTTGACCTTTGTGGCTTATTTGTTTTTCCTTTTTAAATGCTACAATTGTGATATAGGCCTAACTGTACATTAACTATACACCATATCGTCAAACACATGCTTGGTCCTTTTTGAGAGCAGTAAATTAAAGGAAAAACAAAGATTTTGCTAAATGAAAAGAATATAATTCCTCAGGGCTACAACTAATTCTCAGCGTAAAGGCTTATGAATTTGTAATTCATACTACAGTAAATTGACATTCCCAGAGGAAAATTTTATTTTTTTCTTTCATAACTAAAGATAATTAATTGAGTTCATGCTTTAAAAGGTATATGCTACTTAAAATGATTGTTCACCCAAAAATAAAAACTGATTTCCAAAATATCCTTTAATCACCCTTATGTTGTTCCAAACCTGTATGGCTTTCTTCTTCAAACATTCTTCAAAATTGAAAAATAAAGAAACAAGAAAGAGTCAGAGTACAGGGTAGAGTACAGGCTTGGAATGACATGAGGTATAAGTGAACTTTTTGGGTGAATCATCCTAATTCTCATGTCTTAGATGTTTCTTCAATAATTATTTTGGATACTTAAAAAAATACCACATATAGTAAGAGTATAGAGCAAAAAATTTGGTATTGGAAGAATGTGATGAGAGAAAAAATTACAAAATAAATAGAAGATGAATAATAATAATAATAATAAAAATAATAATAAGAAGATTATTTTGAGACTTTTGATTATTGCAAACATTGGTGTCTAGGTAAATCAGAGCTCAAATATCTTGGGAATTTTGAGTTTGGGAATTTAATTTGCTACTTTTCAGTAGAAAATTCTGAAAGCTGGACTTAAGCAAATGTCTTAACATGCTCTATGTTTACTCTCTGCTTTCTAGGAGAAATAACTGGGATATTAAAATCAACACTTTTAACTTATTCGCCCTCTGACACAACATTCATTTTCAGGCTGACATCGTGAATCCCTATATATTTTTCATATAAAAATATAGAATATCCAACATCGCATGCTGACTTGAACAAGATCTCACCTATGATTTTTATTTCCTACAGGATGTCACATAACATTTACCATGTTTAATTTTTGAATCAAAATTTGATTTAACCTTTATATAGGCAAATTATTTTTTATTTAAAATATGCATGGGTTATAATTAATCTTTTTGATAACAAATCTGAGCTTTATGTGAGGGAGTGTAAAATAAAAGCTGCACTAAATTAAATTAATTAAATTAATTTTCTCAATTATAGTCCATTAAAATGGACAAGCTTGATGTGGGTCTTTTGATGACAAAATTGTTATTATCCTTAATTATATTAAAGGGCTGTAATTCCTCAGTGCAGTTAAGGGTTTGTCAAATTATACTTTTTTTGATAGAAAGTGTGTACAAACCATCTGTCACTACAGTAACTCATTTACCTCTCTCTCTCTCTTGTCCATCTGTCTCTGGCTGGTATACTGTATAATATGAGGGTTGACCTACTGGTGTCCACTGCCTCTGGTACACACATGGTCGTATAAAGGACGTCCCATCCTTCCCTCACTCACTCTCTCTCTCTCTCCGACAAGGTGCCAAACTCTGCTTTTTAATTATTCATTACACAGCCCTGCCCTGAGAACGCCATCGTGCTGAGTTTCGGTCCAGACGTGGACGGCTGCCATAGTGCAGACCAGGCTCGTTCTATCCCACTGAATGTTTGCAGCCATCTGCCAAGGTTCGTTGCAGCAGCGTGCGAGGGGATGTTTGATTTTTTTAACACTCTGTTTAGTGTGTGTCCTGACGTGTCACACCCATATTTCCTTCTGGTTGGACTCTAATGGGTGCATACGGGCGCCTGCAGGCTGAACCTGCTCAGCTAATATTCCTCTCACACAGGTCATGGCGTGCTCGCTGCATTGATTACGTGCGTGTGTGTCTGTCCTCTTGCATCTCATCAGTTTCTCCTTGCCAAGGCGAGGAAAACCAATATTCGCAAGCTGTATGGTACCCTATGCCCTCTTTCTCTCTCTCTGAACATCCCGTCCTATCGCTCTCTGTGTTGACTTTGTTTGAGACAATCCATTATTTCTGATAAGCTCATTTTCTCTCTGTCTTATCGAACTGCAGGCAGAAGCGGGAGAGAGATGTGGCCGAGGTTCCTGAGGGCCGATGGGGCCGGTGCTGTAGGGCCGGTGCAAACACTAATCAGCTTAATTTCAGCATCTCATCACAAGGGGCTCTGTGTGTGTGATCTGTATTAACCGCTCAGTAATGGGTCTTACGGCACTGAAGCTGTTGAACAATAATCTCGGACCGTTCACAGAATGTCCGATGTGTACTGCATACAAAAATGGCTAAATTTGCCAACTCCAATCAATTGCCAGGAGATGGGGTGCAGGTTTGCACCACAAGTCATGTTTACAAGTTCCCAGACTGTTACAATGAACGCTTCCAAGAACTAGTCACTGGATTTGCCAGAGGTTTAAGGTTGTAGGATTGAATCTTGTAGGAAATGTAGGAAAACTACATTACCATATTTTTTCACCTAACAATAAGTCGCTCCAGAACAAAATTGCATTGATGAGAAAACAGAATCTTGGGTACAAGTCACATTTGATTTTATTCACAAATAATTTAAAAACCATTCATTTCACAATAAATAATTTCAATTGAATGCTATTCAGAACAGAACAGGAAATAAAAATATAAAACGCAGATAAATAATAGAGGCATTCATTATAAACAAAACTTTTAGTGCTGTCAAATGATTAATTGCGATTAATCGCGTCCAAAGCTTTTGTTTACATAATATATGTGTGTGCACTTTGTATATTTATTATATATATATAAATACACATACGTACAGTATATATTTTGAAAATATATACATGTATTTACATGTATATTTTATTAATATAATTTATATTATATATAAATATATTTAATATACAAGCATGACATATTTTTCTGAAATATATACATGCATTTGTGTGTATTTATATATAAATAATAAATATACACAACACACGCACATATATCATGTCATATCTTCTATTTTGGATGCTATTAATCGCGATTAATAGTTTGACAGCACTAAAAATGTTTAATAAAAATCAGATCAGAAAATTTGATTAAGGTGAAACTGAAATTAATGGCATAAGAATGTTATACTAATCAACTTGGGCTAATCTCCCTTTTGAAGTAGGTGACGTGTTTTGTGGGACTTGTAATCCAGGAAATAAAGTGTTTTTACTGTGAAAGATTGTTCTTTCTTAGCCCAGGAAACGTAATTCCATCATATCTCTCAACTTTAACTCAGATCTTTCTTCAAAAATGTGCTGTCCTACCGTAGGAGTATAGAGGTATAAAATGAATTTGAGAAAATTAGAAATGTTTGAGTTCATACTGAGATTTCTCATTTTTAATAGCAGACTTTGGGATCTTGGCAAATCAGAGCATATTGTTGAGATTTTTGTTTGATTTTTGAAACACTAGAGGAGAAATGTGAAATGACAAGGCCTCTAGAGAAATACCTGAAAATAGTATACTTAAGCAAAAGTCTCAATTTACTTTTCATTTAATCTGATTGCTGTCTAGGAGAAATCATTTACAATCAAATATTATATGACAATTCCTGAATTTCCCCAAGAAACACCATAAAGAGCATACCATCTGGTAAAACATCACAGAAGTCATGAAAATACAAAGTATGCATTCTTAGTTTTATGCTCCTCAGCTGTGGTGTGAACTACAGAGAAACTGTTCCGATTGACTTTTGATTGTGTCGTGTCACACCCCATTTTTCTGGTTGGGACACGTTGTGATTCCCAAGCTCACTATAATTTGCAATATTTGCTGTTTGAAAACAAGAAACACGGATGCCAACAGTATAACCTGTTTTGTGTCAATTATTTTTGACTATTATATTATATTTTTACTATTATATACCATTAGTGACCATAGACTTATTATGTTATTATTTATCTGCAATATGAATGTCACCAATGAACCAGACTTAGAGACTTTTAGTGTCACTCTATACCCTTGCAATGTACCCTTCTGTCCTCCAGCTAAATATTGAGGAGGAACTGTGTGTGTGTGTGTGTGTGGACGGGGATGATTTCTGACTCTGTGTTGCTGCTCTGTTCCCCTGACACCTGTGTGCTAATTAGGGTCGTATTGGTGCATTCCACGCTAATGACTTCAGGCTGCATACAGTGACTGTAAACATTTACTCTCATCGTCTGCTGGATGCTATTATCCCATTGATGGCATGTCTATGTGTGTGCAAACAGAGTGTGTTTTCGCTGTGCTTATTAAGCCTGCCATAGATTTTATCAGCTGTTTAATAGATCTGTGTATCCACACTAACGCACATATTAAAGTCAACATGAACTCAAAACTGACCTTTCTGAATAAATGCCTCTGGACTTATTGTGCATGATTCATCAATGTGTGTTTTTCTATAGTTTTTTTCATAATCTTCCACCACAGCATACTTTCTCAGTCTCTGAAATGACTTTTCTTTGTGTTGATGTTACCAGTGCTGTCTTCGAGTCATGTTGGAATAATATGTGCGAACATAAACGCCATCACAATTGCATAATTACCAGTGGGATTTTCTTTCCGAGTTTAAGTCATTAAGCAAACTGGAAGTGGTCATAATAAGTTTTAATGTGCTTTAATGTTGACTGTTCGATTTGTTTTATTTTGTGTAGCGTCAATCAATTGCAACAAAGCTTACAGTAAAGTAAGCTTTATGAGGCGTCAGGCTTGTGTGACTAAACATAAAGTATCGGTTAAACACTCACTAAAATACATCGTTTGCTCTTCATTTGCTCACACCAGCATTTAAAAAAGCTTTTTGTCATTGAATGAAATAAAAGCAACATGAAATTGCCTACTGGGTCTGTTTTGTCCTACTAAAACAACACGCATATTACAACACAGTTATGATTCGTAAGTAGGAACTTCTCTGGTGGACTTGAATGTAGCATGAGGATGTGAGGGAAGAACAAATAGCCTAACATTCATGATCCAATCAAATCCCGTTTTTGTGCCATCTTACATAATCTTCTGATTTACAGAGAAAAACATGACGTTACAGAAGTTAAACAGGTTGTGAATGTCGTTTAACGCTGCTTTTACAAAGTGGGAGGGTGTGTTTCAGTATCCCATCACTAATGTTGATCCAAATGTTTGTGTTTTGCAGCTGCCAGTGCTCTGGATGAAAGAGATAAACAGCGTAGCCACCAGCACTTCATGTTACTGCGATGAGCATTTGGAGGCAAGGTGACGTGTTCTGCTCTGCCCTTCAATCATATGCTTCCTTCTCAGAGCAAACCGAAAAAGATAATAAAAGAGTTGCTCATTATTAACTTCTAATTTTTTCTACCAGACGAGATCAGATTAATCAGAGAAGTGACATTTCAATAGCATTTCTTTTGCAGTTTAATTAGGTAAGATTAATTGGCAAGATCAGCTTTGCGGTTCTCAAATTATGAAAATGTAATAACTAAATAGATGTTGCATGTTGATGTTTGTTTGAAAAAAATAAGTATTTACACTACTGTGCAAAAGTAACCTAGTGAGATTTTTGAATGCACAAAACATCTGAGGTATGATGTTATCCAGTCCATTTGGGATGACATGTAAAAAAAAAAAAAAAAAAAAAACTGAGACAGACTAAATGCAGAAGAACTGTGGCAATGTCTCTAAGACTTTTGAGGATGTCTCAGATCTCAATGTGATCTCAAAATGTTCTCATCAAATTATTTTAGTCACCATAAAATCAAAAGTCCCAGTTAATTGAATTTAATGGAATACCGCAGTGTATATTACAAATTATTTATCTGTGCACATCATTATTATATATTTTTTAATCAATAACATTGATTAATGACCCCTTCCTCACAATCACAAAAGCACTGAGATTTTGCTTGCTTAAGAATATCTGAGAATCCTTTCATAACAACCAAAAATAAAAATGATGTAGCCTACATAAGACGTTAATTGTGCAATGTTGACAGCTTTTTGATAAGAACTCATTCAGTAAGCTCACGCTACACTGAAGTGATTGACAGCTTTTGTGATCATAAAGGTAGCGTTCTTTTCTCACTTTCTGTATATGACCCACTCACAGTTTTGAATATTTTTTCTTTCATGCTGTTAAGCACACACTGAAAATTGTTGGGGGTGATAATTATATTTAAATGTGGGATTGAATCTGAAATTAATTGATGACCATAGCAATGGATAATACACTCTCAGAAAAAAAAGTCACGGTGGTAGAACCTTTTCAAAAGGTACTAATATGTACCTTTAAGGAACCAATATGGTTAAATAAGGTAGACATATGTACTTTTTGGAAAGGTACCACTCGTTGTTTAACTGTTGTATTGTGTTCTATCATGCCATACTGAACCGAGCTCAAGTAGAAATATAAACCGTTCCTAGAAGCTCCGGCAGTGGAAAAGCAATTTGATACTTATTTTTGTGTTTCTAATGTGATTGAAAGATTGCATGTGTGTGAGTGCATGTGCATGTTTGTAAACCTGTGACGTGAGAGTGTGTATGTGACTCATCAATGTCGTGCTTTCTGTAGTTCAACTCAGAATTACGCTATTGTTTTCCTTCAAAGCTCCACTGAAGAAACGCACAATGCTCTATTCATTCAGACAAAAGCTCCGCTGCTGCACTTTTAATTTAACGCCGCTGTGGCCTCTCTCACAGGCAGCCATCAGATTACACAGGCGCTGTATATACAGCCTAATCCACAGGAAGCACTGCGATCGCTGCTCTGACACACTGATAGATAGCGTCTGATGGAACATCAGATGCTGTACAGTGACTTTCAGAAGAGAGCAACAGTGTTACTTCTTGTGTGATAATTATAATAATAATAATAATAATCTGTGATATGTTACTTAACCTGTATTCTTTATTCTGTGGAACACAAAATTAGATTTTTGCTACATTTTCTGAGCTGCACTATTCCATGTAATAAAAGTGCTGTCAAGCTTAATAAATGCATAAAAAAGTAGTCCGAATAACTTTCTGAAGCCACATGACAGTCTTGTATATGAAATAACTGTGTGAATATCCTTTAAAATATAGTGTTACACGGAAGAAAACAAGTCATACAGGTTTAGAGTCATATGAAATTAAGAATTTTCATTTTTGGGTGAATTATTTCATTAACTCTATAAACCCTGTATCATATTTGATATGCAAGGCCTACAAATGATCAAAACTTTGATGATTTTTTTAGCAGGTAAAAGGCCTTTAGTAAAGGCCTTTAACTGATTTTTATAAAGTGAATGTAATAGTACATTTTATATTGTTAATATAAAAAAGATGAACACTTAATTTGATTGAAGCAACTTAGATTATACAGATATAATTTTTTTTTTTTTTAAATCATGTTAAAATATTTCAAATATGATCCATCAGTCTTTTGTATGTAAATAAAACATACAAAAAGTGTTTTTTCTTTTTTTTTTTTCAATTCACTCCTTGAATATGAGCTTCATATTATCTTATATCATACAATATGTGACCCTGTACCACAAAACCGGTCTTAAATTGCTGGGGTATATTTATTGCAATAGCCAAAAATACATTGTTTGGGTCAAAATTATTGATTTTTCTTTTAAGCCAAAACTCATTGGTAAAGATCACGTTTCATGAGGATATTTTGTAAATTTCCAACCATAAATATATCTAAACTTAATTTTTGATTAGTAATATGCATTGCTAAGAACTTCATTTGGACAACTTTAAAGGTGATTTTCTCAATATTTATATTTTTTTTGCACCCTCAGATTACAGATTTTCAAATAGTTGTATCTCTGCCAAATATTGCCCTATCATAACAAACCATACATCAATGGAAAGCTTATTTATTCAGATGATGTATAAATCTCAAATTTTGAAGAATTTACCCTTATGACTGGTTTTGTGGTCCAGGATCACATATGAGCATAAATATCATACTCATCAAAAATGACATATGCAGTTTTGTTTGTTTTTGTTTTTTGAAGATTTTGTCTGAAGGTTCAATAATTGGTTCCATTTAAGTTGCCCTCTGATGAAACACCCGCTCATCTACAGCCAAGATTGTGGTGTTCCTGAGCATGGCCTCTTGCCGGCTCAGCACTTTTGCAAGGGTGAATCTCATCCCTGAGTGAATCTCATTTGAGTTGTGAGTGTACGTGGAGCCTTTACTATGTGCTGATCCACTAGAGACTTGTAGTGTGAGGTGAGAGAGAGAGAGAGAGAGAGAGAGAGAGATTCTGTTATATGACTCAGTAGGAGATTTGAACAGGCACTTACATGCCATATGCTCACACAGGAAATACACCAACACAGTGACACACACACACACACACACACACACTCTTCATGTGATGCCTTCAAACACTAATGATTTACTCTTGTTCATATCAGCATAAGCTTAATTGTCATGGATTTCATGTTTCGAATTAACCTTAAAATATGAATACAAAATGGAGAATACAACAAACAAAAGCACACTTAATATGCACATTTTTACTTAGTTTAGTTTTCAATATACACTTTTTAGGACAGGGAGGGAGGTTTTAAGTTCTGACAGTTATAATGAATTTTCAATGAACATCAAACTCTTTTATATCAAATGTGAAATTAAAATACCTTATACTATTTAAAACAAAATCCAACTTAAAATCTCTTAATCTCTTGTTACTTCCTCTCCAAGTAGTTTGACAAGGGACAGAGCTTTTCTGTTCAGTGTCTGTGTGCAAATGAGAAAGCGTAGGTGCAAGTTCCAGAAATAATACCAATTTTGCTGCAAGGTGGAAATGGATGAAAAATGGCCTGAAATCGTTCATGACACATACAGTATATATATATATATATATATATTTAGTTACAGTTACACCTAGACACATTTTATAAGGATATGACTAGCAAATTAAGGCAAGTGTCAAAACAAAGTTAATATTACGGAATTATATATTTGGAAATATTATTCATATGTTCACTAACAGCAAACCTGGTTCATGTTTGTAATTAATAATAATAATAAAACATGAAAAACTGACCCAAGTCTGGTCTGAAATTGGGCAGTTTGACATATTAGGAAGCAGACCTCTAATCTGACCTGATTTGAAGGATTGGAGACTAATGATCCAGGATACTTTAGTTTACTGTCAGCCAGAGGACCTTAACCCTGGTAATGAGATTCAGTTTATTTAAAAGAGACCTTAAGAAAGGGATGAGATATCTTTAGCCTTATTTCTAGGCTGTTGGTCTGTAAAGACAAAAGACTAATCATCAACATTTTTCTGTTTGTTTTTTTATGTTGGTGTGCTGCATTTCCCTTCAGGCTTCATAACAGTTAATACCTAAATGTTAAAATACTCCTATCTCAGATTAATATACAGACAAGTCAACTACAAACAAGTAATTCTTAGGCTTATTTCGGCAGCACTTTACTTTACAGTACATGTACTTCCCTGGTACATACATGGTAAATATCTTGTACCTACAGGCAAAAGAGTGGTAACACAAGGTATTTACCTAAGGTGTATGTACATGGTAACAAATAAGAAACACGGCTGTACTTAACAGTCGTACATGCATGGTAATTAGTTTGTACATACAGACAAGTGTGGCTAAGAACGGTCACTTACAGGAAGTGCCCGTACATGGTAACTAATTAGATACTTTACTGTACTTACTAATGTATATACATGGTAAATATGTAGTACTTACGGACAAGTGGGTACAAACGGGCACGTCCTTACAGTATCCGTATATGGTAACTAATAAGACACATTACTGTACATACTAATGATATGTACGGTACATGGTAAATATGTAGCACCTACAGAAAAATGTGCTATTATGTGGTAACAAACAAGACACATACTGTACTTGGTATACACGTGGTAAATCTCAGAAACCACACTCCAGTGGTTTGAGTCTTACATCGCAGATAGGTCCTTCAAGGTATCTTGGAGAGGTGAGGTGTCCAAGTCACAACATCTAGCTACTGGGGTGCCTCAGGGCTCAGTTCTTGTACCACTTCTCTTTTCTGTCTACATGGCATCACTAGGTTCTGTCATTCAGAAATATGGCTTTTCATATCACTGCTATGCTGATGACACTCAACTCTACTTCTCATTCTATCCTGATGATCCGACGATAGCTGCTCGCATCTCAGCATGCCTAACAGACATTTCTTGCTGGATGAAGGACCATCACCTTCAACTCAACCTAGCTAAGACAGAACTGCGTGTAGTTTCAGCTAACCCATCACTTCATCACAACTTCACCTTCCAGATAGGTTCATCAACTATAACTCCTTCAAAAACAGCCAGAAACCTTGGAGTTGTGATTGATGATAAGCTGAATTTCTCAGACCACATTGCTAAAACTGCCTGGTCCTGCAGATTTGCATTATACAATATAAAAAGATCAGGCCCTTTCTCTCGGAACATGCAACACAACTCCTTGTTCAAGCTCTTGTTCTGTCCAGACTTGACTATTGCAATGCTCTATTAGTAGGTCTTCCAGCCAATTCCATCAAACCTCTACAATTAATCCAAAATGCCGCTGCAACATTAATCTTTAATGAGCCGAAAAGAACGCACGTCACACCTCTGTTCATCAATTTGCACTGGCTACCAATAGCTGCTCGCATTAAATTCAAGGCATTAATGTTTGCCTACAGAACCAACACTGGCTCTGCACCCCTTTACCTAAATCCATTACTTCAGACTTATGTGTCCTCTAGAAGCTTGCATTAAGCAAGTGAACAATGTATTATTGTGCTGTCCCAAAGAGGCACAAAATCACTTTCACTGACTTTTTCATTAACTGTTCCCACCTGGTGGAATGACCTGCCCAACTCAATCCGAGCAGCTGAATCCTTACTTACTATGTAAGTAATGGTGTATGTACCTATTAGTTAATGTACAGAATAAGTTATGCGGTACTCAAGTTGGGGGTATAAACATACATGGACCAAGGTAGTTATTGAGTAATTGATGGTAGATATACATAGTAAGTATATGGAAATAGGACTGTAAAATAAAGTGCACCATTTTACATAAACATTACACAGGAATTACCAATTCTTCAAACTTTGTAAGCACTGTTGTGGTGAGCAATTTAACATTAACACACACTTGTTTGTAAGTACTACATATTTACCACGTGTATACCAAATAAAGTATGTGACTTGTTTGTTACCACATAATAGCACCGTTTTCCGTAGGTGCTACATATTTCCCATGTACATATCATTAGTATGTACAGTAATGTGTCTTATTAGTTACAATATATGGATACTGTAAGGACCTGCCTGTTTGTACCCACTTGTCCGTAAGTACTACATATTTACCATGTAAGTACAGTAAAGTATCTAATTAGTTACCATGTATAGGCACTACCTGTAAGTCGCAGTTCTTACCCACACTTGTCTGTATGTACAAAACTAATTACCATGCATGTATGACTGTTACCCTACCCTCATTTCCTACAAAAATCTAGTACACACAGGCATTTAAGTTATCATAAGAGATCCATTTTCTCTGTTGATGAGATAATTCTAAGGATAGCCAGACCACTCAAGCATTGTTAGGCCATGGAAGTGAAATGAGTTTGAAAATCGAATATGCTTAACTGTCCCCTATTTTTTCTAGTAACACAGCCAGTGAACCTTAGTTTAGATTAAATTTATACTCAGATTCTTGCTGTGAACTCAAAGCATTGTTACATTTTAATGCATGTTGCCAGATAATGTCTAGATTGCTTTGTGTATGACAAAACTGTGAGGAAATATATCTATGTCTATGGGTTTTGCAAATTGTTTGAAGAAAAACATGAAAATATGCAGTTATGTTTACAGTGTGTTCATTTGATTTAGTTGAGTTAGTTTGGAATCATCTGCATTTAGGTGATTTTCTGTAATACATATCTGGCAACAGTGAAATGTTTTATGGTTTTCTAGTGCATGAAATATCTTATGCCAACTAACCAATAAGAAGACAGAACAATGTCAATGATCCATAGTGATAGAGCGTAGGTGCCAAAGCTGTAATCAAACCGCTTGTCTGAATCCCTCTGTAGCTGGTAAATATAGCAAAAATACTACAGTTTGGCAATATAAACATTTGAGGGCTGCAACATGAAGATATCCAACATCTTATGTAAATAAGCTTTATGTTGCTCCTCAAAATGAAGGGAAATTATATTAATATTAATAAGTGAATCCCCGCACTCATTCTCTCAAGTATATTTACCGCATGCTGTTGGACCACAGGTATGTTTAATGAGTTTTATTTATTTTTTTTACTTTGTTTTTTAGACAACTATGCCACTGCGGCTGCTATGGGCAGAGGAATCTCTGGTTTGGGTACAGCTCTTGCAGGTGACTTTCATAAAAAAAAAAAAAAAAAAAAAAAAAATCATGTCATCATTTTTTATTTTTTTATTTATTTATTTTAATTTTTATTTATTTATATTTTGGAGGAATCACAAATTGAATTGTCCTTTTTATTTAAATGGATTAAGTGATTTAAAGGGATTTAAGATAATAAAAAAGTAAAATAACTAATTTGTGTTGTGAAAGATCAGACTGGGTTGGATCCATTTGCAGCTTTATTAGAATGGTCAAACAGGCAGAGTCAAATACCAACAAACTGTGCAATGGAGGCAAGGCAGAGACAAAGTCGAGAGTCAGGCAGAGAGTCGAGGCGGGCGGCGAGAATCAGAGTCCTCTAAACAATCTGGGTCTGGGCAGGCAGAGAACAATCAGAAACAGTCCAAGATCGAGAGATATAAAACAAACACGGGTAAGAAACGCTCAGTAGTGACGGTTCCTTCCTCCGTCACTCCTCTCGGACCACCAGCGGGTTTCAGGAGAGAAACATGGAATGTGGGAGAGATGCGATAATTAGAGGGCAGTTCTAATCGAAATGATACAGGAGAAATTTGTCTAACAATTTTGAATGGGCCAACATACCTGGGACTGAGCTTTTTGCATGGGAGTCTGAGTCGTAAATGCCTGGTGAAAAGCCAAACCGATTGGCCGGGGGTATACTCTGGAGCGGGGCGACGATGGCGATTGGCTTGTTGCTCTTGACGCCTGACTGCATGAAATAGATGAGTGTGAGCACGATCCCAAACTGCCTCGCTATTTTGCAGCCATTCTGTTACTGAGGGCAAGTCAGTGGGCTCACCAGACCAAGGGAATAGTGATGGTTGAAAACCCAGAACACATTTGAAGGGAGTCATTCCCGTAACGGGTTTCGTAAGTGAATATGTGCGTATTCGGCCCAAAACAAATATTTGCTCCATTCTGATTGCTGCTGTTGACAGTATGAACGAAGGAATCGTATTGCCTCTTGGTTTAAACGTTCCGTCTGCCCATTGGATTGTGAATGATACCCGGACATGAGGCTGATATTAACGTTGAGGTGTCTGAAGAAAGCAGTCCATACCCTGGAAGTGAACTGTGGCCTCGGTCTGATACGATATCTTCAGGTAAGCCGTAGAATCGGAACACATGGTTGCAGAGCAGTTCGGCAGTCTCAAAAGACGTTGCCTGCAGAGCAAACAGGTCTGTGGATGATGCAGTCAACATGGGACTGCACTTCATCCTGAAGCATCTGGACAGACCAGGGACTTATGTGAGGATCTTGTTTGTGGACTTCAGCTCCGCTTTTAACATGGAAACCCTTCAGAATAAACTAACTCAGCTCTCCGTCCCCACCTCTGTCTGTCAGTGGATCAACAGCTTTCTGACAGACAGACGGCAGTTAGTAAAGCTTGGTAAATTCACATCCAGCACTCGTACCATCAGCACTGGAGCTCCTCAGGGCTGCGTACTCTCTCCACTGCTCTTCTCCCTCTACACCAACGACTGCACATCTAAAGGCCCCTCTGTCAAGCTTCTGAAGTTTGCAGACGACACCACACTGATCGGCCTCATTCAGGACGGTGACGAGTCTGCTTATAGACAGGAGGATAAGGAGCTGGGTGTCTGGTGCAGTCTTAACAACCTGGAGCTTAACACGCTCAAAACTGTGGAGATGATTGTGGACTTCAGGAGAAACCCCCCTGCTCTCCCCCCAATCACCATCATGAACAGCACTGTGACTGCAGTGGAGTCATTCAGATTCCTGGGCACCACCATCTCCCAGGACCTGAAGTGGGATATTCACATAGACTCCATTCTCAGAAAGGCACAGCAGAGGTTGTATTTTCTTCGCCAGCTGAGGAAGTTCAACCTGCCACAGGACTTAATGAAACAGTTCTACTCCGCCATCATTGAATACATCCTCTGCACTTCAATAACTGTCTGGTTCAGCTCAGCTACCAAATCTGACTTCAGAAGACTACGGAGAGTAGTCCGGACTGCTGAGCGAATCATTGGTACAACCCTCCCCACTTTCCAAGAACTGTACTCATCCAGAGTGAGCAAAAGGGCTGGTAAAATCACTCTGGACCCCTCACATCCAGCACAATCCCTCTTTGAACTGTTACCATCTGGTCGACGTTACAGAGCTCTGAGCACCAGAACGACCAGAAACAGTTTCTTCCCTCAGCCAATCCATCTCATGAACACTCAACAATAAATGTGGAACACACAACTAGAATACATTATCCATTCACTCACTCACTTATTTTATTTGTTCATTTCTAATTTGCACATACTTGACCTGTACATACATAGTTGTCTATATTATATATTGTGTTTTTGCTGCTTTGTACATTGCCCATTTGGATATTTGTATATTATTATTTTATTATCTGTGTCCTGTCCTGTTGCTGTCTTTCTGTTGCACTGTGGAGCTTCTGTCACTACAACAAATTCCTTGTATGTGTAAACATTAGAGCCGGGACTCGATTAAAAAAAATAATCTAATTAATTAGAGGCTTTGCAATTAATTAATCGAAATTAATCGCATTTTAATCGCATATAAATATTTGACCTGAGAACAGTGAGAAGTAAGTTTTTTCATATGGATTTTTAGTATACCATTGAATAATGACTGAATACATAAGCTTAAGCAACAAAATATTGTTTATTTTTGTTCAACCAAGTCCAACAGACCAGTGCAATATTGCCATTAAGTGTAGCAATAGGATATTTAGAAATATAGTAGCCTACATTTCAGAAATTCAGGTACCCATACCTTCTGTAAACTGTTTTTTTAAGTAAAACAATACTTTCAAGTACATTCAGAACATGAGGTGCTACTTGAGGCTCGATGTGCTGCGGTGATATGCGAATTCCTTGTTGCATAGCTTGCACACAACCATGCTCTTATCGACGCTTCCATCCATTCGTTTTTATAACAAAATTTCCCATCCACAGGGCCAACCAAAGCGGTCTCATCAGCTTCTTTGTCCATGTTCACTGGTTTGTTTTCGTCTGAACGCTAGTTGGTGCTCCAGTATAATCGGTCCGCCGAAACTCATCCAGTGAGAAACGTTCCGCGGTGCAAAAATAAGTGCGATTAAAATGCGTTAAAAAAATTTAACGCGTTATTTTTGTGTAATTAATTAATCTAAATTAACGCGTTAAAGTCCCGGCCCTAGTAAACATACTTGGCCAATAAAGCTCATTCTGATTCTGATTCTGACCTCTACGATGAATTGCCGCTCGGGATCTGGGTGTCGTAGGATGGGAAGTGAATCTTGTTTTCAGTTCGTTGAAGCCCTGACGTGACTCCGTTGACCAACTCAGACGGGCTGTATGACGTTTAGTCATGGTGGTTAGAGGAGAGGCAATGGCACTAAAATTCCTGATGAAACGTCTGTAGAAATGTGCAAATCCCTAGAAACGCTGTAGTTTCTTGACTGTTTGGGGTAGAGGCCAATCCAAGACCACGCTGACCTTCTTCTCATCCATGGCTACCCCCTCTTGGCTGATCACGTATCCTAGAAATGACATGCTTGTTTGATGAAATTCACACTTTTTGGCTTTGGCATAGAGTTGGTGTTGGGTGAGACGTTTCAAAACTGACCGGACGTGATGAATATGTTCTTCCATAGTATCAGAGTAGATCAGGATATCGTCGATGTACACAATTACCCATCTATCTAGCATGTCCCGGAAGATATCGTTCATGAAGGTTGTAGGCGTTGCGCAGGTCTAACTTAGTATAATACTTGGCCCAACGAAGCTGTTCTAAGGCGGCTGGAACTAGAGGCAATGGGTATCGAAATTTGATAGTGATGTCGTTAAGTAGTCATAGTCAATACATGGCCGCAAGCCTCCATCTTTTTTCTTCACGAAAAAGAAACTGGCTGACGCTGGAGAGGTCGAAGGTCTCATGAATCCTTTGGCTAGTTCCTCTTCAATGTAGCGTTTCATAGCTTTGGATTCAGGTTGAGACAAAGGGAAGATTCTTCCCCTTGGAGGTGTGGTGCCGGGCATGAGATCAATGGCGCAATTGACTGAGCGATGTTCAGGTAGTTGAGATGCCTTTCCCTTGCTGAAGGCTTCGATGAGATCAGAGTACTCAGAAGGCACGTTTAATGTATCAGGATCTGGAACAGAGGAGTCAGGGGTATAACTGTGAGCTCTGGAGATTTTAGACAGACAGCGACTTGAGTGAGTGGATGACATAAAATCAGATGGTTTCCAAGTGCAATGTTCCGATGCATAGTTTAACCTCTTCGGTGAGTCGGAGAACTTTTCCCTCTCCGAGGGGTCGGCCGTCTAACACCTCCACTGTCAAGGGGGAGTTACATGAAATTCGTTTTAGCTTGCATTGTGAAGCAAATTCACTTGAAAAAGTTCCCAGCTGCCCCAGAATCTAGTAAAGCTGTGGTAGTGATTACTTGATCTTGGATAATTAACTGAGTAGGCAATTTCAAACTGGATATGGAGGTTACATTTTTGGCTTGAACACTCACCAATTGAGTTTTTGGCGATGGACGAACTGGGCAAGAAGTCTTCATATGTCCTGGTTGGCCACAATAAAGACACAAATGATTCTGCATGCGGCGCTCACGTTCTTCAGGAGTGAGGTGAGTGACTCCTAGCTGCATGGGTTCGTTTGCGGTGGCAGTTTCATAAGAACAGTGGGGCGTCGCTCGCATCGTGAACGGATTAAGTTATCGATCTGAATTGCGAGATCAATGAACTCATTCAAACTTTTCCCTTCATCCCGGCAGGCCAGTTCGGATTGTAATTCAGGGGTTAATCACTTCATGAAATTGCTGGAGAAAAGCCTCAAAGGTGGGAAATGTGGACCCGTCCGTCCTCTAGACTGCTGTAGCCCACTTCAACGCTTTCCCGGTAAGTAACGAACAAACAAAAGCTATACGGCTTGAGTCTGAGGTTGGTTGCCGACAAACGGAGGCCTTGCAATGCCTGGACAAGTTCCTCTGTTAAGGTTGTCAGTCGATTCAACTGATGTTAATGCAACGCCAATTGCGAGGCTTGGGCAGATAATTCGGTGGACATTTGCATGAGGGCTGCTGGATAACTTGGTGGCGAAGTCTTCTGTTGTATAAGATCAGACTGGGTTGGATCCATTTGCAGCTTTATTAGAATGGTCAAACAGGCAGAGTCAAATACCAACAAACTGTGCAATGGAGGCAAGGCAGAGACAAGAGTCAGGCAGAGAGTCGAGGCGGGCGGCGAGAATCAGAGTCCAGTAAACAATCCGGGTCGGGGCAGGCAGAGAACAATCAGAAACGGAAACAGTCCAAGGTCCAGAGATATAAAACAAACACGGGTAAGAAACGCTCAGTAGTGACAGCTGGGGCAAATCAAGACTTTGCAGGGATGTGGTGTGTGTGAGTGGCTTATATGTGTGTGTGTAAATGAGGTGCAGGTGTAGAGTGCAATCAGTCCCAGGTAAGAGGTATGACGGGAATTTGAGTTCAACAAGAGAGTTAATATTCGGGAGACGGATCCCTCTGGTGGTGCGAAGGAGGCGGTACAATAACCTCCTCTGTAACATATAGAGTAGTCTAATGCATTTGGACTATTTGCAAATAAATTTGTAATTTTTCTAAATGGCTTGAAGGCAAGCCACGTAACCATGTTCATTAAATTAATTCACATCATGCACACATTCATTCTTAATCCTAGGGTTAATATGCTAAAAACGTTAATGTTTCTTGTCTCGTCACATTCAATCACAAATTAGCAATTTGGCCATATCTGATTACTGGGGGACCCGACTTCTGTTAAATTTCCAGGCATTGCTCATCATAACACAATTAAAGCAGTGTTTTGACTAGAGGCACTATAATATGTAGCCTACTCATTTTACAATTTTAATGAAGAAAAATTTCAGTGTTAGAACTAGCTGTGAATCAAATTTCATTCTCAATCACTTTACTTTGACGTTTATATCCTACTATTTGCTCTGCAAATATCTCTTTCTTTTGGGAGCTTGGTGTGCTGATAGACTCAAGTGTAAATTAGGAATGGCAGGACTAAAGATCAGATTAATCTCTATGCTGTACAGCTGAAGTTCTGCAGTAGATCATAAATCATAAACCGTTATCATAAAACGTTCCTCTCAAACATGTTTTGACTATCTCTAATCAGACCTAAGCAGATTGACCAGCTTTTAATCTTTCACAGGTTAGTGACAGACTCAGGTGTGAAGCAGTATGTCTGTATAAAGGCATTTTAGACAGCTTCCAGCAGGAAGACCATATGGCTGTTTACCCACAATCCCCTTCACTGCCAGCACACTCAGCACACCGGTACACAATAAGTGTGACATGTTGTGGGGCTTGAGTGTGTGTTACAGTTTGAAAAATGGGGGAGTCTTGTTTTCCTTCATAAAGCAGAATTGACATTTCTTCTAAGTCTTTTGAACATTTGACCAAAACAGATATCACGTGTTTGCGTTATCATTTGCTGGTGTGTTTTTTTAGTCTGTGTTTGAGTGTGGTTTGCTGATCCCAGCTCTCTCTTATGTGGTGTGTTGTGCTGAATTGCAGGTGCTGGAGATTTCACCTGACTCACTAACCTCTGACCTTGACCTGACTCACTGACCCTGTGAAATGAGGCTCCATTCACAATGATGCTATTGTGTGAGGGTGGCTGAATCTTTGGATTGTTAACAATGGCTTGCCCTGCTGAAGTTGTAGCTCTGTTTTAAAATCTTGCTGTCGACTGCCTTCTAAAGCAGTCAACAGCAAGACTTTTTTTTTTCTTTTTACATTAGCGAATGCATGCTGCATATGATGTAGTCTTTAAAAGGATGCTCCATTTGATAGTTTCATTTTTGTCCAGTGCCAATGCTATTTCTTTCCAGAAGTTATGACCAATAACATATCATTGTACTCTTTGAAACTAGAGTTGTGTTTAATTTTTAACCCTCAGACATGCGCTTGTCGATGAGGGCATCTGTTGTTCTTGAAGTCTCTGGTATTTTGTTGCTGTTCCGTCTTTTTCATTTCCAACTGTGAAACAACGGCCTGGGCCAGTGTTGCCTTTTTTGACAATCTAATTAGTGCAAAAAATCAGCGCGTTTGAGAAACCTGTGTACACAGTGTGTGAACTCTGAATACCATGCAAGAAAGACACAGGATACATATTTCAACTGAGTTTTTGCATGTTGTAAACATGTTTCTGCTAAGCTAACAATATACTTCACTAATTGCACTAAAAATACATAACGGGTGAAATAGTCAAATTTATCAGCATTTTTTAGTATTTGTAGACCACGTGATATGAAAATGAAAGCTTTTTTAAATGCATTTTCGCCATTCAATTACAAAGTTTGAAAGTGCACGTTTTTGAAAATGATACCATTATTATCTCAGTGTAAACTATAAAAATGCTAATTTGTGAAAACGGTGATCGTCATGCGCATGCACCTTATGTGTTCAGTCCATGCGCAAGTTTCTGTAGTGACATTGCCAGCTATTGGCCTCGCATGAAAAATTGTGATTTTAGTAGTTTTCATGGATCTGTGTGAACAGGGATTGTGTTGTCTGTACGTAAAACTTTTCAAAAATGCAAAGGGAAAATGTTTCCATTTTGTAGGACATTGCTGTCATTTAAACATACCCCTGTTGTTGTATGTTGTATCCACCTGTTTTAAGTCTACGTAACCCTCTTTCTAGTTGTATAAGCGTGTGTGTGTGTGTGTGTGTGTGTGTTTGTGTGTGTGTATGAGCATAATAGTGTGTTTCCTTTGACAAGCAGAACGACGGGATAATGGTCTCTGTGATCATATATGTCCACAGATGGACAAAAGAGTGCTTGGCACGAACAACGTGCAACTGTGTGTCTTGTTTCTGAATGAACAAAAAGACAAGCTTCAGTTATCTTTACAAATTAATTACAAATTTGACACTTGTTGGAACAGATTTTGATAGACTTAATTTAATTGCTAACTACTGATGTTACAGTCAAGAGGTGACTGCAGCACAAGACAAAATTAATTTCATCCTTCAGAACAGGTGTGTTTTCCATGACAAAGTCTTGGAAATCTTTCCGTATCTGTGATCAGGCTTGTGAAACGTTAATTAAATCAGCATTGTTGTCTGTTTGATACTCTCCAAATCTGGCTTCAGACGTCGGCGTAATTGAAAATTTGTTCTTTTCACACATTTTAGCAATCAGGGTCACTCATCCGAAATTAATAAACATCTTTTTTTAGAAGCAGAACTCTAACAAGGCTTTTAAACACAATGTTTCTGGGCGGATATGAATCATTTAACTATGCGAGTGTATGAATGGACTGAGAAGTTGTTAATAAACTGATGGGTTAAGCTGATATAATTGCACAGACTTCTATCCCGTAATAGAGAATAACATGAAGCGGCTTGCATTTAATTCAGCAGATTCATTCAGCACTGTCTCTCTAAATGAATCCGCTATGAAAGTGACACCAGTTCAGGCTAGAGTATGTTAACTTCTCTATAACATAAAGCTGTCATTACTGTTGCCCACATCTGCATTCATGCGTGAGTGTCTGTGTCTAGATGAAATGAGAGTGCTCTTTAATTCTGATTACTGTGCCAGCAGTTAGTGTTTATGGTAATATCCGAGAGACGAACGGCAATAAAGCCATCTGCTTATGGCTTCCATTAAGCTGATTGTTTGGATGAAATTATGAAACACACACACACATAGACCTTTATTAGCTCCTAGATAAATTGATAGGCATTAGCTGGTGTTGTTGGTCATGGTGTGAGGTTGTAGGGGAAAGACTCATGCTGTCTCATTGGAAGTACAGTATGTCTATAAACTTCAGATTTATCACAGAACAGATAATGATGATGGCTGAAAATAGTGTTTGTCTAAATAGAAGATGCATTGTGGGCTGACAGGTAACTCGGGGTGCTTTCACACTAGAAATCCTGGTGTGAGTCTGTTTGACATAGAGTTCAGTTTGTTTGGTTGGTGTAAAAACAGTCTAGGGGGTTAGGTAGATTCAGGAGTCTGAATGACTCTAAAAAGCAAGAAATGGACTCGCTTTAACATCACAGTTTGGATAATCATTATTATCTCCTGAATAATTAGTCACATGACAACTGCCATTGAGATGAGATTGGGAACACTTTAAGCTTATAATAGATACTCTAGGTATTACAGACCTCCTTGGTTCAGAGCAAATAATCTAACCAAGTTTAACCAAGTTTCAGTATTTTTATTTCTCCGTTCCTGAGCTTACTGCCATGGGACACTTTTATTGTTTGAGGTTTACATTGTGCTTTGGCCCACTAGTGTTTCTTCTGGCATCTACCGCCAAATCCTTCTAGAGCTTGTTTTTAGAATCTTTCTAGCCACTTTTCACCTCTGAAAGTTGTTGGTCAGAGTCTGAAATGGATCTGTAAAACTCTGTGGCTGCAGTCTCATAAGCTCAGCAGGAGCCAAGAGTTAAGCTGAGCTCTCTCACCAATCTGCACGTCCAAAACACCTAAGAGGAGATATTTAATACCCCAGCCAACCCCCTCTGCTCTAACGCTCTCTTTTTTCTTTCCTTTGGTTTGGGGTTTAAAGCAAATGAATCCACTCTTGAAAGAGTGTTGAGTACACTTTAAACTTGAACAAGCTGAATATAATCAAAGAACTACAGTAAATGCATCACCTCAAAGTAAGATTTCTGTCAAGTAATCAGGTTCACTTATTTTAGTTGTCACAGTGAGCCTAAGTAAAGGAATCACATTTTCCTTTTCAGATAAAAAATGTATGGAAATATACACTTAGAACTTGAAATGTCCTCCCCATTTACAAAATACCATCTTTTGAAACTCATTTTTTTTTTTTAAATTTCCTCTGAAGTTTACTTTTAAAATGTCAACAAGGTTAATACATTATTGCATTACCAATTTTATTGGTATATTTCTGCAATAACTTTTAACAAAATTACTTTTGAATCAATATGCCATATTAATCAATCATTAGTCAATATTTTGTCATGCCAAATTCATTCATTTTAATTAGTTTTACTGACCTTGACTAAAATAATTTTAGCTCATAAAAACAACATTTCAGTTTACAAGAAAATATATTTAAAAATGCATTAACATTTAACAGAAACAGCATTGTGTATTATACTATGTTATTGCTTGTTCATTTCTTTTCTTAATATTTTGAATCATTTTTAAGTAAAATACTTTCATAGTGCACTTTGTGTGTTTTAGTTGACAAATTTTGAAAAAGCCTCCATTAATGAACAAATCAGTAATTCCACTGATGAGATTTAACACTGTACATGACTTCCCACATTTATGAATTGTTTGTGATACTGTGAAAAGTTTTAGAGAAAGAGGAGGAAGGGAACAAGGACCTGAAGCCGCTGAAGCCTGATAGATGTGTTAGTGAAGGACTGCTGATAGTGCTGTCCTCCAATGGGCTGTGTAATGTTTTCTGACAGACTGATTCATGTGAGCTCTGGCTATGTTTATCTGTGTCTGATCAACTCTACAAACCTCTGCCGTCCACCACAGTTTCAAACACTGACACTCAAACTCACAAAGAAACCAGAAACATTTATGTAAGGGAAACTCTCACTCTCCCTTTGCCTGACCACAGCACTTATAAAAGCAATGAGCTGCTCTGTGATTAAACAACCTGAGATGATTCAGCATACAAGCGTTTTGTTGTTTATAGTGGGAGGTCACAGCACTGATGGATGAGAGTAAAGCGAGAGTGTGATGGAGGGCAGGAAGAAGGGATGAGCGTTTGTTTCTGCTTGTGTCTCACTGGGGCTCATGCATAGGGTTCCAGTATCCATCATTATAGCCAAAACATGCTCTGTGCTGTGTCCTGCCTTAATAGAAAGACTGATACAATTAGCCTACCCATAATGCCCTTCAATGACACATGATACAGGATGTTTGTAATTACAGATGGTGGGTGTGGGGCAGGTGCAGGGGCAGGGATTAAAAGAAAGAGAGATAGATTTTCCTTAATGTTTTGAAATAAAAGAGTTCATTGTATGTATAGACATACTTGCAGAACTCAAAACCTCTCATATGAAAAAAAGACCATACACTGAAATTACCTAAAAAAAAAAAAAAAAAAAAAAAATCTTTAATTTCAGAAGGTCTTGCAACATACTGATGTCTGGAAGATTGATACATTTGAACACATTAACACAAGCAGCCAAATTTATGCATCAACAACCTCTATTCAGTTTTCAGAAACTTGGCCCACTGAGGAACAGTAGAGAACATATACTATATTATTCCTAAATATCAGAGAGAAGAAAAAAAAAAAAAAAAAAAAAAAGTGATAAGGGTACAATTCGGTAAAGCCTTGTGCTGTTCCAGGCTGAGTGTAGCACCTACGCCTCTGCAGATAGTATGAAGGTATGGTAGTAAAAATCGGTTAAATTGTAATGGTCAGAGAGGGGGTGAAATATGGCAGTGGATAACTATATTGACTGTTTTTGGTGAAATATATCTTGACTAACATAAGTTAACTTTTGGGAAAATAAAGCATGCTTTTTCCAACAATTGGTGGTACTTTAGAGTCAAAACTAAAGTACACATATTTCTTCAGTGATTAAAGTATGCTCATTATGACTGTCTGCCAATATTTATTTAGATTTATTTAGGCGACACTTTATTTTAAGGTGTCCATAATACAGAATAATTACCTAATTAAATACTTGGTAAGTACAACGGCTACTACTATGTAACTAAGTTATGGAACAGCCTGTACTTACAGTTTGTAATTATGTACATGTAAAAGGAAGCTACTGTTACACATATGTAATAGGCCGAGTCTGCTACACAGCTACATTATAGAACCAAAAGATTGTTACATATGTGTTGCAGACTTTATACAACAAAATTATGAATGTAAGTACACAAACATAAGCTAATTAAAATAAAGTCTATCAAGATTGTACTTAAGTGTACTTCATGTGTATCTATACTGTACACCTTATCCAGCTACACCTTAGTTTGATTTAACCCACCAGTACACAGTTTAAATACATGTAAACGTTTCTAATTACATTACAATTACAGAATATTACACAGGCATAAGCTACTTAAAATAAAGTGCATCAAGATTGTACTTAAGTGTACAAGTAGCTGTGTAACAGACTCGGTCTGTTACGTGTAACAGTAGCTGCCTGTTACATCTACATAGTTACAAACTGTAAGTACAGGCTGTTCCATAACTTAGTTACATGATAAGTACTAATATGAAGTACTTAATTAGGTAATTACTCTGTATTATGACACCTTAAAATAAAGTGTTACCGTGTTTTGGATCAGCAGATAAAAAATAAGAAAACAAAAAATCACTAGAAAATCAAAGTTTGTGAAGGCCAAAATGTGTTGGTTTGACAAAACCTTCGACAAAGCCTTAAAGTTTTCAGGTCTTAAGGACAGAGAAAATGACCTACATTCAGAAGAACACTTATAGCTAAGTCACTGGTGTTTTGGAGCTTAACTCTGCATGAAGGTGGCCCTCCGGGAGCAGGATTGGACGCGCCTGAACTAAAGGAACCAAAGATGCCAAAAGGACTCGCTTTGCACAAAAAGCTCTAAGGTGAAACGCCCTAAAATGATACAAAACAATGATAGGTATGAAGCCTTTAAAGAAACAAATGTCATTTATGTGTGTGGCGTGTGTTGGTGTGTGGTATAGTGATTAGTGGTGGGGTATGTGTGAGGTTCAGTTCAAAGGCTGAGGTTCATCTCATTTATCTGTACTGTCAGCGTGATCTGATCAAAGCAGCACATGATCAATGTTTGTGTCACTCTCCATTTATCCATGTTTGATCAGTACAGACACACCTCTCCACGTGGACGTTAAATCGCTTTAAAAACATCTCAACATATGTCAAACAACAGAAGGTGTGTCAGTCTACTTGTGTCCTTTGTCATGTCCTCCATTCCATAATTCAAATGAAGGTATAACATCACTTGACCTCAGCACACACACACATATGCGTCAGCAGAGTAAAGTACCACTTTAGATTCACCTCAGCAGATGACTCACTCATTGCATGCAAATATAAGCATAAAGAACTGAGGTGGTACAATCGAGAGGTTTATTATATCAGATGTAGACTCTGCTCTCTTCCCTATGAAACAAACCTGACTGCATTGAATCATCTATCACACTTTTTATAGTAGAGTCTTTAGGCCAGTGTGTGAGAGTTTTAGGCCCGTTAATGGCACTGTCACTGGTATTATCGATCTTAAATCTGTTTATCATCATTTATAAAATATTTTAAGTGTTGAGACCTTATTTCATTGTCTGTGGTATGTAGAACATAGTAGTAGGTTTGTGCTGATTTTCATATGACATTAAGCTACATAGGGTAAAACAATTATATACAAATCAGTAATGTTTTGCATCATAAGCCACTGTTCCCCTTCAGGAACTCGAGCTGCGTCCAAAAACGCTATGGGAATGCCTTCCAGCATGCCAACGCTCTGAATCACATGTGTAATCTGTCCAATGGATGGGCGAGACGTCACGGCCGGGTGACGTATTCGACCAGGAAGCTAAAAAGCACGTGCGGTGGAACCGGCGTCAGCTTTTTGTTATTCAGCAACCACTACTCTGTGTGTCTGTCGATCTGTGTTGTGAGTCTTGTTTAGTGTTGTTTGTCACTACACATCACTTGAAATCAGCTCCACGTGTCTAAAAGTGCAGAAAACTAGCACTTGGGTGACAGCAGATCACATTACAGGCTGTGTGTTCCTCCCTGAAGCAAAAAAGCATCACTGCTGGGGATACACACAGTCCATGTGTGGTCTGCTTGAGAGCAGAGCACGCAGAGTCAGCTCTCGAGGGAGCTTACTGCCCGCTTTTTAGCGTTTGTCACCACATATGCTTACTCTCAGAGGGCTCTCTTTGAGGAGGGAGCTTTCACCAGCATTCCTCGCAGTGCCGGCCCCGCTTTCGCTGTGGCAGAGTGGCGGCTGCACTCGTGGGAATCGCGGATGAATCATCTTCCTTTCCCATCAGATCCAACGCCCGTTCTCTGGGATCGGAAGCCCGTCCCCGCGGTTTCTTCCCCCCAGAGAGAAGGCTCGACGCTCCGCCTATCTTCCTCCGAAGAGGTGGACGTGAAGGACGTCAATGAGCTTTTGTAAAGTTGCAGTGTTTGCACAAGCATTGTTTGCACAAGCATATTGTGAACGAGGATATCATTATAGCAGCGTTCCTGCATAGGAACGGAGTTTGCGTTGTCAGCTCTAGAGAGATAAGGGGCTGATTGTGCTTCTCCCCACCATATGATCTCGTGATTCCGGTCCCGCCGCTGCTGAGGCACGACAGCAAGTGACATCGCGGGATCGCACATGGATCTGGCGGACGGGTTGGAGACGGGTTCGCCCTATCTCCACCTGCATTCCCCAGTTCTAGCGCTCTCTTGAATGAGAGCTCGCTGTTGCAGCGCGCATTGCCGAGGCGATGCGTGCATTACGTCATTCTCGTTCATATTATGAATCCTTTTCATTACAGACTGTCTTTACTCATCTGGTTGTTTTTCTGCCATATGGGTTTGGATTTTGTTTTCCCTTCATAAAAAAACCCTTCATTTAAAAACTACATTTTGTGTTTACTTGTGTTATCTTTGATTAATATAGTAGACACCTGGCGGTGTGGGTGCCCCTGCCAAGCGTGGGTCCTGACTGAGCAGGACTTCAGAGGGCGACCCCTATTGGGGTAGCGCAGCGTACACCGCATCACACGGTGACCTGTCTCTCATCAGTGCCGTCAGGAGTTCGGTCTGCCAACCCTGCCAGTGTTCCAGGGCGCAGTGGTCTCCAGCGAGTGCTGCTCTCAGTCTCTTCGGAGCTGAGAGGCTCGCCACCTCTTCGGAGGTCTCTAGGGCGGCTAGTTGGCCAGTGCGCCGCTACAGGGCACCGATTTAGCCGCTCTAATTACACCAGAGATCAGTCTCGAGAGAAGGGAAACTACTGCCAAATGTGTCTCAGTGGGTCCTGCACACGATAGAAGAAGGCTATCGTATTCAGTCAGTTCTCCGCCGTGTTTCATCGGGGTCATTCCTACTTTGGTCAGCCCCGAGCAGACTCTGGTAATGGAACAAGAAGTGAACACCCTTCTGAGGAAGGGAGTCCCTCCTCGCTAAAGAGAGTCTGGGTTCTACAGCAGGTACTTCATTATCTGGGTTTCCATCACCCCCTTTTAATGCGCATTTTGAAGTATCGCATGAGAAACGAGTGATGGAAACGCCAAATTTCAAATAAAAATCCCTTAATTCGCAAAAACGTTTTTACGCTCACTTGAGGTAGTTTGTGACTTGTGCGAAAAAGGGTTAATGCGAATAATTGGAGATGGAAACGCATTTTGCGAATAAATTCCTCCAAGCGCATCAAAAATGTTATGTAACCTTGCACTATGAGATGGAATAACTTGACTAGCAGCAGACTGATCTCGTTCCACAGCATCTGAAATGTTGTTATGGTCGTGCTGAAACGACTGAGCAAAGTCTGTCATCAAAGTATTTCTGTATAATTGTCTTAAACAACTGCGTTCACAAACAGCAGCATTCACCTCCGAAAGCATTAACCGCATTTATTGTGTTTCGTCTGCTCGATCTGAGGCACAAGTAATTTTTCATATATGAAAACTATTATATTCAGTAGCTTATCCTAGTTTTATATAGGCTAATTAGTGCCAGTTTACTAGGAAGCGACGATTTTGTTCTCTTTGACTCGTTGCATGGAAACGGTGCTTGTTCGCAAATGTTTTATGTGATATTCCAATTTTGCGCATAAGTTAAATTTGCAACTTTGGATGCAAACCCGGCTATAGTTCCAAGGAAGGATGGAGGGTTGCGTCCCTTTTTTTAGATCTGCATCAGTGGAACCGCTCAGTCATGCGACTGAAGTTCAAGATGCTCAATAAAATAGGTCGTGTCTCAGATCAGGTCAGAGGACTGATTTGTCACGATAGATCTAAAAGAAGCTTACTTCTACATCTCCCTCCTTCCCACTCACAGGAAGTTCCTGATGTTTGCTTTCGGGGGATACCAATATCGGGTTCTTCCCTTCGGCCTAGCACTCTCACCCCGCATTTTCACAAAGTGTGTGGATGCTGCGCTGGCTCTGCTGCGGCTCCAGGGCATCCGCGTACTGAGTTACATCGACGATTGGTTGACTTAAGCTCAATCAGAGCAGATGACAGCTCGACATCGAGATGTTGTTCTCTCCCACATGAAAGAGCTGGGGTTAAAACTAAATGCCAAGAAACGTGTGCTTTCTCCGTTACAGATAACCATTTATCTAGGTGTGCTGTGGGATTCGACCGCGATGCAGGCACTTCTGCAGTCAAGAGAGTGAAAGAAGGCCAGTCACTTTCTGTCAAGCAGTTTCAGAGACTGCTGGGTCTGATGGCAGCTGCGTTCAACGTGATACCATTGGGAGCTCCTTGTCGCCGTGTAACACTAGCGATGGACGCATCCCTCACCGGTTGGGGAGCGGTCATGGATGGCCACCCTGCCTGTGGTCTGTGGAGCGGCCGTAATCTGATGTGGCACATCAATTGGCCGGAGATTCTGGCTGTGTTTTGAGCAGTAAAACACTTCCTCCCAGGCTTAAAAGATCACCATGTGTGGGTGCGAGCATCGACAGCACATCGGTGGTCTCTTATATCAACCAACAAGGAGGTCTGCATTCGCGCCCCTTGTAGAAAGGCAAGCTGGCACACCAGATCCTTGTGTGGTCCCAGGCCAAACTCCTCTCGCTGAGAGCAGTTCACATTCTTGGGCATCTCAATATGGGAGCAGACATCCTGTCGAGACAGGGGCCGAGGCCCGGGGTATGGATGCTTCACCCCAAGGTGGTGAAGCAGATATGGAGAGCTTTTAGCCAGGCACAGGTGGACCTCTTTGCGACTCAGGAGACATCGCAATGTCCCTTCTGGTTCTCTCTCACTTCTCCAGCTCCTTTGGGACTGGATGCCATGGTACAGACCTGGCCGAGGCTTCGTCTGTATGTTTTTCCCCGATCGCTCTGCTCCCAGAAGTTCTGGCGAGAGTGCGCCAGGACGAGGTCAGTCTAATTTTGGTAGCACCGTTCTGGCCGGGCTGAGTATGGTTCTAGGACCTGATTTCTCTCCTCGACGGCTCTCCGTGAGAGATTCCCGTCAGGAGAGATCTCCTCTCACAGGCGGGGGGCACTATCCTTCACCCCCGCCCGGAGTTGTGGAAGCTGTGGCTGTGGCCTCTGAGGGTTGCTGAGACCATCTTCCAATCCAGAGCTCCCTCTACGAGGAAACTGTATTCCCTGAAGTGAAAACTTTTCACTTCTTGGTGCGGAAACCGCCACATTGACCCAGTTAACTGCCCGACTGGTTCAGTGTATTGGCCTACCACGCCCTTCTCGGTGGTCTTACAGTGGGTAGACACCCGCTGGTTACACGTTTCCCCCACGGTGCGCTGAGGCTGAGGCCTCCTGTATGACGTGTCCCTACGGAGACCTGGCTGTGGATTTAGAAGCTCTCTGTAACCTCCATTCGAGCCTATTGATTTTTGATCGCATTCTCACTTTGAGACTTCCTTCCTTTTGGCGATATCTTCTCTTAAGAGAGTGGGGATTTGCAGGCCCTTTGGGGCCCCTTCTTATCTCGTCTTTGCCCCTGGTTTGGCCAAAGTGTTTCTCTACCCTCGAGTGGGTTATTTCCTAGGTCCCCTCTTCTATACCACGGCCTGTCGCGCTGCAGGCCTTCAGTCCTCCTCCCTTTGTGGAACCCGACCAGAAGCTTAATTGTGTGTGCCAAACGGGGTCTACCTGCTTCTAAGTAGACCCTTAGTCGGTGGATTGTGGATGCTTTTCTTAGGGCCCCTCCGGGCTCTTCTGTTCTTTCGCCCTCACTGTGCTCCTAGTGATACACACAGGGCAGGTGCTTGGAAGTCTGGTGGCGTGGGCATCTCGTTCCCCTAGCGCTTTCGATACAGCTCGAGTTCCTGGAAGGGAACGTCTCAGGTTACGTATGTAACCCTGGTTTCCTGAAGGGAACGAGACGCTGCGTCTCTAGGCCATACTTCCTGCATCCCTGCGAGCGGTCGTTTCATTCCTAGAAGCAAACGCCGGCTCCACCGCATAGGCTTTTATGCTTCCCATTCGGTGAAGTCACCCGCCTATGTTCAGAGCGCGGTCATGCTGGAGGATTTCCCCTAGCGCTTTCAACGCAGCGTTTCGTTCCCTTCAGGTAACCAGGGTTACATACGTAACCCGAGACGTTTGTCTCTCCATTTGTAGCTGATTATGTGTAAAAACGACTTCCAAACCTTGCCGTTACATAGATGACAGACTGAACAAACAGTAAGTGGTAATCCTGCCATGAATAACGCCTTCTTACCAATGTCTGTCTTTGAGCAAATCAGTCAGGATTACAGGGTGAATGTCACCTCATATAATTAATATTCATGAGCCAAGCTTCCCCCATCAAATCAAAGAGTCACTTTGTATTCTATTGTACACTCTATTGCCATTCACATTAAATGCTGAATGATAGCCGTTCACATTAAATGAAATTAAAAAAATTTAATGACTACAAAAACATTTAATTTTGTTTCAGTATTTAAGATAATTATTTTACTTCTAGTTTTCCATTTTTTATTATTATTTGATTAAATTTGGTTTTTATTCTTAGTAGTACTTTCAGTTATATGAATTCATTAATAATACTGGTGCATGTTTGTATATTTGTGTGTGTGTGTGTCTCCTCAGAGGGTTCCGATAGATTTCCTGCTGCTAAAACATATGATTCTTCCTCTACGAAAATATCTCAATGACTACAAAAATATTTTTAATATATTTTATTTCATTTTGTTTCAGAATGTATTTCAAATAATGTTTTTAGTTTTAGTTTTCAATCTATTGTGCATAAATAATTTCATTTGTATTATTTTGTTATATTTGTGTTAAAAAATTTTATTGGTAACATTTAATACTAGTGACAATACTCGTAAGCATTTGTGTGTATATAAACCCCCCTCCGAAGAGGGTCCTAATAGCTCTCCTGCTGCTGAAACGACGCCAGTGACTAACCCTAAAGAGCATTCTGAGGGCTGTTTAGTGCTCAGAACAGCAGCGAGGGCCAGTCTGCAGTCACAGCCAGGAAATTTCCCCTGACCCTTGATCACCCCAACACACTCACTGTTCACACACCCACAGGGCTCTCTGTGGGGCTGCGGTCACGCTAAACTAAATTAATTTTAATGGGTAAGCGGCATAATGTGAGTTCACTAAAGGCCTTAGACAGTGAGGCGAAATTTAGGGTCATAAAAGTTTACAAATGTCTCCTAGAGAACCTTGGACTCTGAGTTTAATTGAGTACATAGTACAAAATAAAGGTTAAATGATAACGTCTCTTCCTGGTATACTGTTTTTGTTTAAATGTAAATTGGATTTGTAAGGTTATTGTCCTTTTGTCTTCAAGTTTAATATGGTTGTCTGGTTTGGACGCTTCCCAAAGTGCAGAACTGTAAATCTGGCTCTGAGGTAGAGTTGATTGTAATCTCTGAGTGTCTCTGGATACAAAATCTCTGTAAAACAAAGCTTTATCTCTTTCATTGTTTCTATCAATCAGCTATTTGCCACACTGCTGTTTATTTAAATCTTACCTGACAGAAGTTCCATAAATTGTAAGCAGTTAGGAAGTAGTTTATGATTTCTGTCATCATTTATTCACACTGCTCACAGACTAAAAAAGGCATAAATGTCAAAAATCATAAACATAGTCAATATGATATTCATATCTTTTATCCTGCAGTGCCTTGAATTGATCAGCCATATGAACCCAGCTGACAGTTCTTATTTGAGTTTTTCCAAACCAAATAGCATTTTTGACCTTGGTGACCTTCATGACACATGGCTTCCTACTCATCCACTAAGAACCTTGCGTGGTACTCAACCAAACATAGAATCTGAGAAGAGGGAAAACCACCCACCCGTTGAGACCCATCCAAACGTCAAACTAAAGCAAACCGCTAAAAAGCCAACTGAGTAACATGGCAGTTCATAACTACTGCTCAGTTTTGAACCCTGCAATCTGCTCTAACCTGCCATTTTTGATTAGACCTTGCAAAACTGATGGAGGTATTGCTGCCTTCAGGTCATAATGGAATGATCTTATTTGTGAGATGAGTGCACATGAACACTAGAGTCATAATTTCTAGTTTGGGAAAATAAATAATAAATGATAATGAATGAATAAATGAATGAATGAATAATGAATGAAACACTGAGATTGTCTTTAAGCCCTGATTTTCTGAGTTGGTTGCATGTCAACTAAAGAATGATCATGGAACCTTTAATTAATTTGAATGGGGAATTCTTACTGTACTACTCAATTTGACATGTTTTGTGAGCTATTGATGAAGAACAGTGAAAGAAAGTGTTACCAAATAAAGTGTTACCGTGTTTTGTATCAGCAGATAAAAAAGAAAGAAGAAGAAAAATATATATCACTAGAAAATCAAAGTTTGTGAAGACCAAAATGTGTTGGTTTGACAAAACCTTTGACAAAGCCTTCAAGTTTTCAGGTCTTAAGGACAGAGAAAATAAAAGTGCACCTAAGTTCAGAAGAACACTTATAGCTAATTCACTGGTGGGAAAATGAATGAATGAATGAATGAATGAATGAATGAATGAATGAAACACTGAGATTGTCTTTAAGCCCTGACATTCTGAGTTGGTTGCATGTCAACTAAAGAATGATCATGGAAGCATTAATTAATTTTTATCGGGAATTCTTACTGTACTACTCAATTTTACATGTTTTGTGAACTATTGATGAAGAACGGTGATAAAGATTATTAATTTAAATGGTTAAGGAGGCAAGGGGCCTTTTTTATGGTAAAAAAAAATATTAGATATCTTTAATTATTAAAGGACAAAGGACATTTTAAAACCTGAGGTAGCCTTTCCTTGTCATGACAAAGGCCAAACTTTATGATATATTAAAAGAGAGAGTCTAGGTCAATAAGTGGCTTCAGGTGTCCTCTATGACATAATTTCCTTTATTTTATGTGTATTTCTGAATGTTGACTACACCACATGTTTTGGCGGACAGAAGTTTTTAAATATTAATAAGCAGTGAAGGAGTTTTGTTTCTTAAGAAATAAAAATACAGGATCATGCCAAACTACTTAAAGTTCTTATTTAAATGGGTCATCGGATGCCCATTTTCCACAAGTTGATATGATTCTTTGGGGTCTTACTGAAAAGTCTATAACATACTTTGGTTAAAATGTATCAATGGTAGTGTAAAAAAAACACCTTTAAACTGTCAAAATCAGCTCTGTTTTCAGCAAAATGTGTTTTAGTCCATGTTGCTTTAAATGCTAATGAGCTTTGCTTTGCCCCGCCCCTCTCTTCCGTGGGGTGACAAGCAGTTCTGTTTACTTTAGCCGCGAAACTAGCACATTATTAGGAAAGGCAATTTGCAAAGATTCATAAAAAAACGTTATACTCACTTGATGAAGCTGGATCATGAATGATGCGAAAATAATGTTAATCCTTTGCATCTTCAGCGGCTCAAATGTCGGGAGTATATGATGACTGCTTTATTCATTATTACATCCAAAAACAAAACACCTCAATGGCTCAATCAGAGACATTCTTGTCTCCCCCTGCACTGGACTTGACACAATGGCGGACTGATGACTGCTCTCTCAGGGCGGGTCTAAGGTAAGACGGCCTTGTCAATCAACTATCGTGGGAGGGGCCTGTACAGAACTACGTCATTCTAACAGGAATCTCAGAACAGCCTGATTTGAGAAAGGGGATTTTAAAATATTTTTATCATTATAGGAATATATGAATTTTGCCTCCGATGACCCCTTAAAAGAACTTCATTCTTACATCAGTATATTTGTATCAGCCCAACTTTCGTGACTGATTATTACCCTATAAAATATAAAAATGAATTTAAATTCAGAAATTGAAACATACTTTTCATAAAAGAGGTTTATTCAATCTATTGTATGTATGAGTGGCATTGATAATAAATTAATAGATCTAAATAAATAAAATTAATAATAATATACATTAGTATTATTATTATTATTATTATGGCCAAAATCACATTAGTACACACATTGAGGGACTTCAAGGGAGCATATCAGATAAACTCACAGCTCACAAAATTTCATCATCAGAGACTTTGAGCCAAGAGAGGGCATACAGCCCAGTACTTTGTGACTGCAAAGGCAGTAAAGGTTAAAATTAGCTGCTTTGGCCACCATCTGCACTGCTTCAGTGAACTTCAGGTCCTTCACAAGTGCTGTCCGGTTTCACTGCCGAGTAGGTTTATGGCAGGTTTGTGCTACCCCTATTTGGTTTTGCTCAGAGAACCAATAATTCGCGATTAATACTCCACAGTTACTGGCTATAATGATGGCATCATTAATGCTGCTAGAAATGGAATATAAAATCAAAATTTTGAGCTGGTGGGTGAGGAAGTGGACAGCTGTATTCGGCAGGGTTGGCTGCATATAAAACCCATCCAAGTGTCAATCCAGCACTCTCACTTTCAGACTCAGCAGATTACAGAGGCTGTTCAAGAGGTTTGCCAATGACCGATAAATGTTTTCCATAACTGCTCATTCTTGATAAGTATCAACACCCTGTGAAGTGTCTCAAATGTGTCCGTGATTGCGACTGGTCCTCTGGACCAGATGTGTTATTAAATATGAAGCTGCAGCTGTCTGACAGCTCGCTGCTGTTTTGCATTTGACAGTTCTGATCAGGGTTTGCAAATAGAGGACCTCCACGAAGGTGCTCTCACTGAAAACAACTCATTTCAATGTAGACCAACATGTCAAAGGTGTCTATATTTGCAGAACCTTTGGTTTGTTTATTTGTTTGGTCTAAACCAGGCTGGGGAACTCAGCTCCATCCCTGATCAAACTCACCTGCCTGTAGCCTTATTTTAGTAATCCTAAAGACCTTGTTTAGCTTGTTCAGGAACGTGGATCCTGAGGGTCAGAGTCACCCACCCCTGGTCTAATCTCAGATATACATCAAAAGGCCCACCTGTAATGTTACAGTTTTTATATATACAGTAGTAATTCCTGACTAGTTGCTCAACTGACCATTCCCTGGATAACGTATTGGTTTTTGGGAAGGAGGCTGGGCAGAGAGACACAGTGGGTTTTTTTATGAGTCATACATTTTTAATAAGTCTATCATTATGGTTGAAAGAACAGGTGACCCATCTGGTGTAGGACTGCCTCTCATTAAAAATGCCAAAAGTTATTTCAGGATGAATCCATGTCATGAGGCTCTAACCCAGATGTGATCACGGTGCAAGCTCATCACCAGTATTGGGGAAACAATGTTGAATCAGTAGTTTGATAAATTACAAGCTCATTATGTAAAAATTGTAAAAAGAAACTGAAAAACTGAATTAGATTTTGCAAATCTACATACGAAAAAGCAAAAGCAGAAGAAAAGTGTAGAAGAGTGGAAACAAGAGACTGCCTGGTTGCTTGTCATGGTCTCAGTGTACTTTTATGCCAACCATTTGTCTCATTTCTGTCTGTTTTTATTTCTCCTAAGGAATTGTAGGGTAAATATATTAGACAACGTTTAATTTAATACCTCAATGACATAAATGAGAACTCTATTTAATCTCATGAGCTATGATAGAGCAGTGCTGAGCAATAATATTTTCCTTCGGGGGTTTTCATTCTGGAGAATGTTTCATTATTGTGTCTACCCACGTTTGAGAGAATTTACTGCTGTCTTACCTTTAGAAACAGCAACAGATGAGATTTCATCTCATTCAGTGGGGCATGAAGGAGGACATCACTGTTAGGAACGTCACTTTTTCACAGTCCTGTCCAGAAAAGAGACAAGAGCTGTCAAACAGTCCATCTGAAGAAAAACAGGGCTATATCTACAGTAGATACTGTGGTAATAATTGTAATTTCACAGCAGAGAAATGCCAGCATCCTCTATCCCAGCCTTACAGATAACAGAAAGTGTGTCAGTCAGGTGTTTTTTTTATTGTTTTTCTTCATTTCAGTAAGCCCAAAGGTTCAAAAACTCTCTGGACAGTTTTCATCCGACCCAGGAAAATTCCCAACTGACTAATCTTTCCGAGCATGTGATTCATTTTAATCTGCAGGCATGGATGAAGAGGTTCTGTGGAGTTGCTGTACTATTAAAGATTAATGAACCCAATTTGCAAAACTGACCTTTTGCGGTCAGACTGCGTGGAGCGTAAAGCTTCTTAATGCCTTCAGCTCAAGTACAGCCCCATAGATAAGACCCGCGAAGAGAAAAAAACATGAGATGAACTAACTTTAAGTGTTCCGTTCCTCTGATCAGTTCAAAGACATTTCAGAGGAAGGAAAAGAGTGGATTGATGAGTTTAAACTGTCACACAAACACACACACACACTGGGATTCAGAAATGTAGCTAACATTCTCTGAACCCTGAACGCTGCCTACATTCACACTAAAAATAAGTTAAGGCAGACCACAGAGTGTATGTGTTGCTAAATATGAACAGTTTAGTCTCATAACTTCCTTTCTCTCCAAATAGAACAGAAAAATAGAACATAACAATTAGATACGGCTTTGCACACACTTTCAAAATAAAAGCCTTTAGAAGTCCGAAAAAAAAGTTCCTTTCTAATATTTTCATATGTTGCATTGTGACGTTATTTCTTCATTTTTAAAAAAAAGTATCCATAGACAAACATGGAAATAGGCTAATGGGTGTGGGAATTGATTGGATCGTGAAAAGTGGAGGTTATATGAAAGAAAAGAGCCAGGTGGTTTTACAAATCAGACGAAAAGAAAAGTATTTTCTGTAGTGAAGCGTTTTTTGTTTTTTTGGCATTATGTCCACACACTAATTATGAACAAAAACATCAGAAATGTGTTTTAAAAAATAAAAAGGGTCTATTTTGATTTCATGTTGACTTGAAATAAAGCACAAAGGCTGGTTTGCATTGATCGCGAGTGTTATTGTGGTATTTATCACATCAGACAGCATGAGAGTGAGTTTTAGAGGGAAGGCTTCGTGCTGGGCTGTGAAGTCAAAGCCGTAATTTAGAGTTAGCAGCGTAGCAGAAGAGCTGATCTGAGAAAGACGTCTGCTCTCACACTGGCAGCAGGATTGATTACCGCTCTGTGTGTATGACATAAGAGTATGTGTGTGTGTGTGTGTGTGTGTGTGTGTGTGGTGCCGCACATGGAGAAAGCATCAGTTTAGTTTACTTCATAAGAGTGTTGAGTAGCGGCTCTTATAAGGAAACTGTTGGCTAGATAATCTGTTTGCCTGAAGATTTTTGGGATCCATTACTCAACTGCTGGTGTTTGCTGCTTATATGTTTTTGTATGTGTCATCTTTGACTGTCAATCTGACAGCCGGTAACTTAATATTCCATCCTTTCCGCATTTTACAGTGGTGCTTGTGTAACCCCGGCTTCAACGTTTATGTCAGGGATGTATGATCTAATTCTAGTTGTCTGGGTTCTTCTAAGGAGCTTGGTTTGTTTCCTGTTGGTCAACCACAAAGATGTTAAATAAATTTTCTTTTTTTTCTTTTGAATATCAGAATTCAGGGGGGAGGAAAGGAAAAAAATAAATAAATAAATGTAACACCACTCACAACTTTATGCTAACCAGGAAAGTGTATTTGAAGCAATTATTTTGAATGCTTTTGTTTCCCGGCACTTCAATAGAAATTATGAAATGATAACCAACAGTATACAATAACAAAATCCTCAGCAATGATTACACTTGGAACTGATAACCCAGTTCAACACAACTGTGACCCAAAATAAATGGAAAGTCCAAACTTTGAAAAAAATAACAGTTCTTTGGGAGGGGGGAAGTGCAGTTCCTTGTGACGTATGTAAAACATATCTCAGTCCTACCGCTCCCTTAGGAATGGCATTCAGTTTATCAAAGATGTATGAATGAAGAACTGAAGAGTTGACAGACGATGTCGAGATGAAGAGCTGATAGATGGTGACGAGATGAAGAGCTGATAGACGTCTGTTTGAAAGGAACTCACTCCTGGAGGAACTACTCAGAGAACTCAAGTCCCAGTATCATAATCCAACGAATAGGTCAAGGGAAAAAAACAGTCAGAAAACAAAGTCTCGGAAAACAAAGAAACACAGAAGGGAATGATAAGTATTTCTTCAACTTCGGCAATTCTCTCAGCTTGTGTATGTAACAGAGCATATACTCAAAGAAAATTCTTCACAACAGAATTACTTAATCTTTATCGAGGAAATAAGACTCTCACATGCAGTGCGTCGTCTCTCATCACATTCACTTAATCCGCTATTGCCGTGCACTCTCTCCATGCATGTGCTACCCCACCCTCTTAAAGGGGCAATACCAAATCAAAGCAGTGATGTCTTGAAACATACTAAAAGTGTCAAGGGTTACACTTGCTTGAAAGTATCACTATTACTGTTGTTTTACTGAGGATTGTGGATTTGAACAATCCCCAATTGTATTTGTTAAACTTTTGGCACATAACTAGTCGTGCACCATTTGAAGTGAATAATACCTCAAATTGTGCAGCTTGTTCAGGAGAGGTGCGCTATTACTTTGCCTGACAGATGTAAAATCCCATGGATCTAAGGAAGAACCAGAGTCATATCGACACCAGAATATTATATAGAATCGGTCACCTAGTAACCATCCATAACCTACTATATGCCATGTTTATTCACATAAGTAATGTGCTAAAAACCACAGAATAGAACACCATAACAAACACATAGTAACACTCTGGCTGCTACACAAAAAAACATGCAAAAACTGTACCTCTAGGGATACAACTTGTCAATAGGACAGTACCTTTAAAGTGACAACTTTGTACATTATCTACAGCTTTAAGGCAAGCCTCCAATGTTAGCCAAAGCTGTCACTGGTACCTACCTAAAGGGTCCATAGGTACATATTAGTACCTAAAGTATACATGTTAGTAACTAAAAGGTACAAAGATATACCTTTGAAAAAGTACCGACCCAATGACAGCTTCGTACCTATAAATGGAGGAGAAACTTGACTAGACTGAATAAACTTCTTTGTGAGGGAACAAGTTATCATTTAATGGACTGACAGCCTATTGGATAATCATCAGCGTTTGCCATTAAACAGTAATTTTGGATTGATCTATTTTTAGAGATTCCACCAATTAAGAGAATTTTCTCAACTCTGAAAGAAATTCAATGACATCAGGCTAAAATGTGATTGGTTATCAAAGCATGACCCAAGATGACCATTATACTCTTTCTCCAATGGTACAGCCACAGAGGGTGGTATCTCTTCATAATAACAACATTGCTGTCTGTACCCTTAAGGCATTACTATGAACCTTTTAGGAGGAAATGCTACAACTCATAAAGCAGTGTTGTTGTGGTGAGTTCCTCTTCAGGAACCTCGAGCTGCGTCAGGAGACGCTTTGGGGAACGCCTACAGCATAACCGACTCTGAATACCAATGAAATCTGTCCAACGGATGGGAGGGACGTCACGGGCGAGGTGACGTAATGACCAGCTGGTATAAATCAATATAATTTATACATATATAATATAATCAACCGGCGTCAGCTTTCTGTCATTCAGCTAAGCGCTCTGTCTTGTAAGTCCTATTTACTGTTGGATGTCTGCTTTGCAAATGTCTAAGAGGCTTTGTGAAACAAAGTTTGGGAGGAGTGAGGCGCAATACAGGCTGTGTGTGCCTCCCTGCAAACGTTATTTGTGTGCGGAGGATACACACAGCTTGGTGGACCAGGGCTTATGAGGGTAGCCCCCGCTGGGGTAAAGCGACGATCGGTGCAGTACACAGCGGTCGTCGCCCCCCCAGAGCCCTCAGGAGATCGTTCTGCCAACCCTGCCACCTATGGTGCTTCAGGGTGCAGCGGTCTCCAGCGAGCACATATCTCAGTCTCTTCCGCCCAGTATTGTAGCGGAGCTGAGATGCTTGCCACCCCTTTGGGGATCTCTAGAGCAGCTGGTTCGGTCGTTCACTGCCGGTGCGCCACCAGCCGCTCTGATTACACCAGAGGCCAGTCTCGAGAGACTGGTTCCCTTAGTAGACTATTTTGCAGCATGGAAACTACTGCCAAATGTGTCTCGATGGGTCCTGCGCACTGTAGAAAGAGGCTACAGAATCCAGTTCGGTTCTCGTCCGCCTCAGATCAACGGGGTGATTTCCACGTTAGTGGGCCCCGAGCAGGCTCTGGTAATGGAACAGGAGGTACATACTCTCTTAAAGAAGGAGGCCATCGAGGTGGTTCCTCCTCACGAGAGAAAGTCCGGGTTCTACAGCCGGTACTTCATAGTTCCAAAGAAGGATGGAGGGTTGCGTCCCATTTTGGATCCGCGGCGTCTGAACCACTCAGTCAGCAGACAGAAGTTCAAGATGCTCACGCTCAGGCAGGTCGCGTCCCAAATCAGGTCCGAGGACTGGTTTGTCGCGATCGATCTAAAAGACGCATACTTCCACGTCTCCATCTTTCCCTCTCACAGGAAGTTCCTGAGGTTTGCTTTCGGGGGCGAAGCTTACCAATATCGGGTACTTCCCTTCGGCCTAGCACTCTCACACTGCACTTTCACAAAGTGTTTGGACGCCGCGTTAGACCCGCTGCGGCTACGGGGCATCCGCATACTCAATTATATCGACGATTGGTTGATCAAGATGTTGTTCTCGCCCACATGAAAGTGTTGGGGTTAAGACTAAACGCCAAGAAGAGTGTTCTTTCTCCAGTACAGAGAACCACTTATCTTGGTGTAGTGTGGGATTCGACCACGATGCAGGCACGTATGTCTCCTGCTCGGATTGAGTCAATCCTCACGGAAGTCACGAGAGTGAGAGAAAGCCAGTCACTCACTGTCAAGCAGTTTTAGAGACTGCTGGGTCTGATGGCGGCTGCGTCCAACGTGTTACCTATTGGCCTGCTGTACATGAGACCCCTACAGTGGTGGTTCAAGACCAAGGGGTTCTCCCCGAGGGGAAACCCGCTTTGCATGATCAAGGTCACGCGGCGGTGTCTACGTGCCTTGGACATGTGGAGACAACCTTGGTTCTTGTCCCAGGGCCTGGTGTTGGGAGCTCCTTGTCGCCACGTAACGCTAGCGACGGACGCATCCCTCACCGGTTGGGGAGCGGTCATGAGTGACCGCCATGCCCACGGTCGGTGGAGAGGTCATCATCTCGCCTGGCACATCAACAGGATCGAAATGCTGGCCGTGTTTCAGGCTCTGAAACACTTTCTACCTGAGAGGTCACCATGTGTTAGTTCGCACCGACAACACATCGGTGGTCTCTTATATCAACCACCAAGTAGGTCTGCGGTCGCGCCCCCTGTACAGGTTGGCACACCAGATCCTTGCGTGGGCCCAAGGCAAACTCCTCTCACTGAGAGCGGTTTACATCCCTGAGCATCTAAATATGGGAGCAGACACCCTGTCGAGGCAGGGGCTGTTATCCGGGGAATGGATGCTTCACACCGAGGTGATGAAGCAGATCTGGAGAGTGTTTGGCCAGGCTCAGGTGGACCTCTTCGCCACTCAAGAGTCAGCGCAATGTCCCCTCTGGTACTCTCTACGTCATCCAGCTCCGTTGGTGCAGGCTCGACTCTCCGCAGGGTTAGCCTACTCCACCTTGAAGGTCTATGTGGCGGCAATCTTACCACACCCCTCTTGGTGGACTGACAGTAGGCAGACAACCCCTAGTTACATGTTTCCTCCGTGGTGCACTGAGGCTAGACTTGGCTCTGGTGTTGAACGCTCTCTGTAGACCTCCCTTCGAGCCTATTGAGGAGATCTCAGATTGCCATCTCACCCTGAAGACCGTGTTTCTTCTGGCGATCACTTCTCTGAAGAGAGTTGGGGACTTGCAGGCACTTTCTGTGCCCCCTACCCATTTGGACTTTGCGCCTGGCATGGCCAAAGCCTTTCTATACCCTCGTGCAGGGTATGTCCCCAAGGTTCCTTCTGTCACACCACAGCCTGTCATGCTGCAGGCCTTTAGTCCTCCTGCAGGCTGGAGGCTAAATCGTATGTGCCTGACCAGCTGAGGCTAAATCGTATGTGTCCAGTGCGAGCACTGGACGCATACATCCACAGAGCTGCCTTGTGGAGGAAGGCGGACCAACTGCTTATTTGCTTTGGTCCCCCTAAGAGAGGTTTTCCTGCGTCCAAGCAGACCCTCTGTCGGTGGATTGTGGATGCCATTCATTTGGCCTATGAGTCCTCTGAGTTCCTGAAGAGGAACGTCTTAGGTTACGTATGTAACCCCAGTTTCTCGAAGGAACGAGACGCTGCGTCACGAGGCCACACCTCCGGCATCCCTGCCAGCGCTTGCTTCACTCTAGAAGCTGACGCCGGTTGCACCGCACGTGCTTTTATACCAGCTGGTCATTACGTCACCTCGCCCGTGACGTCCCTCCCATCCGTTGGACAGATTTCATCGGTATTCAGAGCCGGTTACGCTGTTCCTTCGAGGAACTGGGGTTACATACGTAACCTAAGACATTTTGCAAGGACAAAACATTTTCCATTGTATCCTTTTAAATGCCTTATACTGTTCCATTGTACATGTATAGCAATCATTCAATACCATGGTAAATGTAAACATACTATGTTACTGCAATCTGATACCATCCCTGTTTGATGCATCTTTAAACTGTTAAATTTTTCATGCAGTGTTACACAGAACGAAAAATGGTTTTACTGTGTTTTTTTACTTTAAGTGCATTGGATTACCATATGAAAACCATTGCGCATAAACATGGCACCACAGTAGAAAAGCCACATTTCCCCTCACTAATGGCACCTTCTGTAAATGCTGTTGCATGGCAACCAAAAGAGGGAAGTTCTTCTGAGGAGTTCTTCAGGCTGATCACGAGGATGTGCAGAATAACTTGGGAAACTTGTTTGAAGCACCTGCACTAGAGGAAACCAGGATTAGGGGAGGCCTGGTCTAAATTCAGCAAGTGTGTTCAGGTCGTGATGTTGTGAGAAGTTTTTCTCTGCCTCTTTGTGTTGGCTGTTTGGGAGAGTGATGTCATTCTCCACTGCAAAGAGCTCTGAAAAGCCTCAAGTAAGTTGGGTCGAGACGGGTCGGGTTTGTCTCCTCTGCTCTTCTGTTTGTCCTCCGCTGCAGTTCAGAGCCGATTTCACAGTTTTCCTTTGAGCGACACTGAAAGAGGGCAGATTCCTTCCTGCCCACAAACTCTCACACCGAACCGCATGGCAGTCCTGGGAAAATCTAAACCTTTTGGCATCACAACAACCGCACCGGACTGGACTTGCGCATACACATAGAGCTGGATGAGGGATGGTTTGTAAGTGTGTCCGCTGCCCGGCACGGTCTATGTTTGCTTTCTGTGGCTGGATGTATGCAGCCATTGTACTCTCTATTAGGCCTGACCCTGCCAGATGATGGAGAAGATAGAGAACCTTCTCTTCTGTTAAAAGACAAGTGGCCTCACTAGCACAGGCTGGCGTCCTGCCGGGTATGGCCTGCGAGAGAGAGAAGAGGGCAGCCGTGCCAGGCTGTTTCACCCTCTGTGCCAGCTAAAGTGAGTACCAGCCGCAAACAGCCCTAAGAGCTCTGTTGTGTGCTGGACACTGGACTCCAAGCTCTTCACAATCACATACAGGCTCAAGCTGAACTTTATGAAAGCATGGTTTATGAAAGATAAGGCCGAGTTTAACTAAACACAGCACACACACCCCTCTGAGCTGTTGAATGTGGGGTAGTTTGGCTCCCGTCAGAGGGGTCTTTTCTCTCATTTGGAGGGTGACCTGATGAAAGGACACAGCTGTGACCCTCTATTGGACCCTGGCATCATTTCTGTGCTGTGGGCATGATATTTTGAATGTAAAGGATAAAAGAATGAGAGTACGGGAGTTGAGAGAGATCATGCATTCATGTCATACACATCGACCCTTTCATCTATCGACATCTATCGCTTTTTTTTCTCAAAAGTTTTTTTTTTTTTTTTGCACATACATTTCATCTGCCTGGCTTCCAAGACCAAATATCATCTTATCGATATTCATTTTATAGGGTGATTTGTTTGCTGTGGGGTATTCCTTATTTCGCTTTAGTTTTATCTCACAAAAAAAATATATATATCTGGCAACCTTACAGCCAACTTGTTAGTTACCTGGTTGTAGGTACTCCCACTTAAAGAGACAGTTCACCCAAAAATATTGTCATTTATTCACCCTCATGTCTTTCTAATCTCATGGATTTTTGAAGAGTATTTTCATTTTTACTTGTTTGCATACAAATTGCATATAGTTTTAGAACATTTTTTTGGGTGAACTATCCTTTTAAGCAGCTGTTCCATCTTGAATAGACACCATTGTGCATATTTAATAATAATAAAACATGGATGGGCTCGTATAGAATTTTCTTATAGGTTGCTCTTTCATAGTTTTGCACGCCTTAGATAATACTTTTCTCTGTTTTGTTTCAATAAAGTATCAAATTTTTCTTTGATGTTCCTCCTGAAATTACTTTGTAGGGATTAAAATAGAAGCATGTTATTGTCTAAAATTACGGTAGAGATAGCAGAGTTATAAAATTAATATGGATAAGATGATATTTGGTCTTGGAAGCCAGGCAGATGAAAATCAACATTGTTAAAAACTCTTCTGAAACTGAGGGATTGTTTTGGTCTCATTATAAGGAAACTTAAGCAAAAGTCTCAATTTGCTTTTAGATTAGATATAGGGGAAACAATTGAGATATTAAGGAGGTGATTGTTTGGTGGATTTTTTTTTCCACCTGGTTCTAATGTGCCTGGAGACTCCGCAATTTACTGTTTCACATGCCAGTCATCAGACTAGCGATTCTCTCTCTTTCTCTCTCTCTCTCTCTCTCTCTCTCTCTCTGTTTGATTGGGTTCCAGCTCTGTTCTGAATAAAGGCTTAGAGAACTCTGTTTCCCACAAGCGAACAAAAGCGGTGACAGACAGAATGGAGCGGCTCAGAGAGGGAGGAGAACAGAGCGATGAAGAAATGCTCTCAGTCTGTAGGAACTAATCAGACTCTCGTTTAGCAAACGCAGGCATTCCTGTTGATGAAAGGATAGAAGATGTAAGGCGGGACGGGGTCGGACTGAGCTCTTACAACAGCAGAACAACAGCGGGCCAACTCCATTATCCACTGTACGGCCTCATTAACCAGTGCTCTACACACACTCAACACACGTAACAAGCAACAACTAACATAGACTCACTCCTCAGACACACACAACTCACTATTGTGACCCTGCTCTCTCCAATACTTGATTCTGATTGGTCAATCGTGGCAGAGTGCACTCAAATATTTTTGTATAAAGAGTGCTTAACTGTATAATTGACTTTTGTCCCAGTCAGTCAGTCATTATCGCAAAATAAACACTGACAGGGTGATCAGAACCCCAATGATACAAGGTTCAACTATTTTCACTGCTTTTGTGCTTTTGTGAGTTTATGTCTACTTTTTGGACTTAACTTAAACAGGTTTTAGACTGTTAGTTACTAAACTGCTATCAAAGCTTGACCTGCCCACATGAATTAAACGTAGCACTGTCCCAAACGTGTGCCATTGTTTGAGTTAGAAATTTACACTTAGTTGGTGAGTAACTGGGAAATTACAACATTTATTATTTTAACTGTGCACATCATTATTGATTTTCCACAAATAAATACATAGCCTTACATGAAAATATGTATAGTGTGTCTTAATCTTTTTATTACCACACAAAATTCTCAAGCATCAGCTAAATGAATGCATTATTTAAAGCCAGGCTGCTAGTGTGTAAGGTGCTGCGAGCTCTTGCGGAATGGATTGAAGTTGTTGACTGTAATTGGTAATTTAGCAGCGTTGAGGTACCATGTGCCAAGAAAGTGATTATTCAGGCCTGTAGGTCCCTAGCTGTTCTCAGACTGCTTTCTTAAAGAGCAGAACTTAGTCCCTTTACAAACTCACACAAGCAGGTCCATAGCAACTATTATAAGTGGAAGTCTTTACTTAGAATGTCAGAATGTTCAAATTTCTACCTGGTAAAATTTAGTGGAACACTACTTGAAGTCAGACTTGAAAGACTTTCCAAAACTTGGAAAAAAATATGATTTCAAAAAGATGAAACTGATGTCACATGAACATGGCGGCACCCAGGTAGATGCACACAGTTAATGATAAACATTCACTTTTGAACAAATAAAATGCATCAATGAGTAAAAGTTCATACATCATGTGATAATGAATCCAATCATATAGCTACCTGAAGAACAAATATTAACATAACATAGCTTCATTTATCCTCACCAGTTTGCTAGAAGACATATTTGTTGACAAATGAACCTCCAAAGCTAATGGTAGCGTTGACATTTTGTTTCCTCGGATGTCATTTTTCTTTGTCTTTATGGTTGTAAGCAGGAAGTTCCTCCACCCCTACACTTTCAGGGAAGTAATCATTATATTTCAAGAGCTTGTCACAGTGTGAAAATGTTTTTATCCGGTCACAAACAGCTGTCCGCCAGTCGCACTGGCAGTAGACTGAACAAACGTAGCAGTAATTCTATTATCATTAAATTGCTTTTAAACAGGTCAAATAAGACATAAAGGCAAATGTTATGTCACTAGATTAATATTTTCCTAAGGAAGTCGACAATACTTTGACAGATATATCTATTGCTCATTTTCATTTCTTGGATCACTCATGCAGCCACAACCTGCATGCTGTCATCCTTGCTCTTGGGCAGAAACAAATTGTATTCTAAATTAAAAATAAATAAATAATTTGGTAAATGACTCATTTGAACTGTGAGCAAGGATGTCATGTGACTAATTAATATATAATTATGACAACACTGACTAGCTTATGGCACATTAAGAACATGCACTGTTATACCGTCAATTAGGAAAAAGTCTGTTTTGTCATTTAAAGTAACATCTATCAAAAGTTGCCAACTACTGTTTCATTTTTAAAGAGAAAGTTTTTTTTCTTATCATTGAAGATTTAAAGAGCATTCTTTTTGTATTGATTTAAAAGGTTTATTCTAATAAAAAAATGTCATTTTAGTGGCTTTAAAGTATCAGTTGCAAATTTCCAGATCATTTGGTGCCATTCAAAAATAATGTTGACATTCTGTTGGCATTAGCTGGATATGGAGAAGGCCTGGGGCTGTTTTTTTCCACTTTGTGCAAATAATTTCTGAAATGTTGTTTGTAATAAAGGCTGCACTATATTGGTTTCCTCACACATACATTTCCAGTAGTGTTTGGTCTCAGAGATGAATTATATCAAATTAAATAAGAGTGCCTCAATTAATTTATTTAGTAATTAAGATTACATTATTTTGGTATTGGTTCTCTGCAAACCTGCAGTTCACAAAAATTATTTTTTACAACTCTTGATTCTTACAGCTCTTGATTCTCAGTCTCTAAGGATGTCTTGCTAGTTGGGGACAGTGTGCATTTGGATGTTCCTTTGATTTGGGTGATGAAATATGCAAGCATACTAAATGCTTCAGAGTGTTTTAGAAGCCAGATGCAAAGCACTGCAGTCAGAAAACATTAGCCATCAAAGATGATGTCTGGAGTTACTTAGCAGAAGCTGACACAAGAATACGTCAAAACATGACGTGAAGACTGACGCAGAACCTAGGAATGATGCTTCAAGAAATGAGCTGAACTGAGTTGAGTGCTCCGTTACATGCATGTTTTCCATGTTCCATCTGTCTTTTTTTTTTTTTTTACTTTTGATCTTTTTTTTCATCATATGACTAGCCAGATTTGGATTTGTGCCATGCAATAGAACATCAGAGAGTCTAGGGAGATTCCATAGATAGCACATGCATCAACCGCAAGAGTAGGTTTGGTTCTCTCTTATATGGTTCATAATGATGGATTTTTAATAAAAAATTTTGTTGCATTTGTATGACCAGATCACAATCAGGGACATGACAGACAGGGCTTGTACTTTCACAGCTGGTACAGAATGCAACAGTTGGATTCCAGATGTAAAATAATTTTTTTTCTCTCTTTTTTCTTTAACTTTTAATGTTAAAGGATCAATCATTTACAACAGATTTACTATGAGATCTAAAGTTGTTAAGTGTATTTTGTCATTGAAGCTACACATCAGTAGTTTCAAAATTATATTTAAAACATCATGTTCAACAGCCAAATTCCCGGTAAAGAACTACATTACCCATAATCCTGAAAAGAGATCTACCAATCAGAGAATTCGACAGAATTGTACCTGCACTCTAAGGCTACTTATGTTTGTTTTATACTTAGAATCAGTGACTTGAAGTTAGTAGTTTCAGTTTTACGACAGTTTTTGATTCTGTTATGTTATTATAAGACTATTTAAATGGATAATTCACAAAAAAAGTTGCATGTATTCATGTCATTCCAAACCTATATGAATTTTTCTTCTTCTGAATACAAAACTATATATTTTGAAGAATATTGGTATTCAAACAATTTTGGTGCCCAAAAACTTCCATAGGAAGAAAATTGTGTTATGTTCTGTTCTGTTCTATAGAAGTCATGCAGGTTTGGAACGATATGAAGGTGAGAAAACAATAGCAGAATTTCCATTTTGGGGTGAACTAATCCTCTGTCTTTTTATTTTTGGAAATGCTTTTTCTTTGTATCAAAGTTTGTAATATTCTGATTCATCTCATAGCTCTATACTGAAAACAACAATGGAAATAATGGAAAAAGCAAAGGGGAAAAAGTGGGTGGAACCAAGGTCATTGAAAAGGCGGACGATCACTGTTGTGCTCTATTATCTGGTGTCATTGAAGGCTTGGTTACCTCGTGTACGATTCTTTCAGTGATGGATTACATTTGTAAGCTCGGATCACGATTAGGATGCTTGTGGGCAAGCTTTGCACATCTGTAGTTACTTTTGCTGTGAGCTGAGCTTTCATTGTCCCTGAGAGAAATGTTGTTAATGTCTCCTGCTGTTCTGGGGATACACCGTCTCATTATGCCCATATGCTACCAGCACGTCCAGACACTGTGACATGCATTATACATGTGGATTAATGCAGCCTGTACCCACCCTGCCAGCCAACTTTGATCTCCACTCTGGATTTCCAGAAATAGACAATAATGACTCATTCATACAGTTGCTTTTAGGCATCTTAACCTCATTAGATATGTGTACATACAGTTTGTGCATATACAGTTTACACAAATTATTTCCACTCTGAAGTTTTTGATTGATGTCAGATGCAGGAATATCGCCTTAAGTTTAGGTAAGGTTGAATTTGTGTCTTTCATCCTTTTGGGTGTGTGTTGCTGATGGCCTTGTGCTTGCGTGCATGCTGATAGCAAATAGCATTGCTCTCATTAGCTGAATCGAATCACTAATGTGAAAGGAAGATTAGCCGCTAACAGGCTAATCAGTGTAAAATCAGTTCATTGCAAGAAGAAAATGACCAGCTGTGTGTGTTTATTTGTTTATTTGGGCATGACTACTGAATAACAATAGTGATGAAGATGATTAAAGGTAATTTAACTATCTGTGTTAGAATACTTGAGCATATAAAGGCCTGTTCATGCCAAGATGAATGTTTAGTGCGATAAACATTTTAATTGGATTGAATGGCTGTTAATGCATGTGTTCAGACTGACACAAAAATTCACATGCCAAAAATACCATAGCATTTTTTTTTTCACGCCGAACATTCATGTTGTGTGAAATGGCCTTAAGGTTACTTTTCATTAGGACTTAATAAAGTTGCCGCCAAAGACAGTTTTAACATTTTAGAAGCAGGTTTTTAGCCAGGATCATAATTGCTTATACTTAAAATTAGTGATTTGAGCAAACTTTAAAGGGATAGTTCCCCCAAAAATGAAAATTCTGTCTTTATTTACTCACCTTGATTGTTCCCTAATTGCCCTAATTCTTTCATGTAAGAACTTTCAACTGACAAGAGGAACACAACAGAAATACTTAATCTCAGAATAATGACTTTTGGGTAAAATTACCTCATTAAGTAATACACTTTGTTATATAAGTAAAACAGCCTGAAGAAAGATAAACTTTATGTGGATTTCTAAAAAAAAAATTCTAAAACCAAATAATAATACAAAAGCATCTGGGAAGATAAACCATCAACCACTGGTGATGTGATGCTTCAGTGAGTGATGTTTGCGCCACCAGCCAATGGCATGATTCTATATGGGCTTCAGAAAATCTTTATAGCATCAGCTACTTGATGCAGCATCGAAGGAACTTTTTTGGTTGTATATCTAAATTATCTTCTACAGTGTAGCTGTCTGAAAAAAAATGACAGATTTTGAAGGTGTAAAAAACCTTCATATTGAACTGTTGAAAGTGCTTGAGAAGGACCGAATTGGATGAGCTTGCTTGCAGGAACAGAGGCAGCCCAGAGGGGAAGGGCCTTTCTGTTTCATAAAAGCATATTACAGGCTCAGAAAAAAAGTTGATTTCTCACTGTGCTGCAGTCCCTGTTGATATGAGAGTCTTGATCAATCCTATCTCTCTTTTGCTCCTCTAGGAAGAAAATGTTATAGAGATATTAATAATTGATGTTTATATTAACCTCCATATTTGTGCTTTGTATCATGTCAGAAAGAAGAAAGCCAGCAGCACATGAACCGCCATGTTTATTGTAAGATCCACTGTCACAGAGAGACAGAGAGCCGCCACATGTCCTCTTGATCAATGCAAAACTTGTTGGATAAAATTAGTGTGATTTCCTCTGTTTGTTTATTGAATATTTCATTGGTTCTGTTCCGTTAGATGGTAATACAGAATCAGGTAATCTAATCTCCCTCTCTATCATAGCAATCCATCATAATCAGAGATTCATTAAACATGGATTTCACACAAGATTAAAAGGCTGCTCAGTGTGCTCTATTGATCAGTTTAGATTCCTTTGTGAATCTGATGAGAAGCTCCATTGCACTGCTGAAGGTCAATGAATCCGAGTTCTGTATTGAATCCACATGATGAATATCAACTCATACACATTCTCTCTCATCACAAACACAAACACAATGCCAGATGTGTGCTTCCACATGTAGGATATCATAGACTGAATCAGACCATTTTTAAGATGCATTGGAACATTGAAACCTGAGGAGCTGGAATGCAGAGAGGCCTTAAGGAACAGGACGTCATAAATCTAGTTTGGGGCAAGCAACTCCCAACTAGCAAGCCTTTTTCACCAAACAACTTACAACACTGAGGAAAAAAGAAACACTTATTGATAATTCCAATTCAAGAAGGAGACTGTCAAATTGGTTGCAAGTAATCAAGACTGATGTTCACACGTAAACCTGTGATAGAAAATCATTAGCTACAGACTCTTTCGGGCGTGTCTCCACACATAAAAGACCTTCCAAACCAACATTCCTTCTCTAAAGAACATGCCTCGTTCTCCATAGAACCACATAAAGACTTTCATTTTCAATTTTAATGAAACTAATAATTTCTATGCATAACTGCATATTGTGTATGTAACCCATTTGAATATCCTTGTTTTAATAACTCAATATGTCTTGCTTTTAATGAGTATTGAATGGCTCGAGCCTTAAAGAGACCTATTGCATGTTTAGTATCTATGAGTTTGAGAATTCATGCTTGAAATGTTTCTTCCAATCAATTCTTTGTCAAATGCATCATAGTCGTATTATGAAATCATGTTCAAAAGGTATATTTTGCCAAAGCCTCTAAAATTCGGACCATGTGACTGATAACAAGCTGATTTATGAGGTGAAGAACACACCCTAGCTAAGCAAGGACAATACCTAATTGGTCAATACGTGCAGATGGGACGGTCCAGAAGCTGAGTTTAAAACCTCAGGACATCCTCCATTCTCTCTCTTGCCTTAGCTCTCTTAGCACTCTCGTCCCTCTCACCGCGTGCTGCTCTTTGAGCGTGCTCTGGCCCACGTGCCATAATGAGAAGGAAAGCAACATAGTCTCGTTACATCCTTTTATTTTTATTCTTTTACTTTAGTTTCTTTTCTTTCCGTGGAGTTTCGTGTGTTAATGTAAGTTTGCTACAAAGTCCAGCTCCGACTGCACTCGCTTCAAACTTCGAGCAGAACTCCGCATCCTCAGCCAACGCCCAAGACCTCACCTCAAAGACTACTGAACTTCCAGCCAATCAGACACTTCGGGAAACCCCCCTGTCTGCAACGACTACACAAAGGAAACGCAAGTAACGCCTCCAAGTTCTGAATTGGTGATTTTAATATAAATCTTGGCCTCATTGAGAAACTCAAAGCGACGGTTAAATAAGTGATTGATGGTTGTTCAGGTCTATGCAATTGAACATATTGCTGTAAACTTGGGATTTCACATTTCCATTCTCTTAAACTCATCCTTTCCTCACTTTCTCTCTTCCTGCAACGTGTGAATGTGTGAATGCTTGTGTTCATGTGTCAGATTAGTTTATGTCTTAGGTTTATATAAATAAAATCTGATTTATATTGAAAAGAGAAGTATCTTGTGTTTTCTGCTCATAAGTTAATGTCTTAATCTGCCGATCTTGTTACAATGCTGTTTAATAGTGTTTTCACTATATTTGGATTTTAATATCCAGTGCAGAGTTTGTTATGCGGCTCGTTCAGTGAATCGCCGTAACACTGATTCTGTTCAAATCCCTATAAAATCATAAATGATTCCCTTTGAGCTAAATTAAACTATTTCTTTAAATTACATATTAATATTATAAATGTATAACCCCTACATATTTATTGGTGGAGAATGCGGGCAGATTAATCTAAATTGTGAGCATAAACCAAGTTATTTAATCTTTTTCTATTGCCGCGGATGAGAGACGCGTCTGAGCCGAGACTAGTGTGTGTGTGTGTGTGTGCGCGTGCGCGTGCGCGTGCGCGTGAGTGACGTCAGCTGCGCGCGCCCCTCTTGAACCACACAGAGAAGGCTGTAACTGAGCAAAAGAGCTTCTCAAACTGCAGTAAGTGAACTTAAAGTTAGCATCTGAGATCGTACAATAAGGTCGAAATTGAGCGTGTTCCTCTGTTTCTGTAATGCCTAGTTTTATTTATAGCTGAAGTGATGTCCTGCGGGTTGCAGGTCAGTCAGTAGCTATTCTCCTGAATCTCAGTCTGTTAGCAGAACGAAGCTAAACTGCAGTGATTTAAAGGGAAATAAATCGGTGGATAAAGAATAGTTTTGAGCGTGTTCCTCAATCCTATTTATCAGAGCCATTATTATTCATAGTTTGATTAGCAGTGCGTGTTCCATTGTTAAATCATCTATGACTCCCTCAGTTAAACATTAGACAATAACGCTTGTCTGTTTGTGTAACTGTTCACTAAGTGAAGTTAATCTCGCTCAACACCGCGTGTGTCCGGGAGATTTTAATGGGAGTTTTAAAAGCTTTATCAAGTAAAGTTTAACTTTGAACCAACAGCGAAGAAACCCTGTTGTGTTTAGGTGTCCAGAGAAACTGGCACGGCTTCTGATACACCAGCACTGTTTCCCTGCAGCACCAAGCTGCTATTTTAATAAGTTTAACTCTGAACGAACTGAGAGTTTAAGCGCCACATCGCAGAACAACTAAAAGCGGTGTTGTTTATTTGTACAGTGTTGAAATGCGCTGACATTTCATGTAACATGCTTAACTGTACTGGAATGCAACAATTCATGTGCTAATCCACTAGAGTTTGTTTTGGTTTCCACAGTTACGATCGTGACACGGAAGTCTTAACCTACTTCCGGAGCAACTTTGTACTGCGCACCGCGCAACACATCGATGCTCATGCTGTTGCTAAGCTAACGAAACGGTTGTTTACATTGAAGTCTATGCTAAAGATTAGCCTCAAAGGTTAGCAGTTAGCATTAACCTCCAGTGGTTTAATACAGTGTATGTGTTTGGAAAGCTAAAGTGATTTAACCCTTTAAACACCTCTCAACTAATAGACTTGTTGGTCTTTCTTATTTCTCTAATTTCTCACTTCTTACCACTTATTTGCATTTTACTAGAAAGGGAAATACTAGTTCACAATTATTAATTGTGCCAAATTCAAAATTTAATTAAAACATTAAATTTATTTGGAATCATTCAAATTTCCCTCAGATCATTTCATATGATCAATACTTCTAGTATTCTCTTCTGGGCCTAATCATTTTAGATACAAATAAGTCTTGAACTTGGAACGTTTAAGTAAACTTATTCTATCTAATTGATTTATTACCCATATTAATAGATTCTATTCAGACTTATACTCCCTCATTACACTATTGCGTTTTATTTCCTCATTCTTCCTGTTTTGGTTATAGACTTAGCCACTATTTTGATTTACTGATTTCCTCCTTTAATTTAAATTTTTGTTTATTTTTGACATTTATTAATTTTCATTTTACTTTGTCTCACCTGAGCCTTAATAGGAGACAGTGTTATCCCTCACTACGAGTTCAAATAAATTAAAGAGACAAATCTCTTGCACCCAAAATTTTATTTTTGTTGATTAGTTGTGGAGCAACTGACAACAACTCGTAGTCGGCATAACTGCTTGCTAGTGGACCCGATCCACTCGATTTACGGTCTCTTTCTCTTCTCTCCTGTTCTCTCCTGCTTTCTTTCATCTTCACTTTTCACATTTGTGGGGACCTGTAAGAACCATCAATCAATTCTAAGTGAATGAGATACACAAGCTTGTCAAAAAGACTAATCATCTTTATGAATTTGATTGTAATCGTTCTTCCTAACCTCCCTACATTAAAAACGCAATCAAAATTTTAACATCTCATACAACGCTGAGATCAATTTTAATAGAGAAGTTTTGAGCAACCGTTGCCTTCGCAGCCTCCCTGGTGAGCGGTCCAACTGTAAGGTGTACGTTGTCAATCCTGTCAGACTAAAAGGAGATATCAGAATTATTATTATATTCATCTGTCGAGAACAGAGATTTAATAATATTGTTTGCCTCTTGATAACATTTAATTGAAAGAAAATTTTTTTATAAATAATTTCTCATTTGAAAAAAAAAAGTGAATTGTTTATTTTAATTGAATTTGCTTTTCACCTGTTTTCTCTCTTTCCCCTCTTCCTCATTAGAGTGACGAAGTCTTCACATCTTTAGTCTACCACCTAGACACTGCGACCAACACAGTCATCACCACCACACTACATGAGTGGTTCAAAATCACTGACACAACACTTAGTGGCCTCACCTACACATAGGCTTTTACTCCACACAGATCTGTGTCAGTCTCTCTTCTCCCTAGCGTGCCAACATGCCGCAGACTGCAAACCCCTTTGCACAAGGGGAAGATGGGAACACTTGGCTGAGAGGCACGACAGACAGCCTCACCCCCAAGACCCTTGAACTGTTATTATTTCTAATAATAATCCTAAACCTGAGAAGATTCCTGACACATGATTCAAGCCAGAACAACAACCACGAGGAGCTAGTCAAAATCTCCAGCTCTCTAAGCTATGCCTTCACAACCCAGCTGAAACTGAGCGACAAGCACGTCACCCACCTTCAAGAGGAGCTGACACGTGTTCAATGCCGCATAGACAAGCTGGAAGTGAAAGTTCAAGATCATCTCAAAGCACCCAACGAAAGGGAGCAGGAATCAACGGAACAAGTTAAGGAGCTCCAAGCAGCCCTGACAGCAGCTCAGCTCGACCAACAACATGCAAAGGCTGCCCAGAAAGACCTGGTAAACAGACTCCAGTATGCTGAACAGCTCCTAGAGAAAGCCAAGCATGACATCAGCGACAAGAATGCTGAAATCAGTGCCTTTAAAGACCACCTTGAAAGGTACAGTTCTGAAATAGACACTCTGACCCAACAACTAGACGATACCAAAGATCAGCTCTACATGGTCAGAAAAGAACTTAAACATGCTAATGAGCAGAAACAAGAGCCAAGGCGAGAGAAACAGCTCTCAGCCTCACCTCTGCTGAGCAGAGCAGAGTCCCACATCCAAGAACTGGTATACAGCGAAAGAAGCGAAGAGCCACAACCCAAAACCTCACCTGCCTTCGCCACAGAACTCTTTCCTGTCAACGAAAGTAAACCTCCCATCCAAGCAGACCTCGGAGCTGCACATGGGATGACCATCAAAGACCTCGACAAGCTGTCTAAAAACATCAGCAAGTTCAACCCGAACTCCACAGAGGGCCACACCATTCAGGCCCATCTTCAAGATATCGACTTCTATCTGGAAATGAGACCTCATGTGACTGACAGAGACAGGTTGTACCTCCTTAGAGCCACGTCCAGTTCCGAGGTACGAAACTTTCTAGATCGACAGCCCAGTCGAACGAAGTCAGACTACCAGCTACTTCGTGAAGTCCTGATTAAAGAGTTTACAGACTCTGAATCTGAACATGGACTTTTAACTGCCTTAGAAACCAAACAAGGTCGACAAGAGGCTCCACAAGCTTACTACAACCGACTCCGACAAGCCTACTTCGGTGCACACAACGAACCTGACCTTGAAGAGGATGTGAACTTCAAAAGCCTCTTCCTAAGAAATCTGCACCCCGGAGTCAGCCACCATCTAGGCGTCATGGCCTGTCCACGCTCCATGACCATCCAACAGTTGCGTGACCTAACACAGAAGGCCTACAACAAGCAGAAGATGGCCTCAAAGAAAGGTAACACAACCTCCACACTCTTGAACTCTGTCAACAAAGACTCAAGCTTTGCACTGGACGACACCCAGTTGCATCACGACACCAGAGTCCTCCCTCAAGAGCACAGAGAACGTAACCCCCATGTCCACGACAGCTATCAGCCCAACCGCTGGAAAAATCCATGGGACCAGACACGCTTCTCAAGAAACCACAACAACTGGAAACCTAACCAGACATTCAAAGGTAATCGCCTGACTCATCCAAGGGCGACTCGTGTGGGTAAGCGACAACGAAACCCACCTCAGCACCACTCAGACATGCACAGTGCTGAGTATGCACAAGAACAAGACAGCTTACCATCAGAAGACATGGAACAAGTCATGAAACAACTGAACGAGTTCCTTCAAGATAAGCTGAACACGGATGACTACAAAATTGAGTCGTGCTCGCTGTGACCAGCGACAGAACGGAAGGCCGGTGATCACATGGTACAACACCATATCAGAGATGACAAGCACCTGTTCAACAACCACCCAGAATGAACAAGTCTCTCACAGCCAACCAATGATGAAAACTGAGGTACCAGAGAACATCACCTCAGTCACCCATCACTCACTAGCAAACTGCTAAATGAACTCAAACTTCAAGAACCACATTCATGTCTGTGCAACAGCAACCACCAAAGCACAGAAGGTCAGAACGTCTGCCACATCCAGAAGGCAGCACAAGAGGAATGCAACATAGGAGACGAAGTTTGCATCCCAGCTTCACACAGCCATGCCAAACTACCTCCGACTGTCTGCTAAAGAACTTCCTGCCTTGCTGGACTGACCCCCATTAGATCATGGACACGCCCTCATCCACGCCAAGGATGCAGAGAGCCAGTCTTCACTGACATACCAGAAAAGGGGGAAGACAACACAGACTGAAACAGATCTGACCACACCTACACTACACCACTAACACACATAACATTACCTATACCCAGAGGTAACCACATCTACTGATAACACATTCCACAAACATATTCTTCTCACAAGTAGAATATACAAATTGGAGCATAACATGAAGTTACATACACCACCATGAAGAAACATGCAGCTATCCTCACAATAGGTAGAACACCTGACACTAAGTTAAGGTACATGACTTCCTAGCTGCACGACATCCTAGCTCAACAGAAGTTGCAAACCATGCTAGGAAAACCCACAGCAGCTTTGTTTTGTTTTGTTCTTCTTTCACCTACACTTTTCCTTCCCCTCTTTCTTTAGTAGGTGAAACACCTAGACACCCTGCAAGGGTCAAAGGTCTGATATTAGGATTGACTCGTCACACCTAATATCCGCAAGCCACTCTAAACTGAATGGAAGCCAGAGAGCTCCATGCACAATAGGTCAATTCATTTTACCACAAATGATGCCACCAGAAACTAAAGGTGAACATTCATAAGTTAAGACAACTTAGAAGGAACAAACAAATTTAAATCACAAAACTTGATCGAAGGATCAAAGTATTCAACCGAATTAGAACAACAATTTCCAAATTGAATTGTTCAATTTACTAAACCATACTGACTAATTGAATATAACCGTCTGTACCTCAAATAACCTGAGGACCTGCACCAATACAGTAACTGTTATGGAGGTGTTGTCTTGTTGTTTGCTGTGTTCTTGTCTGCTTCTTCTGCCTTTGTGTTTCCAGCGCTCGACGACGTCTTCAACTAAACACCTCGCCGATCGAAAGGGGGAGATGTAGGATATCATAGACTGAATCAGACCATTTTTAAGATGCATTGGAACATTGAAACCTGAGGAGCTGGAATGCAGAGAGGCCTTAAGGAACAGGACGTCATAAATCTAGTTTGGGGCAAGCAACTCCCAACTAGCAAGCCTTTTTCACCAAACAACTTACAACACTGAGGAAAAAAGAAACACTTATTGATAATTCCAATTCAAGAAGGAGACTGTCAAATTGGTTGCAAGTAATCAAGACTGATGTTCACACGTAAACCTGTGATAGAAAATCATTAGCTACAGACTCTTTCGGGCGTGTCTCCACACATAAAAGACCTTCCAAACCAACATTCCTTCTCTAAAGAACATGCCTCGTTCTCCATAGAACCACATAAAGACTTTCATTTTCAATTTTAATGAAACTAATAATTTCTATGCATAACTGCATATTGTGTATGTAACCCATTTGAATATCCTTGTTTTAATAACTCAATATGTCTTGCTTTTAATGAGTATTGAATGGCTCGAGCCTTAAAGAGACCTATTGCATGTTTAGTATCTATGAGTTTGAGAATTCATGCTTGAAATGTTTCTTCCAATCAATTCTTTGTCAAATGCATCATAGTCGTATTATGAAATCATGTTCAAAAGGTATATTTTGCCAAAGCCTCTAAAATTCGGACCATGTGACTGATAACAAGCTGATTTATGAGGTGAAGAACACACCCTAGCTAAGCAAGGACAATACCTAATTGGTCAATACGTGCAGATGGGACGGTCCAGAAGCTGAGTTTAAAACCTCAGGACATCCTCCATTCTCTCTCTTGCCTTAGCTCTCTTAGCACTCTCGTCCCTCTCACCGCGTGCTGCTCTTTGAGCGTGCTCTGGCCCACGTGCCATAATGAGAAGGAAAGCAACATAGTCTCGTTACATCCTTTTATTTTTATTCTTTTACTTTAGTTTCTTTTCTTTCCGTGGAGTTTCGTGTGTTAATGTAAGTTTGCTACAAAGTCCAGCTCCGACTGCACTCGCTTCAAACTTCGAGCAGAACTCCGCATCCTCAGCCAACGCCCAAGACCTCACCTCAAAGACTACTGAACTTCCAGCCAATCAGACACTTCGGGAAACCCCCCTGTCTGCAACGACTACACAAAGGAAACGCAAGTAACGCCTCCAAGTTCTGAATTGGTGATTTTAATATAAATCTTGGCCTCATTGAGAAACTCAAAGCGACGGTTAAATAAGTGATTGATGGTTGTTCAGGTCTATGCAATTGAACATATTGCTGTAAACTTGGGATTTCACATTTCCATTCTCTTAAACTCATCCTTTCCTCACTTTCTCTCTTCCTGCAACGTGTGAATGTGTGAATGCTTGTGTTCATGTGTCAGATTAGTTTATGTCTTAGGTTTATATAAATAAAATCTGATTTATATTGAAAAGAGAAGTATCTTGTGTTTTCTGCTCATAAGTTAATGTCTTAATCTGCCGATCTTGTTACAATGCTGTTTAATAGTGTTTTCACTATATTTGGATTTTAATATCCAGTGCAGAGTTTGTTATGCGGCTCGTTCAGTGAATCGCCGTAACACTGATTCTGTTCAAATCCCTATAAAATCATAAATGATTCCCTTTGAGCTAAATTAAACTATTTCTTTAAATTACATATTAATATTATAAATGTATAACCCCTACACACAAGTCATCGGATTATTCTCAATGCAGCTATGTAGCCTCAATGTACTTGAATAAAGCTGCACATAGTAATTCATTCATTTTGTTGCATTAGATATAAAATCTCAAAATAACTGTCCTAGCAATCCTTACAACATGTGTAGTAACAAAGTAGTTACTTCGGACAAATCCCAACATTTTTAATCTTGGTTGATTTGTATAGACTCTTAGTAATACTTTACTAATATTTTTTAATTGTTAGAGAAGAAGAAGTCTTATGTTCAAAATATCATGTTTTCAGTAACATTTAGAAAACAGTGATATTAAATGTTGAGGATATGTGTACATATGTGTAGTCATATGGCCCTGGGGAATCACTAAAGGGACTAAATAGTTTCTTGTATTTCTTAAAGGCCTTTGAACTGATTAGTTTAATCATCTGTTCATTTTGGCAATGCAGTATCTGCACAGAAGTTCTCTACATCTTCATAATGAGAAGAAACAGTCTTTGGGTGAGCTTCACAAAAAGTTTAATTAATACCCTTTAAGTCTTTAAAAATACTGCCATCATCTTTATACGATTGGTATTTTATGGGTTTCTTAATTCTTAGTGCCAGAATTTTCCCTCCCTCTTTTGGTTTGAATAGCCCTAATCAGGGTAAACTCATTTTGAGGAAATATGAATTTGGTTTATGTAAACCAACAAGGCAGTTAAGAGCCACGTGACTCCAGTGAGTCACTGATCTTGAGTAGTCTATTTAAAACTGAAGTCTATTTTTATTTTAATTTTTTTGCAACATTAAAATACTTTCTTCTATCCTAGTTTAATTTACAGAGACAATTATAACTAACCCATTTGTAGGATGATATCCTTAGGATTATAAACACTATGGCTACGTATGAGTGGCTTAACACATTAAGTTGAAAGAAAGAAAGTCATGTGGTTTTGGACGACATGAGAGTGAGTAAGTGATGATTAATCCTTTAAATACTCTCTCTGAATATTAGAAAATGCACTCAATGTTGGCCTGAAATGGCTTATGTCTTTTCTGGGAGACTCTAACTGGCTGTGTGGGTTTCTGTATTTATGTGAGTTTACCTGTACATATGGTCCTGCAGTCAAGTATGTGGTCAGTCAGCCTTAATGGTTTGTGACAGGCAGTTAGGGAGAACATAACTGCGAGAGTGAGGCTCACACATACACAGTCTGGCCGCTGCATCCTCCGGGCAGCTTGAGTGCTATGGAGGTGATTAGATGTACTTACTGCACTAATGTAATTATAGCTGCTGTCATCTCTTCTGGATAACAGGCCACACTGCAGCCCGTGAGTGGGAGTGCATGTGTGTGGGTCAGCTGAGCATCAGTGTTAGCCCAGGTCAGGAGGATTTGCTGCAAACACGGTAATTACCTGGAATTAAAGTCTAGGGTCACACACATTTGTAACACACCTGACAGACCTAATGTGTGTGTGATGACATCTGCCCCTCATCCTGTTGAGGAACTCACACAGAGGCTATCATTGTATCACTGTGTCACACGGTCAAGATGTTTCATTTATATCTGTCAGTGAAATTCAGCTGTGATTGAAACGATATTCCACTGTTCCAAATATAAAGATTTGCTTTTGTAAAAAAAAGGTGTCACGTTCAGGGAACTGAAATATCAGTTCAAAAACTGAAATATCACATGGTCCTAAGTATTCAGACCCTTTGCTGTGACACTCATATATTTAACTCAGGTGCTGTCCATTTCTTCGGATCATCCTTGAGATGGTTCTACACCTTCATTTGAGTCCAGCTGTGTTTGATTATACTGACTGGACTTGATTAGGAAAGCCACACACCTGTCTATATAAGACCTTACAGCTCACAGTGCATGTCAGAGCAAATGAGAATCATGAGGTCAAAGGAACTGCCTGAAGAGCTCAGAGACAGAATTGTGGCAAGGCACAGATCTGGCCAAGGTTACAAAAAAAAAATTCTGCTGCACTTAAGGTTCCTAAGAGCACAGTGGCATCCATAATCCTTAAATGGATGACGTTTGGGATGACCAGAACCCTTCTTAGAGTTGGCCGTCCGGCCAAACTGAGCTATCGGGGGAGAAGAGCCTTGGTGAGAGAGGTAAAGAAGAACCCAAAGATCACTGTGGCTGAGCTCCAGAGATGCAGTCGGGAGATGGGAGAAAGTTGTAGAAAGTCAACCATCACTGCAGCCCTCCACCAGTCGGGGCTTTATGGCAGAGTGGCCCAACGGAAGCCTCTCCTCAGTGCAAGACACAAAAAACACATGAAGGACTCCAAGATGGTGAGAAATAAGATTCTCTGGTCTGATGAGACCAAGATAGAACTTTCTGGCCTTAATTCTAAGCGGTATGTGTGGAGAAAACCAGGCACTGCTCATCACCTGTCCAATACAGTCCCAACAGTGAAGCATGGTGATGGCAGCATCATGCTGTGGGGGTGTTTTTCAGCTGCAGGGACAGGACGACTGGTTGCAATCGAGGGAAAGATGAATGCGGCCAAGTAAAGGGATATCCTGGACGAAAACCTTCTCCAGAGTGCTCAGGACCTCAGACTGGGCCGAAGGTTTACCTTCCAACAAGACAATGACCCTAAGCACACAGCTAAAATAACGAAGGAGTGGCTTCACAACAACTCCGTGACTGTTCTTGAATGCCCTGACTTAAACCCAATTGAGCATCTCTGGAGAGACCTAAAAATGGCTGTCCACCAACGTATACCATCCAACCTGACAGAACTGGAGAGGATCTGCAAGGAGGAATGGCAGAGAAAAACTTGTTGCATCTTTCCCAAAAAGACTCATGGCTGTATTAGATCAAAATGGTGCTTCTACTAAATACTGAGCAAAGGGTCTGAATACTTAGGACCATGTGATATTTCAGTTTTTCTTTTTTAATAAATCTGCAAAAATGTCAACAATTCTGTGTTTCTCTGTCAATATGGGGTGCTGTGTGTACATTAATGAGGAAAAAAAATGAACTTAAATGATTTTAGAAAATGGGTGCAATATAACAAAGAGTAAAAAATTTAAGGGGGTCTGAATACTTTCCGTACCCACTGTATGTCCCTGTTTTTCCGTTCCTCGTTGTGAGTATATTGTTTTGTCCGTACTCGTGTTGTGTGTATGAGAATCTCACTACTCAATTTCTGACCCTCTGTTCCCTTGTGCTACAGGACTCGTAGCACGGAGATCCAGCAGCTTGTGTGGTCCGCAGACGCTGCCGGCCAGCTCTGGAATATCTGCTTCCTTAAGCCACTGTTACATATTGTTTATGTTATTTTGTGTTTTGGTGGCGAAAATAAAAGTTTTCTCCTGCTCAACTCTGCATCTGAGTCCTTCTTCACTCTCGCCGTGACAAAAGGAAGCAAAATGAACAATATAACAATAGTAGTAAGTAAATGATGTGAGCATGTAAGAAATACTGCTGCTGGACATATAACATACATGAAATCACCCCATAGCATCTATACAGGTGGAGCTGGGGAAGGTGAGTTTCTGAAGTGTGCTGCAACTGCTACAGCAAGCACTAGCCAAGTGTTTGAGTGTTGAGCAACAAGCTCATTGGCTGCTGATATGAAAAGCAACCAATAAACTGTGCCATGTGAATAATAATGCAATTATATCAGAGATAGAACTTATAGTCCTGCGCTATCTAGAGTTTCATGACAGAACTTTGTATTTATTTCATTTACATTTTAATATTTACATATAATAATTATATATTAATATAACATTTATTTATTTGCTTTTGAATTACAAATAAGATCCAAGCATAAGTGATAAAAAAGCAGGAAACAATACATTGTTTGAAGCAGTAATGTTCATTTCAATTAGCATTTTTAACAAATGAAAAATAAATAAATAAATAACACTAAAGGATTGGTGACCAACAAATGCTCAAAACCACTCATAACCCTCTTGCCAAAAGCATGCAAACAGATTTGATAAAAAAACACACACACCTAATCTCTCACTCTTTCTCTCACACACACAGGTATATACTAACTGTGAGTTGTAGATTTAGTAGATTAGTATGTGATTTGTGTGTGTCTATGAAATCTAACCCTGGGTATATGTTCCATCATGTTGATCTGATTTAGTCTCTCAGTATTCTGACTGCCTCCTCTCAGAAACCAACATGACACTTGTAAAGCATGACCCAAACTAATAAGACGTTGAAAAAAACAAAACTTCAAAAGAGTTCAATATTTCACTTTCCAAATATATCCTCGGTGGCAAAATGTTCTTGCAGAAGAATGGTGTAACCTTTGCTTAAGCTAGCTGCTTGTGTCCCCTGAAGAAATGTGGGCAAATACTCTCTGCATTTATTTATTTTCTTTTTCAAATCTGCTTGTCTGATGAGAGTGCTAGAGCGAATAACTATAGCTGTTTGTTTAGGTTAGTCCTCTTGGGTGTGGATTTGTGTGCGTATTTTTGTCTTTGGCTCCGAGACACCAAAACTGGCTGTGCCAGGCGGCCACATCCCGACCCTACACCATCCCACCGGACACACCCAAAAAAACGTACGCCCGCCAGCCTATAAATAGACCAGAGCTGAAGACATGCATTCATTTTCTCTAAATGTTAAATTTACTAACATGGTTACTAGGACATTGTAAATGGGTCAAACTATTTTTCTGATTGAAATACTGCTATAAAAAGACAATAATCCCTGTGTGAGGTGTGTAATCTAGAGTAGGTGAATCTTGAAGTGAGGCTTGATTTTAATGTTGTGAGCCTGGTGTTTTGACATTTTGAGAGTTGAGAAATCAAGGCATGAAGGTATTAAATTTGGCCTAGCTAGGTGACAAGAAAATACGGATCTGATGCATGGCTACACTCTAAAAAACGCTGGGTTAATACAACCCAACTCTGGGTAAAATATGGACGAACCCAGCAATTGGGTTGTTTAGACCCAGCGGATGGGTTACTGCCCAGAAGGTTGGGTTAAACATTTAACCTAACTGTTGGTTGAAAATAACCCAGCATGTGTTCTCCCCAATATTTACCCAGCACTGGGTTGTATTTCACCCAGCATTTTTTAGAGTGTAAAGATATTAAGAGGCCAAATTAAATAACTTTGATAGCCTAGTGACTAAATCTTACCCTGATCCTGGCTGTACTGTCTTGCCAACAACCTGTTGGTGTGTTGTATGAAGTGCTAGGTCTTGGGATAAACCATTTAAGGGACCCTACTCATGGATGGCTACCATCCTGCAGAGTTTAGCCTCTACCAGCTAATCAAGGTGTTCCAGATTACTTGTAACTAACAAGAAGGTGGGTTGGAGCACTGTTGTAACTGAAGTCTGCAGGAATGTAGCCCTCCATGAGAAGGTTTGTGTACATCTGTATAAGATCACGTCTTATCATAAAATCTTCATTGTAGCTTACATGAGCAAAGCGGCCAACAAAGTGGGAAAAAGTCTGGGCCTCCAATTAAGGAATGTGCTTTAGAATCTTCCCAAGAGGGTCTAGTCTTGGTGTGGGTCTTAGGGCATCTAGTCTGACATCAAGGCCAGTGGTTGCACAATTTTTAATGAGCAAGTACTTTCTCATCTAAAATATGAATTGACAGGGTGAAAGTGGGTGACAAGAACGTAGTTAGCAGAAGAGTGGGGCACAGGACCAGGTGATTGACAGTGTCAGAGGTGTTGGTGTTGCAAATAATGGCCACATTGTTTTCAGAATGGTCTATGAAGTTCTAAAGTGTGGATGGCAGAGGAAGGGTGGTAAGGTCAAAAACAGCTTACGTAAAATGGAGATGGAGGTGTTGAATCTCTAATGGAAAAACAGTGTCTACACTGACTTTGTCAAAGGAAGTACAAACTTGCACCATAAATATGCTGAATTAAAGGGGGCAGATCGGTACAGTACTTCACTGTGCCAGTGAGTAGATGACTGGTGCTCTCTGATGGAGCTACTTAAGAAACAGCAGGGTCAGACAAAAATAACATCTGAAGGTTAACATAATTACTAACCCCACATAATCCTTGTTTTCTACTACCTTTTTCATATTTTTCTCTCTGCTCTCTTGTTTCCGGTTGAGTTGTACATATGTATATGTATGTCTACTTGCAGACACACACACATACAAAAAGCCAGGCCTCAAAACATACTCTACACAAGTATGCGAACACAGGTGCTTCTAGCTACGCAAGCTCAATTTCACACATCGCCACGTTTTGGCGTTATATTCTCAATGTTTTGGCGTTATATTCTCAATGTTGCCACCAGGAGGTCTGAAATACAGATCTGTTAGCATTCCAATTCATCTTAGTGGCACCCCTGGAAATATACAATTTTAAATCTGCCATGCGAATAATCACTCGGGAGCTGCAGGAAAATTATGTCATGATAAAGCTGATTGGCTGATGGCACCTAAAAAAAAAAAAAAAAAAAAAAAAAAAACACATGCACAGTCCCAAACCTTCAGTGGTTAGTTTTCTCTTTCAGTTCAACTCAGCATCAAGTTGAAAAGAATCTTGCTAGCAAAGGCTAAGTGTGCACACTAGCAATGTGCTGCCTAGCCGTTCATGTCTGCTTTTGTGTACTTGCAAAAATTATGTTTCTATCCCAAGGCTGTACACTTGTGACATCAGCAATGGAATCTTCTTCCGTAAAGGATAAATTTATTCTTTAAGAAGGGGTTATGTAATAGCACTTATAGCTAACAGAAGAGTACAGGGCATTATGGGACCCGGACAATTCTGGTTTACAGACGTTTTACCTCCTAACTCCTTAAAAAGATGTTTATAAAGCAGAAATACAGAGAAAACACACACACTGGAGTCCTGCAGACAGCGGTCGATGCCCCTAAGGGTTCAGATCTTGTTAGCAGGGTAAACAGACTCCATCTTAGACAGGTTTGGACTCCATCTCATTTGGGAATGACAGAAACACCGAATGGGATTGGCTAGGAAAATAGAAGGCGGAATCTAATTGCCTGGGTAGTTAGCAATTTGCTTAGTATGCTTATGGTTGCTTGCCACAGGTCTTTTTTTTTAACATTACACATTTAATATTTTTTACCTTTTGTTGATTAGAAATCTCTCTCTCTCTCAGGCCGCTGGTCACGCTGGTCTCTGGATTTTAATCTGTCTCTCAGAGCTCAGTGTGTTTTCTCTAGAGATTAATTAGCTGATAATCAGACAGAACAAGTGTTCCACCACACCGACACTAATTAACATTATGCTTAATTAAAGCTTTGCTTTTTGTGTTGTTGAAACCTGCTTTGTTCTTTATGTTCTGTAAAATGGTTTGTCATGCTGCTATTGGTATGGATGAGAGCAATTTAACTCTCTCATTTTTCTTTCTTTAATTTGATGTGAAATCTGTTTGACTAGTGTATGAATATATCTTGTTATACATGCTACAGTATATATCATGCTACATTGTTTCATATCATACTGTCTAAACCTGTCAGGGTAAATTGCACGTGTTTGTCAATGGGTGGGGTAATGTATATACCTTTATATTGGGGAAAACTTGCTCATCTCCAGATGGTACTATGTGGCTCAGTAAATCAAATCCCCCACTGAGTTTCTTTTGAAGATTTTTTATATATTTATTTTTTTTCAGTGGAAGTATTTGCCCACATCTAATATTTTTGTTTACAGCTAATAAAATAGCATGCAAGAGCAATGTTCGGTGACATAAATGACAAACTGCTCAGCTCACGTTGAAATGATTAAATAAGAGGCCTTATCCTGCAGCTACAAATGATTGCTAGTTGAATTGTATACAGCTATAATGCTATTTTGTTTGACAAAGAGATGAAGCCTGCTCTATGTAATTTGTCTTTGTTAAAATGTTTTTCCTTTGCCAGTTCAAAATTTGCCTCAACAAATAGTCAAACTGCCTGTTTATTGAACACTGACAGGAATTCAGTTTGTCGCCCCTAGTGGTGCATTAACTACACACTTTGCCTTGAAATGTAGATGTATACCTTATTTTTGTTATCTTTGTATCATAATGATAATTGAATAATAAGGATGAGTCAAACCATCCATCGAAAAACTTTATCAAAAACACAACACTGAAGATGCTTTCAATAAAAAGCAAGTCTTGGCTTTTAAAGTCAAGCATTACAAGAGCCAATCAAGGGAAAAGGCACTATTTACACTTTTTTGTGTTGTGGTCATAGGCTATAAGTGTGTTAACTTGACCAAGAAAAATATGGGTGTTTTGAGTCTGGTTTAGGCTAATTTAAGCTATACTACCTTGGTGAAATGTTACTGAAACATAAGAAAACATTGGAGACTTTTCTGTGCCCTCATTTAAGTAGATACGAGCTGTACTTGCATGACTAGAAAAAAACTACCTGGGGTGTTTCCAAGAATGCGACAGAGTGAGCTGAGTTGATTAAAAATGACTTTGGCTTTACCCCTTTTGCTGAATATGTCATGATTTTTCTTCTGTTTATACAATGTGATTTTATTTATCTATCAAGATAAAGCATATTATAATATTGAAATGGAAGTTAAGATACCTCAACTTGAGGTATGAGAGTTAAAATACCTGTTTCTTTTATAAAGTAAACTAAATTTCATCCCCCACAGAATGATCTGACAATTAGCAACTGCTGTTTCCTTTTAGCATGGTGAGGTGATACACCATTTTTCATTGAACTTAACATTTTATTTAGCTGAAAATGTTCAGTTATGTTGTGGGTTAATTCCATTGTGTTGTGGGCTAATTCTCTTGTGTTTTGAGGTAATTCCGTTGAGCTGTGGGGTAATACTGGTTCATTGTAGGATAATTCTTTCTTGCTGCCGTTTGCTTCACAAATGCAGTTGAGGCTGAACATTCACATTCACATGCGCACGCACACACACAGACCCATTTTGTGGCAGTAAATAAGGTTGTATTTTATTTCGGCCCTGAGGAGTACATATAATGGTAAAGTGACCTCTTAGATTGACTGTTCATCTAGCAGTTGAAATGACCGTCCTGCCTACTCTGTTCCACACCATCAGGTTTTTGTGGCCTGTGAACTGCGTGTAGTCCATTTAGATCCAGCACACCTGAGCAGTCTCAAAGTCATTTCTGAAACTACAAATCTGATGGAACATTTGTGCGTTTAGGGCTCTTAGAAACACAGAACAGCAGACATATTTGTTTCTCTTTCATGTTTTGTTGAACATCAAGGATGATGAGCTCTTATCAGCAGAGCAGAAATCAGAAATGACAGAAAGAGAGGAAAAGTCTGTATCTGTGGTAAACTCAACATCATGACTGAATTATTGAAAATGTTTTGGTATCAAAATGCATTCTGTTCTATTCCCATCTCTAAGTAAAGCATGTTCTACACCTGCACTAACAAAAGCTAATCTCATCAAATCACACCCACTGATGCCTAAAAAGTGTAAGAGAACAAGAACTGAGGGGGAAACGGTGAGAAAATGTAAAACTGAGTATTACGATCTTGTACTAATTCAAATCTCTTGCCTTTTGTAATTATTCTATAATGACAATACATCTGATTTCAGTAAATGTACCTATTTAAATACTGTAGTCTAATAGATCCAGACTTTTGACTGCTGGTATGGAGTCTGGTCCACTTTTCCATTCATTTTGATTGACATGCAAAGGGACCAACCAGAGTTTTTGTACAATTTAGGTTGAAATAGTCAATGCACAGTCAGAGTGTGCTGATGTATGGATCCAACATCACGTCAGGTTTGGTGCAATGGCCTTGTTACCCCATTATTGAAACATTCTTGTATATCTCCTGCTACAACCATGCAAATCAGTTGCATCCATTGAGAGCTTCAGTCACATACAGGACCTGTTATCAGCTTTGCTCTAGCGGTATAGCGCAAACAGCCATAGCGTCTGAACACTGGCCCATGAGAGGCAGAACAAACGGTCCAATCATGGTACTGGCGGGATGAAAAGAGGTTCTGATTGATGTAGTGCCATAACATTGAGTAACGCTAATTACTGCAGCCTCCATGAGAGAGCATGGTTCTCCACATCAGCCCCTTCCAGAGAACCACAGCTTACAACCACTCCAGACTCCAGCAGCACATAGCCAAGCTCGATCGATCGATCGATCATTAATGAGATTGGGTTAGTGGCAGAGATGGATTGAGGGAGAAAAAGAGAGAGAGACATAAAGCTGACCCTAAAAAAGGTGCTGAGGTAAACAGTGTGATTAAGAGGTTGGTTAATCAGAGACCATCCATGTGCACTAATAGATTTGCAGTAAAAAAAGAATAATACATAATTTTGTGCTTAACTTGAGGACAGCGTACATCATCCATTTCAGGTTTACGCATTCTTATATGGGGCATACACAAAATAAACTTGTGGTCTTTCTCTTTACATGTAAGTCAGATGACTTTTCCTGTCTGAGTCCATGGTTTTTGCCAAAAATAAGCAAAATGGACTAGGCTATGCCGACAGAGACCTTCTGCATGTGCTAATAGCTCTTCAGTAAGTAGCAGTATGAATCATGCTGTGCTTGAGATGAAGACAAGCTCATATCATCCATTTCAGATTTACACACCTAAACAGCACGAACAAACAAAGCAATCTGTTGTTTGTTCCTTTACATGTCATTCAGACAGTTTCTTTCTATCCAACTGGGTGGGATTAAGCCAGAATCAAGGTGTACAGTTTTAGGCTTTTGACCTTTTTGCTGTTGCACCTCAGGATGGCAAAGAGTTTTGCAGGGATTAGTCCAAATGTCTACTTTTCCTGGAGACCCACTGTCCTGCAGAGTCGTGCAGAGCTGCACTAACCCTAATCAAACACACTTGAACCTGCTTATAAATTTCTTCTTGATCGTTTGAAAACATGGCATGGCAGATTTCTAATTATGTACAGTACTTCTAGGAAAACATGTGCCAGGCCTGGACCACAATTGAGATTAACAGGAATGCTAACTACATACATTTCTCCGGGTATTACAGACCAGCAGGTCCCAATCTTGGAGGCCCGCAAACATTACACATTTCGATATCTCGATCATCTGACAAAATAATTTCAGGTCACGAAGTCTCCATCAACAAACTGATGAGTTGATTAGCAAGACATGGAAAATATGCAGAGGTGAGGGCACTCCAGGCTTAGTTTTAGACTAAGCTGCAAAGTGAGCCTGATGTTATGTCGATTTTCAAATGCCTGGCTTTGCAAAACTAGTTTTGATACAATGTCTTGTTACCTTATTTATTAAAACACCCTCGTACCTCAGGGCGGGTTTTAGGAGGAAGTGAGGGGTTGGCATGGGCTCATTTTGGTTGTGGGTGAAGAGATATTTGGCAGCCAAAAAGAGAAAGGACACTTGCCTAGGGTGGAGAGGTGAATCAACCCACCTCCACCAAGAGAAATCATACATAAGGGGGCAAATGAAACATTAGAAAGTGTGAATCTGGAAGACACACATGCAAGTCCCTGAAGACATACAAAACAAGTTGTGAAAGAAAGAGATATGGCAGGGTGAAAAAGGCAAAGAAGCTTCCTTTCTGTTCAGAGAAAGCGTGTAGGCTTAAGAACCTACTAAAACACACATATACAGCCGCGAGCAATCGCGTATGCTAATCGTTCAGAACCGACAACGGCCAAACTTTGAGTAGGTCAGGAACTTTACCTTCCACACACAAGTAAACAGTTATCTTGTAATCTTTGTTGTGCATTTGCATTGTAGATGAATTGTAATTTCTGCATAAATAAAACTCCTTCTTCAAGAGAACACAAATGTGACTATTTTGTTCCACGGTTTGCAGCTTAAAATGCACACAGGGAAGAACGGGAAAAAGATGTGTATGTTCCACAAATTCGAACATGCTCTCAACAATAGCGGAGAGGTAAAGAACTAGAGCGAGAGAGAGAAAGAGAGAGATATCGAGGGAATAAACATTGACTTCCTTTGAAAGTGTTCCTGCTTTATATTTCCCTTAGCTGGGGGAGTCTAGGGACCCGAGCTGGATCATTCTGGACTTGCTGATTCACTCAGCCTCTGAAGATACTGACATGCCGCTTTTATATGGGCTTAAAGTGACCCAAATTAGTCGGAACCTGTCGGTGGCCTTCTGAAACGGGTCAACAGAGCTGCCCGGCTGCACTGAGCACAGGCACAATCTCAATGTCATGTTTTATTCATCACATGCGAATGTGGTTGGGTGGGGTCTCTGCTCATGGGCAATATGGATGCTGCCTGCTTCAGCCAAGCCCTGGCAACAAAACAAAGACACTCTCACAAACACACACACACACACACACACACACACAACACGCACATACACACAGAATAGATCTCATATGGTATTGAATGGAGGAAACAAGATAAACGAACTCAACAAGCCAAGGAACAGAACAACAATGGAGACAGAGCACCTGTGAAAGAGTTGGGAGACTTGGTAATGAAAACAGCTTTCAGCAAATTTTCAAACCCTAACCAGATTATTGGGGTGCACTGATGCACATAGATAGATAGATAGATAGATAGATAGATAGATAGATAGATAGATAGATAGATAGATAGATAGATAGATAGATAGATAGATAGATAGATAGATAGATAGATAGATAGATAGATAGATCACAAAAGGACAGATTTTGAAGAATCTTTATACAGTTCTTTACACAGTTCAGGACTGACGAACAACAACAAGTTCTGCTTAAAGGACAAAATTAAAAAATACTGTGCACTGTAAAAAAAAGTTGAGCCAACTTAAAATTTTAAGGCAACCAGCTTCAGCAGAATTTTGAGTTTTCTCAACTTGTTGTTTTAAGTTTATACACCAAAAGGTTGAGAATCTCCTACAAAAATAAATTGAGAGGACTCAAAATCTGCTCAAACTGGCTGCCTTAAAATTTTAAGTTGGCTCAACTTTTTTTTGTTTTTGTTTTACAGTGTAGTTACATAATATACATAGTAAAAGTAGTCCATGTTACTTGCACTATATATATATAAACTCTTAATTCATACAATATTTTTATGTGAGGAAAAAAACAATGGAAGCTCTCAAATCTCATTTGTATTCAAAAGATAAAAAAAAAAAAATGGCCTGCCAGCGTACCAAGTTTGACATCTTTGACAACACTGGATTAACTTCTCATACAAAGTCTTTTCAACACAAAATGATCTTATGGCTTCAGTAGATTTCAAAAGATGAATGACAAAATTTTATAAGATCATCCTTTTGTGCTTCACTGAAAAACTGGAAAATGGGTTTGGAAAGAAAAGAAGGTGAGTAATGACTGAATTTGTAACAATTTTTACTTTGTTCTGTATGTTCTTATTCTACTTTTTCCAGTATATTATTCTCTTATTCTTGTTACGTTATTTGTTTACCAACACAAAACATTTGGTCAAACCAGTTAAGCACATTGAATTAAATTAAGAGAGATGGAAGATACGTCAGCCTCTCTGCATAGATTTACTAATGAGCACAAATGATTTGATAGTGAAATATTTCCCACTACATTTCACCTTTAATTCAGTAATTGCTGCTGAGATGAGGGCATGGTTGGTGTGCTGTGTCCAGTTTGGAGTGCTAAAGTGCATCCCTGCAGCTACAGTCTCAAACACACGCCAGGGCTTTATGAGTCTTATTAATTATTCAGCATTTAACATTATTCGGCATTGACTATTACACACACACACGCATTACCATGAGAAGGCTAAACCTCAAAAATATATAGCTATATGCACCCACAAATTACAAGCTAATTACTTCCTCTCCCATTCAGAAAGAAATAATCTAACTTTAATTATTTTCTGTTCCCACTTTTTTTTTTTTTTAATGGGGTTCAGGCTTAAAGCAAGAAAAAATTCCAATGTAGTAGGAAAAGTAAACTTTATAGAAGATATATTCTCTGAAGACGTATTGTCTCATACTGTTTTGCTTCTTAAGTAAATTTATCTTGTTTTAAGAAGGGAGGCATTTTGTGTTGTGTAGTCTTTTAAGCAGGCAGACTGTAACTCATATTTGCCGATTCATTAAATTCTCATGTGTGTGTTCAGCCAGTCCTGTAAACATGTGCTTACATCACACCAGAACAAAGCGCCTATGAATACAAACCTTCAGCCGATCTCATCGTTTCTCTGGATTCGACTAGCAGAGAGTCGCGAAAAACTGTCACCCCCCCATAGTTTCCCATAAAACCAGCCCCCCTCCCAATCAAAATCTGACCCAATCACCTTAAACATCTGCTACTGTACACTAAACACAGATCTGAACAGATTTTCAAACAGCAGAAGGAAGAACTGCGAGAGAACAGGGATGTCTGAAGTATCTCTCACACATGCACAGCTGAAACAAAAGCATTGAAAGACACCAGGGACTTACGTTCTGTCGGGTTTCTGCAGGACACACACGCAGGAAGAGATGAGGAGAGTGAGCTTCTCCACAAGCTGGACTGTCACACGTTCAGACTGAGAGACAGTGGTCCACATGCGCGCTGCTCTCTCTGTCATCCACACAGCTGCGAGGCGGAGTGTGTGTGTGTGTGTGTTCGAGCTGCGAGTGCAGGAGAGTCAATGCCACACACACACCCTTGTCTGTTAAACTCTTGGGAGTTGAGCTCAAAGCACACACACATGCACCCTGCAAAGCCAGACTGCAGCGGTGGTTCTGATAAAGCCAGGTTTTGGGAGCAGGTTCAGGACGACAGCCAGAGGGGAAGTTGTGTGCTTGTGGTTGATAAGACTGCTCAGCTGTGGCAGACAAAAGGAATAATGTGAGGCTAATTGATCACTTTCTCCCTCTGCACTTTATTTGTTCCTCTGTATAACAGCCGCGCATGGCAGGATATGAATCAATACAGTGTGGCGATATATATCGAAGCGATTAGCCGACACAGACAATTTGATTTATTTCTCCTTTCCCCTGAGCAACGCATTACCGCAAGTTCTTTTATTTGAGTCCCATGGCAAAGCACAATAAGGTGTGGTAAATATTTCTGAAAAGAGTTTGTGGCAGTGTAATTGGCACTGTCGCGCTGTTCTGAATTTGGCGCTTTTAACAATCAGAGAATTTTAACAGGAACGTAATGAGTCCAGGTGTGAAATTAGCATTCAGACTTTGCCACACAGAGAGATCTGAGAGAATGGAAGCGCAGTTCTAGAGTTTTTCTCATTGTCTTCATTCTGCTCTTGAGCTGTGAAACACAATAAGCCCACGCTGACAGTTTGAAGACAATCAGACACTCAGTCGATACTTGCGGCACGGGCAGGCGACCAGACCGAAAACGCAGACGGCCCTGAGGGTGCTGTCTCGGCTAAATGCGCACACACTCTTGCACACTCGCTATAACCCATCCCCCCTTATTCCCGCTGGTTTTTGAGAGCACACTCGCGCTTCTCTGCACAGTAAGATAAGCTGTCCTGAAAGGTCAGTAAAGTCAGCATGCGGCAGAAATCATTTGTGCAGTACAGAATGGGTCATTAAGAGATGTTAGGCTTGGGGTGTCCAATCCTGTTCCTAGAGGGCCACTATCCTACAGAGTTTAACTCTAACACAGCAGCCAGGAACTGGGTTGGACACCCCTGCATAGCTTCCTGTTCAGAGGAGATGATGCTCCATAAACATCTAATTCAGAGGTCTTCAATCCTGCTCCTGCAGAGTTTAGCTTATCAAACACACATGAACCTGCTAATCAAGGTCTTCAGGGTCTCCAGTAGAAGGGTTGAAGACCTCTAATCTAATTTATTCCACAGCTGTGCAAATCAGCTACTGCTGATTCTTGAGCGGTAGCACACACAAGGAAGGCAATGTTTAAAACATAAAAGCAAACAATCCAAAACAAAGTCTTTTTAAGTATGTGAACATAAACACTTTTTGCTATCAAGTTTGATTTCACACGTTGTTGCGTTCAAATTCATAACTCTTAAAGGGATATCCAAAATACCTTAATTAGTATTCCGAAGATGAATTAACCTCTTAGTGGTTTGGAAGGACATGAGGGTGAGTAAATAAAGGAGTAGTTCACTTCCAGAATGAAAATGTCCTGATCATTTACTTTACTCCTGATAATTGTTCATGTCTTTCTTTCTTCAGTCTCAAAGAAATAAAATTTTCTGGAGGAAAACATTCCAGGAATTTTCTCCATATAATGGACTTCAGTGGTGGCCAAATTTGAAGTTCCAAATTGCAGTTTCAATGCAGCTTCAAAGGGCTCTATATGATCCAAGTCGAGGAATAAGGGTCTTATCTAGCGAAATGATTGGTCATTTTCTATATGTATATACTTTTTAACCACAAATGATCTTCTTGCACTAGCTCTGCAATGCGCATGCATGTCTTCACGCACTTGGAAAAGTTACATGTGGTTAGTTCTTCGTCTGTGTATTTCGATTCAAAAAGTTAGGTTAGGGCGGAAAACATTTAATTTTCCTTTCCAACTTCAAAATTGTCCGACGTTGTTTTACCTTTTAAGGGTAAAGGGTCTTTGACTTTCTTTGCACGTTTGCTTTGTAAATACTAAGTCGGTACTTCTGTCTGAGGTCAAACTAGTGCAAGACGAGCATTTGTGATTAAAACGTATATAAATTTGTATTTTTTCTTAGAAAATGACCAATCATTTCGCTAGATAAGACCCTTAATCCTGGCTGGGATCGCGTAGAGCCCTTTGAAGCTGCACCGAAACTGCAATTTGGACCTGCAACCAGTTGATCCCCACTGAGGTCCACTATATGGAGAAAAATCCCGAAATGTTTTCCTCAAATACCTTAATTTTTTTTCAACTGAAGAAAGAAAGACATGGACATCTTGGATAAAATGGATGACATAAATTGTCAGGAAATTGTCTAAATTGTCAGGTTCATTCTTGAAGTGAACTACCCCTTTAATGACAGAATTTCCATTTTTGAGTGAACTATCCCTTTATTAAGAATTGGAAGTAAACTCTGTTGGTCATGGGCATCCAGTAACTAATTTGAAGAGCCCTGATATAAACTGGTGTCTTCTCTTTCAGGTATGCCAACTACTGCCATGGCATCACAGTATGAAAAAAAAAATCAATGAGCAAGTTAGTTAAATCAGTTAAACTGTCAGCATGTTTTAATCTACCTGAATTATAACACGTGACTTAAAGACCCCGTAAAAAAAAAAAAAAAAAATATATATATATATATATATATATATATATATATATATATATATATATATATATATATATATATATATATATATATATATCAATTAATCACTTTATTTGATTTTAGTCCATGTTTGTTTGTTTTTACGGATTTAAAATTTTATATTCTTTCTCTTATAGGAAACCACACTAAAAATACAGATGACTCATCTTGCAGTAATAGGCATATACAAATTTTTGTCCAATAAAAATGCCTCCTCGAATGAAATTGTTCTCCCTCTAATACCACTTGCCACCACCAAGCAATAGCAAGCAATCATGGTTCACAGCTGTGTTCTAAACTGACTAATAAAAAATGGACTATTAAAAAAGGGACAAGTCAATGAGCCTATGTTTCGCATCACCTTCCTGAAATAGGAAATATGTCAGCATAGAAAACAAATGCTTATCAAGCCATATCTTCTGGGGTCACAAACATTTTCAGTAACTCTGGCATCCAATGAGTACTGACGTTTGCTGCGGTCACTGTAATGCAAGAACATACATCCGGGATATACAGCAGGACTGCAGACTTGCAACACATTCACATCTGTGCTGTACATGTGTAGAGTTTCTGACCTAACACTCTCCTCTTCGTGTCTCTCTCTTTCACACACACACACACACACACACACACACACACACACACACACACACATGTTGGGTTTCCATGTTTTATGGGGACATCCCATAGGCGTAATGGTTTTTATACTGTACAATCTGTATTTGCTATTGCCCTACACCAACCCTACACCTAAACTTAGCCCTCACAGGAAACATGCTGCATTTTTAGATTTTCAAAAAACTTTATGCTGTATGATTTATAAGCTTGTTTCCTCATGGGGACCAAAAAATGTCCCCACAAGATTAAGATTTACTGGTATTACTATCCTTGTGGGGACATTTGGTCCCCAGGACGTGATAAATACCAGGTGCACACACACACACACACTCACACACTCACACACTAGCACTTGTTCTCTTACATGTCTGCATTGTAAGCCTGTGTGTGTAAACTGAATTGGCTCAGCTAACCTCAACGCTGTACTGAACCACAAACATATTCCCAATGGTCGCATAAACCCCCAGCATTCAGGTCAGATGCTCTCTGCACACGCACACACTACCTGGATGAGAGCAGTAATGTCAGGCTCTATAGCTTCCTGTCACACATGACCTGACAACATTGATAGGACACATGCAGCAGTTTGCGTGTGTGTGTTGACAGATGAGCATGGTGTGTATTATGGGATGCATCAGATGACCTTTACAAACCTACAGAATCTGATCAACAGTTGTTTCACTGCTGTTTATAAATGTGCTATCAAATCATTGCATTGGGTCTCATTTGCTAAGCATGCATATGCACAAATTATGAAGTATGCATTTGAATGTTTTCCTGAAAAAAAATATTGCATGATTCACCAATCTATATATATAGAAGTACATAGAATTTATATAGAATTGAACATAGCATTCAGAATAACTTAGATCCGATAAATGAAAGGGCTTCAATCTGGGTCTGCATAAAAATGTTTTATTTATTTATTTATTTTTTTAACCTGTTTTTGCACTTTGCGTTGTTTGAGGATCTTGTTGTGCATACTTCAAGCCTGAGCATGTCTTTAGAGAGCATCATATGTTTATTGAGAGTGACAAAACGAATATGAAAAAAAGGTTGCACAGAAATGTCTGATATGGAGATGGTTTGGATGTGTTTTATGCAAATGACTAACCTCAGGCACATTATCGCTCATACAGAATACTCCAAATTCATTAAATTTAGAATGAGGTTAAGAACAAATTCATGTGTGTACGCACATTTTTCTTCAGAAGTTCTCCTGTGCATACTAATATGATATAATCCTCACAATTACTAGCAAATGAGACCTGTTGATTTATTTGTTTGAATATTCTGACTAACCCGACAGCGACAGTGACATCGGCTTAACCAATAGTGTGAGTTTGAGGCGAGGCTATTAGTGTGTGCAACCAATGACAGATGAGGGAGTGTTCAGGAAACACTCACTGTTTCTGTAATTACATTTAGCAAAGGCACTTATTTATTGTAATATAGCAGAATAGAGAAACTTAAGACGTTTCAGAATTTTGGCCATGTTTGAGTGATGCAGATTTTATGCAAACTGAACTATCAGCTCGTTATTTTGATGAAATGATGTTTACAAAATGTGTATAAATAAAGAGCATGAAAGTTTCCAGGATTTTAGAGAACATCATCCATCAGTGTTTAGGAGATGGGTAGCATCTACCACAGGGATGTTTAATCATCCAGAGAAACTAAACACATTTCACACACTGAGACTTTAAATACCGCCACACACACACACACACACACACTACACATTGATAATATTTAATACATGCTCCTCACACTTTAGGAACTTGTATAACATTTAATTAATGGTTGCTCCCAGGCACTGTTCATGTTTAAAAGTGGGTAAATGAGGGCACTGGGTGAAATGGCATAATGGTTAAAGATCTAGATAACAGGAATAGGTGGCCTACTATGCTAAAACATAAAATAAATAAATCAATGAATCAATAATATACAGTATATTCATATGTGTAAAACATTTGAACCAGAACAAACTATACTGTCTGAGTTAACATTTCAAACGCTTAGTGCGCATAAATCTCCGGATTGTCTTATTCTGCAGTTTGAAATGATCGCTACACTTATAAGCTCATAAATTTGCATTATCATACGGCTGAGAATACAGATGCCTAGAAATAATCTATTTCTGCAGGCACTATATTCGCTGATGGAGTTTTATACTCCAAACAGGAAATTCGCTGCTTTGCTGCTGTTGATGGCCCATAAAAGTAAACCATTTGCTTGTTTTCTTTCTACCGCCTGTGAAACAGCAAAACAATAAAATAGGAAAATATTTCTCAGAGTAACAGCGAAACAAGAGGCTTTGCTGTCTATCATCTAGATAGACCCCATGCTGGGCTTCCGTGCATATGTGTGTGTGTTTGTTTGTCAGAATGTTCAGCTTTATTCAGATTTCCTCATGAATATGTAAATTAGCCAGGTCAAGTAGACATCAATGAATCTCCTCCCCCTTTTAGGTACCCTACACCACACTAGGAGGGGCTCTTCCTGCTAATACAGTCATCAAAGGTGTGAGTGTGCTTGTTAAATAAATGATTGTTCTCTTGTGACAGAGAGAGTATTTGGCATATGTGATTAATCCATTTTGGCACTCTGGCCGTGGTTCTGTGTTTTTTTCGGCTGTCCGTAAGAGACGAGAGCTGAATAAATCTGAAAACAATAGATTCTATGACATTTCAAATGCATGCATAATCACATTGTCTTTATCAGTATGCACACACACTAAAATCTTCATAGTCTTAGCGTTAACACCCAGTGGCACTGTACCAAACCCTAGTGAGCTTCCTTGCTGTCTAGTGCCTACATAGTCAGCTTTCCTTCTTGCAAAATAAGTGACTTACTTGAAGTGCTCTACATAGAAAGCAACTCTGTGCATCATGTTATGTTAGCATAACATGTTGCTAAGCTAATAACACAATCCTCTAAATAGCACAAAATAGCGCACACATAAACTCTTAAAAATAAAGATTTGCAAAAAATCGGCATCAGTGGTTCCATGAGGAATTTTTAACACCCATAGAACATTTCCATTATACAAACGGTTCTTTTCAGTGGAAAAAAGTTATTTGGGGTGTGTTAACACTTAGCTCTCTAGGCTCCTTTGGCCTGGACCAAAAAAGAAAATAAATTTACATTTCATTCTGGTTTGCTTAGTGTTCATTCTTAGTTTACAAAACGAAAGGCTTGAGCATAAGGTCACAACCTGATTGGACAGCTTTTATGACGTATATTTTATGAGTGATTTTACTGAATATCCAAAACAATGCTGTGTGGTGGGCTAAATGTGTTTGTTGTGTGTGTCTGGTATTTTACCAGCTGAGAATTCACGAAAAGCTTATAAAATGTTTAAAGTAGTCAAATCGATGGCAGGAATTTCTCCGTTGCAAACACAAACAAAGATCTGCTTGCATTTTTGTTGCACAGCCAGGTTTGTTTGATATCAGAGTTTGGTTCGTTTGGATAATGTGGATTCTATTTTTCATGAACCATACATGAGTCCACCTAAAAAGGCTGGTCTGGTCAGGTATCATTTGTTTCTTATGTAAATGCAATTATATTAAATCACACAAGTGAACCACTATGATGTATTTGTAACTGCGTATTTACGTCTTTTCTCACTCACTTTTCTGACAAGCATGAGTGACATGCTGCAGTAGAAAGAATTTATATCTCATTGACGCTCGTCTTCAGAAATTGACATCTGTGTTCTTTTGAACCTTTGCATTACATCTGTGACAAATAGATATGTGTCATTCTGTGTTGCCGGTTTGGAAACAAAACCAAATTTTCAAAATGTGAACAAAAGTGAAGTGAGTATCCATTCTTTTTGCCATCTTCTACTGCCTAATTCTTAACTGCTGCCACTCTGATGATACAAAAGTACCATGGTTCAAATCCAAAAAATAAAAAGAGTCAACAGAGTGAACACAAACCAATGGGGATAGCTGGAGGGGGAACTTGGGAGCAAACTTGGGTTTTAACCAGTCAATCAAACAAGTGTAAAAAAACAACCTTTTGTGGTTATTTTTAGAACTGATTACTGAAAGATTCTTTGGGGAACCCAAACATGGTTCCTCTGTGGCATTGTTGTAAATTAGGTACAAACCTAATACAGTGTGTTTTAGGTAAAATGCTATTTTTCTTTCCCAGAATTGAATTGATTAAATAAATACAGTAAATTACATTTATTTTACTTTGCCAGACATCTTTTCCTAATGAGTTTGTGTAAAATCCTTACATGCAATGCTGACATGCAATTTGTCCAATTTGGTCAAATTAAGGTTTGTGACAGGCTTCGTGTCAGGAGTACATCTATGGTGTCATAAAATGTAGCTTATGTAGGATGCTCAATAAGCTCAGTAGGAACGGACACAAAATCTCTGTCCAGGAAAGTCATGTCAGCAGTAGCAATGATTGATTGATATTCCTCTGTGTATATGTCTCATTCTATAAGCTCATCTGTCAGATGCAGGGAAGGGCGTTTCTCTAGTGTCCTGTTGCATGAAGACAAAATGCCATTTTGGATTGAGCAATTCCCCTGCATTAATTTTGAGGGTTTGTCCTGCTGTTTTGGTCTCAAGGTGATTGTATACACATTCAAGTTTAATACTTATAAAGGCCCAGATGATCAGATGCATGCTGTGAACTAGAATGAAGATGCTTGAGTGTGGGAGCAGCTAAAGATAAATGACCTGGTGTCCTCTGACAGAACCAATAATGTCTGATTATGTCGGGTCTGATTAGTGTTTTAATAATGTATACACATCAGGGAGACATGAAGCATAATCAGGTGATTCAAGGCCATCATAACGCATGCAACAATATTTGTGTTGATTTATGTTCAACTGTTGTAGCGAAGGTTGATATATTAATAAGCAGTCCGTCGGTGTCCTTCCTACCTTTCCCATAAAACAGAGGTCAGGGTGAGGTCATCTTTAGCTGACTTTCACACACTGACACACAATTACACACTTACACATATATACAGGACATTTTCATTTCCCACTGGACACTCACAATCACAGTTTTTTATGGAATTGAGGTCCTTTTATGACCCTTCTGCTTCCTCATCCTTTATTGGGGTCAAATTGAATATTTTTTTCTTCTTCTTATCTTCTTCTTCAAAAATAAATAAATAAATTTAAATTAAATTAAATAAAAACAATATATAATAAATCCTGAATATGAATGTAAGAACACATTCACATTTACATTACCAAAATAATAATAATAATGTAATTTAGAATTCAAAACATTATTTTAAAGTTATCTGAAAACAATGTGGTTTACATCCTGTGGTGATTGTGTAGACCTACTTTTGATGGCTGTAAATCCTTATGACAGAATGAGTGTAGTTTACGGAATTTTATTTATTTTTATTTTTTTTGGCATTAAATAGTAGACCTACTCAGGGCCGGCCCAAATCTTTATGGGGTCCTAAGCAGAATTTTATTTGGGGGCCCTTCGGTGCTGCCAATTTGACTGGTTATTGTCAAAGCTTGATTATTCACACACTATAAATCTAACACACCCATTATCAGTTTTGTTTGTTGTAGCTGTGTTGCTTACATACCATTGTTTGCCTGCATGTTTTTACTTTTTTAATTGTAGCAGTTGCAAACTTACAAAAGTGGTCAGGTGTTAATTTCCACTTTAACATTCAAAGTCTTAAAGTTTTAAATGGCATACTTAATGTGGTGTGCTGAAAAGTAGCTAGATAAACCAGCAAACAATGCATTTACAGAACAGAATGTTATTTTAACAACATAAATATTAATCAAAGTTGTACTGATCTGATCAGGGGTGCGTTAAAGTAACTGGTAGCAAGTTCTGTCGTTACCATAGAGTTCAATGGAAATAACGACCATTGTTAGCTAACGATGGTTTTCAGATATGCACCCCTGATTTGTGCCACAAAACCCCCAATTTGTCCCCCCTCCACCCCCAAAACGCAATCGATTTTAACCATTTGCGCCGAGCCAGAGAAATACGAGCTCAGAAAAAAAGAAAGACACGCTCAGTGCTTTTCATATTTCATACCTGTACAGTGTTTTCAACCGAATAAAGTTTATTTTGGGTTTCAGACATTTAAATACACTTCAATTAAGTAAAACAGAAATTTAGTTTGTTAAAAAGGCTACATACTAATTTCTATGGAAAGCGGCAATAATAATCCTTTCAATTAATGGATGACGTGTTTTATTCCTATCAAATACACATTGTGTAGGTTACTATAAAGTTTACATTGTTTTTCGCCCAGCTAACAGGCCACTTACTTTCATGGATTTCGGGAGAAATAGGTGAATTTATGTGATGTTAATCCGACAGATCCACACTGCAGCGTCCAGCGCATATTATCAACATGGTCATTATTGTGCCTGCATGACACAATAATAAAATATGTATAGATTATTTAATTATTTAACATTGCGCTTTCTATAATTACCACTGTCTATTGACAGAATATATCACGAATTTAAATAAAATAAAATAAACAAATTTCATGTAGGCTACTCTTGGGGGCGCTCTGGTGGCCACGGGGGCTCTAAGCATCTCTTCGCTTATGCCTTGGGCAGGCTCTGGGCCTACTGTAGGTAAATTCCAGTAAATTTGTGATCTCAAAACTTAGTAAATCACTGTGGACTGTATAGTATTCCCTTTGTTTCTTTATTAAGTCCTGAAAGTGGAAAAATTGGTTATTAAGCACAAAAGGCACAAATAATCAGGTACTCACATGCTGACTGAAGCGCGCACTTGAATTGATAAAATGCTATTCTTGGTGAGTATTTACGTAAATTTATGTCTTAAAACACTTGGGAGAAAATCTGATGTGTTTTATTGAATCTGTGCATTCTTAAAATAGCAACAACTTAATATACTGCCTGCTGTCTGTCTTGTTAAAGCAACTGTATGTAGTTGTGTGTATTTTTGCGACTTTGGACCCCCTACAGTTAATTGAGTGGAATTGACTGTCGTAAATACAGTATATCATTATATCATTATACAGTTGATAGCTGTGCAATGCAACTTTAATAAGGAACAGTATATTTAATTCATTCAGTGAAGATTGTGCAATGTTTTATTTTTTATTTGATTCCATTTCTGTAGTATGTTGTGCCTGAACACTAACATACCAGAAAAAAAAAAACTTTTTAAAAACAAAAACCTTTGTTTTGTCAGAATTTGATGACACAAAACAAACAAACATACAAGTAAATAATTCATCGCAAATTCCACAAAATTTTGGACGTTACCACCACAAATCCAGTCATTTTGTTTCCACCACAAAAAACAAAACAAATTCAACCTGGACTGAAATATAATAAGGACTACAATGACTGTGAATTTCTGCAACTACCATAAACTTGGATGCTTGTGGTAGTTGCAGTCCATATTGAACTGTAGCAAATTCTCCAGGGAATCCATGGCTTGATAATGCTAATTCTCTTCTAGATTTTAGGACTATAAACTGAACATCCTCTAACATCTTTTCCGCTAACTATTGGGTGTGGCCAATAAAATTCAACTCATAAATTGAAAGAAAATACTACTAACCTAGCCCTTCACCTCTCTCTCTCTCTCTCTCTCAAGCCAAGCTAATGCAGTGTAAAACAAAAATGAATTAAAGCTCAAACATCGTAGCAGTATTTAAGTTGCTGTGTCCAAATAACAGTCAGGGGTCATTAACAAATACAGTCAGCAGAGACATTCATTTTGTCAAGCTCTTGTTGCGGCAAATATGCTAAATGTGCAGGTTTGTGCATGCCTTTTCTGTGCGACTCAGAGAGGCAGCGGAGAGAAGATGTTATTCTGGGTCAGATCAATTCTGTCATGGCTGTATCAGCACATGTTAAGACAGGTGTTGTGTCACAGGCCAATGTGACGGTGTAAATCAAATATGTCAGCTGCAGAGGTGAATGTCAATACAGCTTGCGCGCAGGTCAAGGATGATATAAGATGAATGACAGTTCCTCGTATGCTTAATTCAGTTGCACACACTCACCCTGTGACCCTATTACCCCTTTATAGACTGACTATATCAGATCAGAGTAGACACACTGGAAAAACAGACCAGCTGATGAAACTAGAGCAAAACATTTAGTCGCATGTATTTGTGTGCATTCATTTTCTTTGTGTGTGTGTATCGCTGTAGGTGAGTAACTAACTGCACATGATGCTGCTAAGGGAACTGTATTTTTCCAGTAGCATGACATTAACTCAGCAGTTTACAAAACAGCTTATCTTTTCAGGTACAAAAAGTAGCATTTTTCCGATGTAGAGCTTTTAGCCATGTAGAGTGACAAAATGCTGCATTGATATTTTATGTCACATGGAATCAGCACGTGAGCTGAGCTGAGGCACAGGTGAGTGAAGTGTGCTCTCCTATCTTCTTATATCTCATCAATTCACTATAGCATTTCAGCTTTGTTTTTTTGTTGTTGTTGTTGTTGTTTTTTTTAGCTTATATTTGAGGAAAGAGAAAAAACAACAACAACAACTCAGTTTTATTCAGAGGCCCACACTGAGCAATTTTATATGGGCAAAAAGTAATATGAAATTCTCATAATATAATCTTTTGTCACTTTGATATCTCCCAATATCAAAGTAAGATTATATTTAAATGTTTGGTTTAATGATCAAAGCTCTGCAGTTTCAATATGCATTTCTGTGTGTTTATGAGTGCTTTTGCTGTGAGTGTGGTTTGTATAGTTGTGGAATTTCCAGACAGCTAGTTGTGATTGCACAGATGGAGGGGTTTATTTATATCAGCGGTTTACAAAAGTCAGTTTTACACAGTGGATTAAATGAAAAAAAAAACTCACATATCTGCAAATGTAGTCTCTCAGTGGATGAAGAATGTTAGATAAACACAAATTATAGTCTCAAATGACCGTAATGATGGAACTGCTAAGCACTGAGATTGAGAATGGAGAAACTAATGAGATGATAGTGTCTGTGTGTGCGTGAGAGAGCGGAAACCTGTGATTGTGTTTTGGCTTTATTAGGACCAGATCAGTCTTATTATGTTTTAATGACTTTGGCTCACCTTGGTTGCTGTGAGATTCTCGTTAGTAAATTAGCAGCTGTATAAGTCTGTTTTTGTACGAGTACAGATGAAATAACCTCATTTGGGTTCTCCGCTGCTGGGTGCATCTCTATGCCAAAGATCCATCACAGAATACACCTTGATGAGGCCAAGGTCTGGCCTCTAGTGTTGTAGTAGACCAGTCTTGAGACCATTTTTTGAAGGTCTTGGTCTTGTCTCGGTCTCGACTGCATTTGGACTCGGTCTTGTCTTGGTCTCAAACTAAGAGAACTCGGGATTTTACTTCAAGACCGGTCATGACCACAGCTGTGTGGACATCACTAAATTGCAAGTGCATTGTCTTTGTGAACATCTTGAGATTGGATGTAAATCTTAAAAATGCAATTGCCTAAATAACATATTTCTATACTGATGTATTTTGTTAGGCTACTGTTGTGCTTGTATGTGATCATTTTTATATAACGTGATATAATGAAGCTATACAAAAGAAAGAGAGCAGTTTTCATAAATATGTGCGACGATGTGCTTTCCTGTAGCTCAAATAGTAGAGCATGGGGCTAGCAATGCCAAGGTCATGGGTTCGATTCCCAGGGAAAGCAAGAGCTGATAAAATGTAAAAACTGTAACTTGAATGCAATGTAAGTCGCTTTGGATAAAAGCGTCTGCTAGATGCATACATGTAAATGTAACGATTGCAAATGTTATATTTATACAAGCATTAAACTTCTATTTCTGCAATGAAAATAGGTTCAAAGAAATCCATATCGGAATATATCAGCTGCTTTGCACGAATCGGTTGAGTAAATGCTGTTGTAATTGTACCAATTCAGATGCAACCTCTGTGCCACCCTGCATTACAAAGATTAAGTTTGCTGTTACGTAATTTAATTATATAACAATTTGACATAAATAACCATAATGCAAAACAATTGGGGGAAACTAGTAATTAACTATTTTTCATGTTTCTGAAAGGAGTCTCTTGCTCACTTGCTGGCTGCATTTATTTGATCAAAAATACAGTAAAAACTGTATTATTGTGACACATTATTACAATTTAAATCAATGGTTTCTCTTTTAATACATTTTAAAATGTTATTTATTGCTGTCATCAAAGCTGACGTTTCAGCATCATAACTACAGTCACACAATCCTTCAGAAATCATTCTAATATGCTGATTTAGAGCTCAATTATTATTAATTATTTAATTATTATTACTGAATAATTTTGAATTTTTTAAATTGTAATAAAATTGTACAGTATTAATGTCTTACTGTATTTTTTATCAAATAAATGGTGTTTTGGTGAGCAGAAGAAACATTCAAAAACACACACAAAAATTTTTAATTATTCTAAACATTTGACACCCAGTGTATATCTTGGGTATTTACAATTTTCTGCATTTTAAATGTTGAATGTTTCGCTTTTTTGCTTACACCAAAATAGTAATATTTTAGTCTTATGATAAAACATAAGTGTTGAATAAAGATGGTTAAGTTGTTTTTAGCTTGCAAATATATTTGTTTGCCAAGTTAAAAGGAAAATGCCTATAAAATAATAAATAATAAAATTCACCCTGCAATGACCTTTTTTTTTTTTTTTTTCAAGACATTTCACAGTAAATGTGGATCTTTCAAATTAATTTGAGGAGTGCTGGTCGGTCTTGGTCTTGACTCGGTCTCGTCCTGCCTTGGTCTTGTTCTTGTCTTGGTCTCAACACACTCTGGTCTCGGTCTCGACTTGGTCTCGGTTTAGGTGGTCTTGACTACAACACTACTGGCCTCTCTCTCGCTCTCCTCCCCTTCTTTTACTTCAGTAATCACTTTGTCCAGCTTGTCTCCTACTCATAAGTGGGCATTTGTACAGTCCTTCATCTAGTTAGTTCAAACTGCTCTCATTAGTCCTTTAGCCTTTCCAGCATGCATGCTCTCTCTCTTTCCCTCTGTCCGTTTCTTTCAGGGATGTGTCAATAACAAGGTTGGATTATGGACCAATGGAGCCCTTGCCCTGGGGCCTCTGATTGCTAGGGGCCTTGAGTTTAGCGGTCAGTCTGACATCTAGAAAAAAAGCCACTGCAAATATAAAATTGAGACAAACAATGCTTGAGTGTGTGGCGATAATATATTAAACTTGAAAAGGAAATCGTATTAAGGCAAACTTTGATTTTGGCTTGACGAAGCCTTTGTTTCTGGAAGTTTAAAAAGCCTTGAAGTTTGAAGGTTGTATAGGCCATATGTACTTTGAATAATTTATAGCATGAAGAGTTGGATACAACAGATTGAGCATTCTTATATATATATATATATATACACAGTGGTGTGAAAAAGTGTTGGCCCCCTTCCTGATTTTCTTTTTTTGTATGTTTGTCACACTTTAATGTTTCAGATCATCAAACAAATTTAGATATTAATCAAATATAACACATATTCTGCCCTCGCATGTACGACGTCTGATTTGTACGGCTAGACAGATAGTTAACAGCAATGAAGAGAAACTTCGTAAGTCTTGTTGAGGATTGATGTCTTATCTTTTGTTGCTTTTTTTTCTTCCTCAGTTTTATTTCTCAAGTTTTTTCCTCATTTAAGTCTGTAAGACTGAAAGAGTAAACAGAAAATAAACATTACAAAAGTGTAACGTCTGTTGTCTTTTTTACACAATCAAATATAGTTACCCAGTAACTCAATATGGTTGAACAGTAGGCTATTCTCTAAGTCAACACTTTACACAATAAACTACAGATGTTCTTATTGCATAGAAATTAAACAAACATCCTCAGTAACACCAAACTATCTGCTAGACTGTTACATGTATAATCTATATGAATCAACAGATGTAAATAAATCAACTAATTAATCTGAGGCGAAGCGCCGAGGCTCGTTGCTGAGCAGATAAATCAGCGAGTCGGAAAACAAAAGACTTCAATCTAGAGCATACGCGATTAAACTAATAAGAGTCACGAACGTAATAACACACATTACTTAATGTAAACATATACATAATACAGAAACCACAATTCTGACGAAAAATTACTTACAGACAAAGATTTGACCAAACTCTGTAATGACGCAGACTCGTAGGTGATTTCAGCGCTGTAGCTCGGCTCGAAACTAGGTCCGTCACCAAAACGGGTCCGACTAGGAAACGAACTAAACGCCGATGGGCGGAACAACACAAGTAAACACAACATGCAGTTTTTGAATGAAGTTTTTTATTATGAAGGGAAAACAAAATTCAAACCCACATGGCCCTGTGTGAAAAAGTTTTTGCCCCCTAAACCTAATAACTGGTTGGGCCACCCTTAGCAGCAACAACTGCAATCAAGTGTTTGCGATAACTTGCAATGAGTCTGTTACAGCGCTGTGGAGGAATTTTGGCCCACTCATCTTGGCAGAATTGTTGTAATTCAGCCACATTGGAGGGTTTTCGAGCATGAACCGCCTTTTTAAGGTCATGCCACAGCATCTCAATAGGATTCAGGTCAGGACTTTGACTAGGCCACTCCAAAGTCTTCATTTTGATTTTCTTCAGCCATTCAGAGGTGGATTTGCTGGTGTGTTTTGGATCATTGTCCTGCTGCAGAACCCAAGTTCACTTCAGCTTAAGGTCACAAATAGATGGCTGGACATTGTCCTTCAGGATTTTTTGGTAGACAGCTGAATTCATGGTTCCATTTATCACAGCAAGTCTTCCAGGTCCTGAAGCAACAAAACAGCCCCAGACCATCACACTACCACCATATTTTACTGTTGGTATGATGTTCTTTTTCTGAAATGCTGTGTTACTTTTACGCCAGATGTAATGGGACACACACCTTCCAAAATGTTCAACTTTTGTCTCGTCAGTCCACAGAGTATTTTCCCAAAAGTCTTGGGATCATCAAGATCTTTTCTGGCAAAACTGAGACAGGCCTTTATGTTCTTTTTGCTCAGGAGCGGTTTTCGTCTTGGAACTCTGCCATGCAGGCCATTTTTGCCCAGTCTCTTTCTTATGGTTGAGTCATGAACACTGACCTTAACTGAGGCAAGTGAGGCCTGCAGTTCTTTAGATGTTGTTGTGGGGTCTTTTGTGACCTCTTGGATGAGTGATTTTGTGATGCTCTTGGGGTAATATTGGTCGGCCGGCCACTCCTGGGAAGGTTCACCACTGTTCCATGTTTTCGCCATTTGTGGATCATGGCTCTCACTGTGGTTCGCTGGAGTCCCAAAGCTTTAGAAATGGCTTTATAACCTTTTCCAGACTGATAGATCTCAATTACTTTCTTTATCATTTGTTCCTGAATTTCTTTGGATCTCAATATGATGTGTAGGATCTTTTGGTCTACTTCACTTTGTCAGGCAGGTCCTATTTAAGTGATTTCTTGATTACAAACAGGTGTGGCAGTAATCAGGCCTGGGTGTGGCTAGAGAAACTGAACCACACCATGTTTTAAGGGGGGTGGGGGTAAACACTTTTTCACACAGTGCCATGTGGGTTTGGATTTTGTTTTCCCTTCATAAAAAACCCTTCTTTTAAAAACTGCATGTTGTGTTTACTTGTGTTATCTTTGATTAATATTTAAATTTGTTTGATGATCTGAAACATTAAAGTGTGACAAACATGCAAAAAAATAAAAAATCAGGAAGGGGGCCAACACTTTTTCACACCACTGTATATATATATATATATATATATATGTATATATATATTCACGATACAGGATGGCTATGACCGCTTCTGTGTATCACTGAGTAACACCCTTAGCAACCAACCTTAGAAACATAAACAATCAATAATATGCTTCATGTATTATGTATTTTGTCAGAATTAACTGTTTGCTATTTATTTAAAGAAGTATGAGTGACCCCTGCTGGCATAATGTTGCATCTTTAATTTTGAGACCCTGCCCTTGCCTCCGTCTAATAAATGCTTCTCATGCGGAGATTTGTTGATATGTGTGTGCATCTGTGTGGAAGCCTACAGTTTCTGAAGTGACAAGGGAATATTACTGTGTTTATTAATTTTCTGTTTCAGGTATGATTTTGTAGCTAGGTCCATATGTTTATCAGTTTACACTGTAATAACGCTTGCAAACTCGCGCTGTGCCATGAATCGGTTGGTTTTAAAACTAAAAGACAGAAAACAGACGTTTTCTCATGCTGAGAGTTAAGCAGATGTACAACCCGAATTCCGGAAATGTTGGGACATTTTTTTACATTTGAATAAAATGAAACTAAAAGACTTTCAAATCACGTGAGCCAATATTTTATTCACAATTGAACATAGAGAAATTTTACACTTTTATTCACTAAATGAGCTCATTTCAAATTTGATGCCTGCTACAGGTCTCAAAAAAGTAGGCACGGGGGCAACAAAGGGCTGAAAAACAAGACATTTTGAAAAGGTTCAGCTGGGAGAACATCTAGCAACTAATTAAGTTCACTGGCATCAGGTCTGTAACATGATTAGCTATAAAAGGGATGTCTTAGAGAGGCAGAATCTGTCAGAAGAAAATATGGGCAGAGGCTCTCCAATCTGTGAAAGAGTGTGTAAAAAGATTATGGAATACTGTAAAAACAATGTTCCTCAACATAAAATTGCAAAGGCTTTGCAAATCTCATCATCTACAGTGCATAACATCATCAAAAGATTCAGAGAAACTGGAGAAATCTCTGTGCATAAGGGACAAGCCGAAGAACTTTATTGGATGCTCGTGGTCTTCGGGCCCTCAGACGACACTGCATCACTCATCGGCATGATTCTGTCATTGACATTACTAAATGGGCCCAGGAATACTTCCAGAAACCACTGTCAGTAAACACAATCCGCCATGCCATCTGCAGATGCCAACTAAAGCTCTATCATGCTAAAAGGAAGCCATATGTGAACATGGTCCAGAAGTGCCGTCGTATCCTGTGGGCCAAGGCTCATTTGAAATGGACAGTTTCAAAGTGGAAAAGTGTTCTATGGTCAGACGAGTCCAAATTTGACATTCTTGTTGGAAATCAGGGGTGCCGTGTCCTCCAGGCTAAAGAGGAAGGAGACCTTCCAGCATGTCATCAGCGTTCAGTTCAAAAGCCAGCATCTCTGATGGTATAGGGATGCATAAGTGCATACGGTATGGGCAGCTTGCATGTTTTGTAAGGCACTATGAATGCTGAAAGGTATATAAAGGTTTTAGAGCAACTAAATATGCTCCCCTCCAGATGACATGAATTTCAGCAGGACAATGCAAAACCACATACTGCAGCTATTACAACAGCATGGCTAGAAGAGTCCGGGTGCTGAATTGGCCTGCCTGCAGAAGACGACCACAGACTCTTTAGCAGCTGGAAACCTATATCAGGCAAGAATGGGACCAAATTCCAACACCAAAACTCCAGAAACTCATTACCTCGATGCCCAGATGTCTTCAAACTGTTTTGAAAAGAAGAGGAGATGCTAGAACATGGTAAACATGCCCCCCATCCCAACTATTTTGAGATCTGTAGCAGGCATCAAATTCGAAATTAGCTCATTTTGTGCATGCAATTTTAAAATTTCTTGGTTTAAACATTTGTTATGTTATCTATGTTCTATTGTGAATAAAATATTGGCTCATGTGATTTGAAAGTCTTTTAGTTTTATTCAAATTTAAAAACATCCCAACATTTCCGGAATTCGGGTTGTATGTGTGTGAGAAAAATCATATATGGTGTTAAAACAATAAATGACACAGCAGATGATAAGAGCTCCTATAGAGCTTGGGAAACTACTTTATTTAAGCTCCATTAGATGAGGCATGTTCGGAACATTCTGTTGCTCATACTGTTGCTGTAAGGAACTATTTTTGTTAGCGGAAGGACTGCATTTAACAAACTTGCTTCAAAAAATATATATATAAGCAATAAGGTACGAGAAGCCGCTTCACGTCGTGCCTAACAATGCCCTTCAGCCATGATTTATTCACTATACAGCACAACCTCTCGTACCTTATAGGTTGCTTGCACATGACGTCACTGATGACATGCAAAATGCAGCTGTAGGGCAGGAAGTGATTTTTCTCCATAGGAATGACTAGCAGAAACTCAACATGCCTGAGTTTTGTGTTGTTTATAGATGCTCAAATCGGCCAAAACGAGAAACCACAAGAAACTTTTATCATGTGCGAAGATGTGTTGTTTATAAGGGGGGAAAAGTCAAGAAATTGACTGAAAAACGCAGGAAAAAGTGGCTTGTAAACCTGCATCTGCGGTGGGGAGGAGCTGAGTCAGATAATGCTTGTGTGTGCAAATGGTTCATATAAGATATAATAATATATTAATAAAGATATAAATATATATCACGCATTAATTTATATATATATATATATATATATATATATATATATACACACACACACATTTGTTTTAAATTTATTTTGTGATTCCCTGGACTTCCCTTAACCTGTACTGTTCAGCAAACATTTGTGTTGCCAGATAGCAGCAGAAGCCTGATGGGGCCCTCAGGACATAATCCATCCTTGGTCAATAAGGTTGATTAATCGACAATGATGAAGACGATGTTGAATAATTAGAGTTCTATCTATATATAGTGTGAGGGGGTTGTAAGTCCATTAGCGTGAAATAGAGTTTGCCCATGTGCTGTACTAAATAGTGAGATGAGGTTTAATATAGTGATTAATATCTGAGTCTGTCATGTATTGTGTTGCATATGAGTTGGTGGGTGCCTTGCACAAATGTTATTAGCCTGAGACTGTCCTCGGGGTGGCTGGAGCATATTTGAGGTTGACTGTGTAGTGATGGAAAAGCCAAGATGAAAACGTCTCTTAGTCTCACATCAGCTCAATTTATTTTCATTACACCATAGAAACTGTCACAGTGCACACGCAAGGGAGGAACAAGGAACACGCAGACGAGGATGTAACGCAAAATAACAGTCTTTACTGAAGACATCAAGGCAGGGCAAGGCAAGGCAGGGCAAGGCAGACACAGACACAGACACAGACACAGACACAGACACAGACACCGGGAAGTAACGAGTAGACCAGACGAAATCAAACTGAATAGACAGGACTATAAATACACAGGATAATCACACAAACACAGCTGGACAAGAATTAACTAATAATCACACTAGACGAGGACAGGAAGCAAACCAAATAAGGAAACATGAGGCGGGAACACTTGACACACACGACAGAGGACTGACAGAAACTAGTGTAATGGTGAGTGAAAAACATACCAGTCATGTATTGACAGAGGAACATAATGTACAATAATTATAGAATACACAATGCTGACTAAGGTTGCACAGTATTATATAATACACATAATGACATACACCATGGCTAAATATTCAGCAAGACGTTGGCTCTATGGCAGGGTTATTATTGTTAATTAAAACTATTAAAAACATTTGGGATCGATTTAGATTAGGGACCAATTCTCACTATTAACTAGTTGCTTATTAGCATGCATATTGCTAGTATATTTGCTATTTATTATTGCTTATAAAGCAATATTGATGCCTTTTTCTGCACAAATATATTTTAGATCTCTTAATTTTACCTCATACCTAAACTTAACAACTACCTTACTAACTAATACGCATAATACACCTTATAACTTGAACCTTATAACACCTAACTAATAAGCAGCAAATTAGGAGTTTGCTGAGGCAAAAGTTGTAAATAATAGTTAGTTAATAGTGAAATTGGTCCCCAAACTAAAGTGTGACAAAATATTTTTGTGAATATTAGATTAGAACTTAAACTAAGTAAAAATTAAAAATACTTCTTAGGCAACTAACTGGAATAACTATGTGTTAAGATTACTAACAAAAACAAACAAACAAACAAAAAAACAACAACTAAAGCTTAAAACGAAAACTGAAATAAAAATAAGTAATAATATTAAAACATAATAATAATAATTAATAAAAATGCCCAAAGCACATAACACAATTACTAAAAATAAATAAATAAATAAATGAATAAATAAAAAATGAAAATAATAAATATATAAATACAAGCTAATTGAGATATTAATGAAAACTAACATATTGTATAAATAATACTAAAATAACACTTAGTTCCAGGAGCATGATATACATAATACACATTAAACTCATTACAGTCCTAATGTGCATAATAATAAGTATATTTTATAATATATTGTGTATATTCTCAGTGTACTTTCATTGTGGGGCTACATTAACAGTTACAGGTGGCGTAACAGTCACTGTATGCATAATTTATTCTCAGAGTTGTGTCAGATTTCAGGTTGAACCATGTCTAAATATCACAAAATGATATTTAATGTCAATTGATATCTACTGGTCACTTCCTGAGTGGATGATTCTTACCATAGAAAGCTGCAGCGTGCCACACGTTATCCTGGAAATAAAAAAAACTGTCTCTAGGAAAATAATCTTGTATTAGAATAATCTCTAGTAGTATTAAGTAGTGTAAGTAGTGTGTCTTATTGTGGCGTAAAAGGTCTCAGAGTTCATCGTCATTCTCTCCAGCTCATGGCTAATCATCACAGATAGTCACGCTGGGACAACTCACTGATTATGACTGAGATTATGAATGAACAGCATGATTGAAACTGTTTAAGAGTCTGCTGATCCTTCAGAACCACACACTGTCATAAGGAAACGACACTCCAGAGACTTTAATCTATTCCATTACTTTAACCAAGACTACACTTGGGGTCAAAATAAAAACTGTCATCATTTATACACCCCTGCTGTGAATTTAAGCATTGGCTTACTATCAATTTATGAGTGTGAATTAGGATTTCACACATGCTACTGGATGCCAAATGAAGATGAATTTACAAAATGCAATTCAAAGATATCAAAAACAGGACATATATATTTTAACAGCCATTTAAATGATTTGGGAATCAAAACCACTAACTATCTAAATAAGTGTTTTTAAGCCATGGTCTATTAAATATGAAATAAATAAATAATTAAATGGCATTTCAAACATTATTATACTCCATTAGGTAGGCTTATATATGTTTATAATGTTCCTCTTCAGGAACTCGAGCTGTGTCAGGAGACGCTTTGGGGGACGCCTACAGCGTAACCGGCTCTGAATACCAATGAAATCTGTCCACTGGATGGGAGGGACGTCACGGGCGAGGTGACGTAATGACCAGCTGGTATAAAAGCACGTGCGACGAAACCGGCATCAGCTTTTTGTCATTCAGCAAGCGCTCTGTGTTTTTGTCAGTCTTATTTACTGTTGTCTGTCTTTAGCTATGGCTAAGAAGAGCCAGTTTAGGCCTTGGAATATGGAAGAAGTGCAATAAGAGCTGTGTGTTCCTCCCTGCAGATGTTTTTTTGTGTATGCGGGGGATACACAAAGCTTGTGTGTGTTTGGCATTCCCAGCGGCGCTGCCCGCTTCCGCTGAGGCAGAGCGGAGGCGACGCTCGTGGCGTTCGCAGCGGGATCTGATGGAGGGATCGGAGACGAGCGAGTCTCTATCTCCATCCTCACCTGTCAGATCACATGACAGCTCCTCGATTTCGGAAGTCCGCCTCGCGGTTACTTCCCCTCGGGCAGTGTCTGCGGTTTTCTGCGGTTTCAGACTCACCTCCACATCCGAGCCTGCCTTTTTTTCCCCGACCTCCACACTGAGGTGTCGAGGTCGTAGGGAAATCAATTCGGCCCGCCTCATCGTCCCCTCTTGATTACTACGGTAATGTGATGGGGACGAGTGAGCGTGGTCGCAGAGTGATGCCGCGTGTGGAACAGACGCTTGCGAGCTATCTGTCCCATGACACTGCTTCGTCTCTGAAGGCAAGGGGTACGCGGCAGGTCGGGTTGGCTTATGTCTGCACGCCATGGTGGTGTTGCGGGCATGCCAGGCTGACCTGCTCAAGGAGTTGGATGAGGGCGGGGGTTTCTCCCTCGCTGCTCTCTAGCTCACGGTGCTGCTGGGCGAGAGCAGCCCCTGCCGCATGCTGGCTCCTCGTATAGGCAAGCTCGCCCCCGCTGCAGCGGGTTGGGGCGGTAAGAAGGGTGGGCGGTCAAGGACCTCCCAGCCAAGCAGGCGAAGAGGTCTTCGGCCAAGAAGCCCTGATGTGAGTGGGATCAGGGCTTATGAGGGTAGCCCCGCTGCGGTAGAGCACGATTCACCGCAGCATACGGTGCTCGTCTTCCCCCAGTGCCCTCAGGAGATCGTTCTGCCAACCCTGCCACCTATGGTGCTTCAGGGCGCAGCGGTCTCCAGCAAGCGTACATCTCAGTCTCTTCTGCCCGGTACCGTAGCGGAGCTGAGATGCTCGCCACACCTTCGGGGGTCTCTAGAGCAGCTAGTTCGGTCGTTCCCTGCCGGTGCGCCGCTTCAGGTTACACCAGAGGCCAGTCTTGAGAGGCTGGTTCCCTTAGTAGACTATTTAGCAGCGTGGAAACTACTGCCAAATGTGTCTCGATGGGTCCTGTGCACTGTAGAGAGAGGCTACAGAATCCAGTTTGATTCTCATTTGCCTCAATTCAACGGGGTGGATTCCACGTTAGTGGGCCCCGAGCATGCTCTGGTAATGGAACAAGGGGTAGATACTCTCTTAAGGAAGGAAGCCATCAATGTGGGTCCTCCTTACGAAGAGAGTCCGGGTTCTACAGCCGGTACTTCATAGTTCCAAGGAGGATGGAGGATTGCGTCCCTTTTTAGATCTGCATCATTTGAACCGCTCAGTCTGCTAGACTGAAGTTCAAGATGCTCAGATCAAGTCCGAGGACTGGTTTGACACGTAGATCTAAAGGACGCATACTTCCATGTCTCCATCCTTCCCACTCACAGGAAGTTCCTGAGGTTTGCTTTCGGGGGCAAAGCTTACCAATATCGGGTACTTCCCTTCGGCCTAGCACTCTCACCCCGCACTTTTACGAGTGTGTGGGCGCCGCGTTAGCTCCGCTGAGGCTACGCGTCGTCCGCATACTCAATTACATCGACTATTGGTTGATTCTCGCTCAATCAGAGCGGAGGGCGGCTCAACATTGAGATGTTGTTCTCGCTTGCTTAAAAGTGTTGGGGTTAAGACTGAACCCCAAGAAAAGTGTGCTTTCTCCATTACAGAGAACCACTTATCTGGGGTGGTGGATACAAATACATGAAATAAGTCCTGGAGCAATCCAGAAAAGTAATGGGTTGAAAGCCACGTGTCTCATGAGTTTATATTTCAAATTTGAAGAAGATACCATGAAAAATTTGATTCCTGCAATATTTTTTCTGAAAAATTTCACGTTTCCAACGTGTTACCTATTGGCCTGCTGTACATGAGACACCTACAGTGGTGGTGCAAGACCAAGGGGTTCTTCCCGAAGGGGGAACCCGCTTCGCATGATCAAGGTCACGCAGCGGTGCTTACGTGCCTTGGACATGTGGAGACAACCTTGGTTCTTGTCCCTGGGCCTGGTGTTGGGAGCTCCGTGTCGCCGCGTACGCTAGCGACAGACGCATCCTTCACCGGTCGGGGAGTGGTCATGAGTGGCCGCCCTGCCCACGGTCTGTGGAGGTGTCATCATCTCGCTTGGTCAGCGAGATGCTGACCACTTTTCAGGCTCTGAAATACTTTCTTCCAGACCGAAGAGGTTGCCATGTGTTATTTCGCACCGACAACACATCGGTGGTCTCTTATAGCAACCACCAAGGAGGTCTGCGGTTCGCGCCCCCTGTACAGGCTGGCGCACCAGATCCCTGCGTGGGCTATGAGGCTGAGCTCTCCTGATTGGTCAAGCTGGCATTGCTCCCCTCAACTTTGAGGGTCACCTTGAGCATGCCGCTCCCTTCTGAGCGTCTGAGTTCCCTCTCATGCTGAGAGTTAAGTGCTCCGCTCTCCAGAGCTCTGCCTTGGTAGAGCTAACATTGCTCCCCTCACTTTAGAGGGTCGCCTATGAGCATGCTGCTTCCTCCCGGCTCTCCTGTTGGTCAAGCTGGCATTGTTCCCCTCAACTTAGAGGGTCACCTTGAGCATGCCGCTCCCTTCTGAGCGTCTAAGTTTGCATGTGGGAGCAGACACCCTGTCGAGGCAGGGGCTGTTATCCGGGGAATGGATGCTTCACACCGAGGTGGTGAAGTAGATCTGGAGAGTATTTGGCCAGGCTCAGGTGGACCTCTTCGTCACTCAGACAGCGCAATGTCCCCTCTGGTACTCTCTACGTCATCCAGCTCCGAGGGGCTGGATGCCATGGTACAGACATGACCGATGCTTCGTCTGTATGCCTTTCCCCCGATTGCTCTGCTCCCCGGAGTTCTGGAGAGAGTGCGCCGGAACGGACTCCGGCTGCTATTAGTAGCCCCGTTCTGGCCGGGCCGAGTATGATTCTCGGACCTGATTTCCCTCCTCGACGGCTTTCCATGGGAGATTCCAGTCAGGAGGCATCTCCTCTAACAGGCAGAAGGCACCCTTGTGCACCCCCGGCCGGAGTGGTGGAATCTGTGGGTGTGGCCCCTGAGGGGGCACAACTCATAGCTTCCGGTCTCTCAACCAATCCAGAGCTTCCTCTACGAGGAGACTGTACGCCCTGAAGTGGAAACTCTTCACTTCATGGTGCGGAGATCGCCAGCTCGACCCAGTTAACTGCCCGGTTGGTACAGTACTGGAGTTCCTGCAGGCTCGACTCTCCGCAGCGTTAGCCCACTCCACCTTGAAGGTCTATGTGGCGGCAATCTCGGCTTACCACACCCCTCTTGGTGGACTGACAGTGGGCAGAAAACCCCTAGTTACACGTTTCCTCCGTTGTGCACTGAGGCAGTCGGTTCGTGGATGCCACTCAGATGGCCTATGAGTCTTCTGACCTCCCCTCGCCATGGGAGTCAGAGCTCATTCCATGAGGAGTGTGGCAGCCTCCAAGGCCTTTCTCGCAGGTGTCCCTATCCAGGACATCTGCCCCTGACCTTGTCAGGTTTTATGGCCTAGACATACGAGCCACTCCAGGTTTTCCGTTTTCTCGCCCTAGCTGTGCTCCGTTGGATACACACAGGGCAGGGACTTGGAAGTCTGGTGCCGTGGGTATCTCGTTCCCCAAAGCGTCTCCTGACACAGCTTGAGTTCCTGAAGAGGAACGTCTTAGGTTACGTATGTAACCCCAGTTCCTCAAAGGAACGAGACGCTGCGTCGCGAGGCCACACTTCCGGCATCCCTGCCAGAGCTTGCTTCATTCTAGAAGCTGACGCCGGTTTCACCGCACATGCTTTTATACCAGCTGGTCATTACGTCACCTCGCCCATGACGTCCTTCCCATCCATTGGACAGATTTCATTGGTATTCAGTCCCCCAAAGCATCTGCTGACGCAGCATCTCGTTCCTTCGAGGAACTGGGGTTACATACGTAACCTAAGACGTTATATATGTTTAGAAGTTCATTTTAAATTAGGATTACTATTCTGCATTCTGTTTGCTGCCTTGATTCTAAATGAGAAGACAATTTTGTGGTGTGGGATAAAAATCGCTACAGCAATTTTCCATTTATGTGACTACCCTGCTCAGACCTGATAGAATTTCAGATTCAAGTCATTTATAATTGAATCTCACCTAATAAAACACAGCTAGGTAGTGAAGTCTATTGAACACATGTGTAGTTTTGCTTCTTCATACATTAGTTTTATATTTGCCTATCAAATCAAATCACTGTTTCACTTCTGGGGATTTGTAGATGTGCTGTGTTCAAACAGCAGAGAAAATCACAATTATTCAGTCACTGCACCAGAGACACAGGGGTCTGAAATGGAGAACTGTATAGTCACTTCTTACACTTACATGTGATTTGCAAACATTTTAGTTATTAGTTTTCTTATTTAATCAACTTTAAATCTGCAATGTGTGATTAACAATAAAGGTAATACCAGTATCCGTTTCTTTCTTTCTTTCTTTCTTTCTTTCTTTCTTTCTTTCTTTCTTTCTTTCTTTCTTTCTTTCTTTCTTTCTTTCTTTCCTGTTTTTAATCTTGAGTGTTTGTAAGACTCCAGATGTTTGTGTGTGTTGTATTAACTGTCTGTTGCCATTGGCACAGGACAGTATAGGATTGAAATACTCGCTGACCTATGAAGACACTCTCAATGCAGTCAGGCACATGTGGAGAGATATGAGTGTGTGTGTAACTGGCATGCTAATGTGTCGAGCTCTTACCACGATCTTGTGACCTGGTTTTAAAGAAGTCCTAGTGTGAGAGGGTGTATTTGTTCTCTGTGGTCCTGAGATGGAGTGAGGCGTCAGGGGCCCTGAGGCGGGGGGTGGATGTGGATGGGATTCGTGTGGTGTGTAAGACGATTTTACTCATAGTCAGAGAGAGTATTATTTGGTTCACAAGAACACACAAATCTCACTCTGTCCCCATTTTCATTTTTGAATTATAGTGAATCTCATGAACCCTTGTCAATATAACATCCAGGCTATATTTTACCCCTCTTTCTTTCTCTTTCTTTCTTTCTTTCTTTCTTTCTTTCTTTCTTTCTTTCTTTCTTTCTGAATGAATGAATGAATGAATGAATGAATGAATGAATGAATGAATGAATGAATGTAATGTGACCCAGTCATGATTTTATGAGAAATTTGAAAATTGGATATGTATGAATAATACAGTGAAAATGTTTTAATCGTTTTACAATTCTAAAGATTTGTAAAGATTTGCAGTACACAAGACAGTGACTAAACAAAATAACATGGAAATATTACTTTTGTAAGGATGACAAAACCTTACCAAAACATGTTAAAATGGGGAATATGTTTGGGGTAGATTAACATTAACACTAACATTAGATATATTTCAGTTTGGTTTCTATTTTATACAGTACCTTGAACTGTCATTGCAAATGTGGACTCACATACAAAGACTGAGAGCAAGGAAACGCTTCGCAAAAAATAAAAAAAATAATCTTCTACCCTCTGAGAGACCAGCAATAACTAATGACAGAAGTGAGGAAACAGCTGAAACTACAAACAACAGACAAAGAGAGATGGGGAACGCAGAGAGCTCCAGCTGTGAGGCCCTGCATAAATGATAATGAACTCATAAAGCTCATCTGTGCTGGATAAGGAGATAAAGTGTTGTAATCTCACTCTAGCTAAACACCAGTGCAGAATTCAAACTGCCACTTTAATAACTGCATGTGTCTATGAGCGGGAGAAAGAGAGAATGAAAGACAGATAATTGTTGAAAAGGAATTACATAAACCACATATAACCCAAACACACATGCTTGGATGAGAACACATGCAGTACAAACACACACACACACACACACACACACACACACACACACACACAAACACACGCACACACGGCCTTTATTCACAGGTTAGTGATGAAACATGGAGAATATATTGCAGATTGTGTGATGATGGGTTTGTCGGTGTTATAATAGCAGACTAATATCAGCCTGAAGCAATCAGCAAACTCAATATAACCACCCAGCCATCTGACAGCCATTATACCCTCCATTACAAAACATTACAGCTTAATAATACATCTGCCCCTCACTGGGGCCTGTGTGTGAGAGAGATGTGAGATGAGTAGAGAGTGAATATATAGAGTTAAAAGCATTTGTGAGTGAGTGTATGCCTGTGTGTGTGAGTGTTAAATGTGTATTGATCAGTGTTTATAATTCCAGCAGCAATATTTATGCTTTAAATAGAATAATCCAATAGCTCACAGTATAAAGCAATATAATTATAGTGTATTAATAAAACTAACATAGTGCATAAATAAATCTATGTAGACCTAAATTCAGAGTCACAATCATATTCCATCCTGTTCATTAAATCCCTTTGGTGTTCATCAAGGTTCTGTGCTGGGACCAGTAGTTTTCCTGATTTCTGGGTAATCAGATCTGCTGACTCTGTTCATGGCATTTAGTCTCATTTGAAAATAAATTTGTATAACATGCCTTTCCAGTATTTATTCAGTTGTTAGTAAATTATGCTTTAGTAATGTTTTACTGTTGATTTTGTTTGTTTGTTTGTTTCTTTCTGTTTTAGGTCTACTTTTTTTATGAAGACCTTTGTGCTATGTTGCCTGAATATACATTCAGTGTAATGTGTTTTTATCAGTGGTTATTGCTCAGTATTTTTACGTTTTGTTCTACGTTTTGTACGTTTTGAATACTCTATCAACTGCAAACATATAGTAATATCCTGGCAACCATGCACCTTAACGTTGTGAGGTATCAGTGAGCTTCAGTTCAGGAATTCTTGAATTATTAATACAGCAATTCCAGTATCAATCAAAGTTACATTAGCAAATAGATATAGGCAAGTTTTCGAAACATGAACACCTATGAAGCCACACTGAAGATGCTTCTGCCTGTCTGCTGATTAAGGTACTTGTGTGTTTAAAGAGAGCTAAGGGTGTCTGTAATCTCTCGCCAGGATGTTCTCTCTTCTACTGTTCACACATTCCAGCAAATCACAGACGACAAAAGCACTTTCTGGATTCTTAAAAACTAGTTTCTTTGATCTCTCATATATCTGTGATTTATTCCACTTTAATTGTTCATTTAAAAACATGCAGAAAGAGCAGCGTTAAAATAAAAATTAACAAGGGAATTGTTAAACTACTTTATATCTCCTCTGATCTGAAGATTAGAGATTGAAATAGTCACCTGCAGGATTCTTGGTGGAGTACTATGATTAAAGCCCCTGTGTTTTCCATTCTGTTAGGAGGGATAACATTGTTATTGTTATCTTGTGTGTGTGTCTCTAGGTTAATAGGGTGGGGGTTATAAGACAAAACTAGAACACTCCAGAAACACATATACACATATGGCCTCGTTCCCTTATATGTGGTTTTAGAAATGAAAGAGCGTTTACAGACTCTGCCTGCAGAATAATTAGGCTAAAGAGAAATGATCAGACCACTGGGGGGAAAATAACCTTCAAAGTAAAACAGGGGAGAAATAATTGTAATCACTTCATGGTGTTGTTTTGTATTTAGAAAAATTAACAAAGTGATGGTCTATATGCATGTGTGTATCTCTGTTTGTGAGACCCTTAGATCACTTGGCGGAAAGTTCCTGTTCTCTCTAGTATGCCTGTTCTCAAACACAGTTTAACAAAATAATCATAGCTTGCATCAGATTGTATCTCACAAAAGTCAGTGTTTAAAACACACGAATGCTTCTGCATTATGCAGATTTAGATTAGTATTATTCCATTTAGTGCCTGTAATTATCTACAACCTAGATCAAACAGTTAATTACACTGTAATAGGTAATTATAGCATATCTATTAGCATGCTATAACAAACATTAGTTTGTTTATTATTCACAACTGTATAGACTACTGAGATGGTTGTTTGTGTTTATAAGAGGATATGAGCTTGAAACATAATCTCTCTTCTTGTCCTCAGAAAAACCTTTTCACAATGTTCCCCAATGTCTAAACTTTGACCCAATTTGCCACTGACCTTTTGAATCACAGCCATTGCCAGACAATTTGCATGACATGTCATTAGTAGTCTGTGCTGGGGTGAAAATCCGATCAAGATGGACAACATATCAAGTTGTATGATGAACATAAAAGGTATATCATGATATAGAGAGGGAGAGACAAAAACAATTTATAGAATAATGCATTAATTTCACAGCTTGCTTTCGTTATTTTACTGTTTCTTTTCCCCTTACTTCTGTGACACTAATCCTTTCATGATGCTGTCTGCAACACTTTGAGGTCAAGTGTAATCAAGCAGATTTGTAGCATTAAAGGAATAGTTCAGCCAAAAAGGAAAATTCTCCTATCAGTTACTTAACCACATGTCGTTCCAAACATGAATTTCTTTCTTCTGAGGAACATAAAATAATATATTTTAAAGAATGTTGGTTACCAAGCAGTCTTTGTGCCCAGTGACTTCCACTGTATGAACCAAAATGCACAGAAAAATGTTCCACAGAAGAAAGTCCTAGTGTTTTTGTATGATATGAGGATGAGTAAATGATGACTTTTTTTATGTGAACTATCCCTTTAATGACTATTTTTCAAACAGTTTTCCAGAACAAGTTTATTAGAGATGCACATAAGGAAATTATTGAGCCAATATCGACAGAGCCATAGAGTTTACTATCAAGGGTAATATGATAGTAATACACTGATAACACTGCTCCGGGTGTGTGTTCACGGTGTGTGTGTGCATGTTGGATGGGTTAAATGCAGAGCACGAATTCCGAGTATGGGTCACCATACTTGGCCGTATGTCACTTCACTTAAAGCTTACTTATAGTTGTCTCTACATATTAAGATGGAACACAAGAAAGTATTTTAACAGTAAAAACTAGACACATCACCTTGAAGTCTTGGAGTGATGTGTAATATCTGGAGAGAGAGAAGTGTGTGATTTGACCGTGGGTGTTCTTGACCCAGCTGTCAGTCAAAGCGCTTCCAGGCAGAGGAGCTCTTCCTGGGCACAGAGGGGCCACTGGCAGCTGCAGCTGGTGTTTTCAGTGTCGTGGGCACTGCTGCGCTCCCCCTGGTCCCTCGAGTGCATTCCTCACGGCCTCTCTTGTTTTTAGTGCGTAGTGATTTCCATTTCTCGGTACTCCTCTGTCAGAGTGACTCACTACTGCCCACGTTAAGCCGCGAAACATGCCGCTAATTACACACTGCAAACAGGAATAAGCTTCGTTGTCAGAATCTGAGGCTGTTTAAATGTTAGACAGCTTCACCATCTGTAGAGTATTCCAAAAATGTTTACTACGGAAGTAAATCATTTACTGTGGGTTTTGACTGTTCCTTTATTCTTTTTTGGAGAAAAAGAAGAGCAGACCACAAAAAGTCCCGAATAAATCCTCGTCACACTAGCAGGTTTGGCAGATGCTTTTATCCGAAGTGAAGTCAAGAGATGTATTTTATCAGTTCATGCTTTCCTTGGGAATTGAACCCATGACCTTCTTGTTTCTGTTGGCTCCATGCTTTAATGGTTTTATTGGGAGGGAGACTAAATTCACAATTAATGTGTTTTGACTTTGGCCTTATCTGACCAACACAATATCATAACAATTCATAACTATTTTATGTTTTGCAAATTGGTGGCCAATTTGTATGCATTCGTACAATAATCTCATTCGTACAATTGTTTCGTATGATCTGCTTACGCAAATTTCATTATTATGTTTAGGGTTGGGGTTAGGATTGGATATTTATGTTTTGTTTTATTTATTTATTTCACGAGTTCACACTTCCAAATAATCAAACTGAGTAAAGGTTATGCGTATTTTGCATGCTGTCCATGGAGAGGGCTCCGAGCTCGGTGTCCTGTCCAGCCTCAAAGTGCTCCCCCGAGTGCTTCTCCCCGTGCAGGGGTAGTAGTCGGGGTGGTGGAGGGATGCTGAAAGTCGAAATAATGGAGGTAGGACGTACTTGGTTATTTAAAGGAGATTGCGTGTGTGCTGATTGGATAAATAGTGTAATCACTAATTATTAGCTGGCCGTCTTAATTATCTGTGCATGCTCCTCCCGAAATTTGTTTATAAAACATAACTTGGTGAAAAATATTATTTTGAATATTCTGTACAAAAAATAACAATTTAATTTTATTCTGTATTTTATTAGTATTACTATTGCATATAATGCAATAGCGAATAGGAAGCAATAGGAATGCAGCTTACTAGATTTTGGAACTTGCATCTATCTGTTTCTCTTCCTGTCTGTGTGCCCAGAGGTGATACAAGCAGTCATTTCCTTTTCTCTCTATGCTTCAGTGTTAAATTTAAATGTCATAATAACAGTGCCATGTGCTGCTATCTCTCTGTCATGGGCTGGTCACGCACACTGGTGGCCTGTCAGAATATTCTCCTGATAGATCAGTGCTGAGACCGTGATTGCGTGACATGGAGGTTCAGTCGGAGCGGGTCACCTTAGCGACAGGAAATTAAAGGACTTACGCTTGACTTTGCCTGTTTACCTGCCACATAGATACAAACTAAAGCACAACAGAGAGCACAAGAGTTGTGGAAGCTACTTTAAATTTGACCAACAACTCAGAAAGTTTTAAAATTAAACTACTGTATGGTCAGGCTAGTCTTTAGCTACTTGAAAAACTACACAGACAAAACTATTCGGAAGATTTTTAATAGTGCAAAAAGGTTGACAAATTAAATTGGCTAAAACATATTTCTTTGTTACTAATCAAACAAGTTTCAGACTGACAATGGTATGCTATATTGGACAACTTAGATCAGCTAGTTTTAAATGTGAAATGTGTAATTTTTTCAATGAAATTATGAACTTAATGGCACTTTGTAAAAAGATGATCCAATCACTGCCATAGGTTTTGCATCACATTTCCCTCTCTTTCTCTTTCATTAGATCAAATAATTCCCATGCCCACACACTTTATTAAACTTTTATTGATTTCAAATTACACTACACAGCTAACACACATATTTCCAATTATATGTTAATCAGCTGTATTATGGCAGCAGTCAGAGGCGCTGTCCCACAACGACCAATAAAATAATTACTCATAATTACTCATGAAACCTGCAGATGATGACAAGCTGAATCTGTTGTCTGCAGCATAGCACTCTTTTGAGAGAAGCTGCATAAGCAAGCATGACCTCCAAAGTCACGTCAGCTTTCTTTTAATGTTTTGTCTTTCTCCTTAACTGCAAATCTCTCTTCCAGGCTTTCTCTGGTTTTCATAAATCCAGTTTCCCAATCAAACTCAAAGTGTTCAAGGAGTAAAAGTCAATGGAGGCATTGCTTTAATTAGGTAAAATAGGTTTGAGATAAATACAGGGTTATTTGTCTTGGGCTGGAGCGCTGGTCGATATCTCAGGCTGTTAATTAGACCTGCTCAGGGGCTGCCATAGATTGCAGGAAACAGCATTTCCACAAATAGGTGCAATTCGGTGAGCTTTAAATGATTTTAGGTCTGTTTAGTTGCCTTAGTTTGTTCTGCCAGAGTCTGAGCTCTGAACACCAGCTTTAAGAGAAACTAATAGTATATAACAGATAAAATATTCTCAGTGCCACTTAATCTTTTAGAAGTGTTTCATTTTCAAATCAGAACGAGTCACACATGTAGAGGGCTGTAATTTAACAGTGTCAGCAAGTGACATGGTGCTTCATTTATGATTTTGTTACCAGGGAACACCCAGCCAAATCACCATCTGATTAGTTTTAATGTTAACTGCAGAGGTTAACGGGGGCTGTTCAGTGGATATTCAGGACTTGAGCCCAGACCTGTAAATCGGGGAAGGTTTTGATTAAATTTTGGAATATGATACACTTTAAAACAAATGCTGAAACACTACAGCTGTGATGATTTTTTTTCATGAAATACATTTCTCAATGTTATGGAGTTACAGTAAAATAAAAAGGTCCACTAACTATAGTTCTCTTTCGAGGAAACTTTGAACTGCATCCTCTAGGGGTCGCTATGGGGAACGCCGTCAGCGTGACCCGTGTCTGAAGCATACATACAAAAACAACACATGTTGGCCGGCGACAGCCTATGACGTCACTACCGGCGTGACCACAATATAAAGGGGCACCGGGAAAATACGTCATCCTCTTGTTCGTCTTCAGTGACTGTTTTGTTTGAAGCGTGCATTCTACTGGTAAGAACGTTTTTCTACTGTTACCATGGCGAGCACTAGCAAGGCATTTAAGAGATGTGTGCATCCGTCGTTATTTGACACCTAATGACACACACAATCTTTGCGTCTTTTGTTTGGGCAAGGAGCACGCACGCAATGTCCTTGAGGGGGCAATCTGCGTGCACTGTGAGCTTTTTTCTATGAGAAAGCTCCGCTCTCGTCTGTCTCTCTTTATGAGGAAGGAGGGGCAGCCATCTGCTTCCCGTGGTTCAAGACCCACTGTTGCCGAAGCATGGGGGAGAATGAGCTCAAGGGGCTCGCAGACGGATCTGGGTGATGAGTTAGAAAGGGGGCTTTCCTTCTCTCACTCGCCGGCTGCGAATGAGGGAGAGTTGCTGGATGATGATGATGCGATCTGTCTGACATCATCTGATCCAGCGACTAGTGCTATGCCCAGGAAAAACAGGAGATATCTGAGGGTGAAGAAGTTGAGACTGAGCCCTCTCAATCCTCCTGCCTTGCGTATGACGAGTTGTTGGAGGTTATGGAACGCGTCACGGCAAGGCTTGACTTGCTGTGGAAGCGGGCCAAGATGGTGGCACAGCGGGGTCGTCTCGATGAGCGTTATCTTTCTGGCCATAGTCCCCCAGCTCGAGTGAGCCTTCCATTTCTTCCTGATCTCCATGCGGAGGTTGTGAGGGAATGGAAAAAGCCATTTTCCTCTCGCATTCATAGGTTCCAGTATACTAGTTATGCTAACATTGAGGGGATGCATGAAAACGGCTATGAGGGGAAGCCCCCTGTGGAAGAGACGCTAGCCAGCTATCTCTCTGTGGGCGAGACATCTTCTCTCAAGGCTCCCTCCTTGCCATCTAAGCCCCTTCAGGAAACATCTCACTTAAATGGCAGGGCTTACGCAGCAGCAGGTCAGGCTGTCGCTTCGCTGCACATGATGGTGGTACTTCAGACATACCAGGCTGATCTGCTGAAAGACTTGTATAAGGGTCAGGGCTTGTCACCTGATGAAGTAGCTGAGCTGCGCCGCACCACGGATTTGGCTCTCCGTGCCACTAAACAGGCCGCCACTGCTAAGGGCAGGTCTATGGTGGCCATGGTGGTAAAGGAGAGACATTTGTTGGTGAATCTGGTAGATATTGGGAAGAAAGAGAAAGAGGCTTTCTTCTCGATGCTCCAGTCTCGTCTTCCGAGCTTTTCGGTACCTCCGTTGAGATGGTGATCGAGACGTTTAGGGAGGCGAAGGCGCGCTCAGCGGTCTTCAAAACCTTCATTCCAAGAAGGTCCAGGTCTGAGCCCGAACAACGCAGGGGTCCTGGCCCATCTCCATCTGGGGATCAGAGATGGGCATAGAAGGATAGTATCACGACTCGCCTGCGGATTGGGCTAGAGGGAGGCGCGGGTCAAAGAGAGGTAGGCAAGACCTGAGGGAGGTGATCCAGATGAGGCGTTTTCAATGCTCACGTCCGGACCAGAGTAAGACTTGAACATCTACTCCCTTCCCTCGGTAGGCCTGTCACCTGCCCTCATCTTCCCCTATCTAATTCCCCTGCAACCGCCGTTAATTCCATCTGACCGAGGTTAGGTGGGAACCTAGAAACCTGCGCTTGAAAAACATTGCAGTCTCTATGCTGGACTTATGATGTTTTGGTTAAGTTCTATGTTTCATAGAAACTACCTTACCGATGGTCCGGACCCGACTCTTTGGACTTTGTCTCCGGGCCTGATCTCATGTGCAGGAACCATGGATGGGTGAGGCAATCTCCCTGAGCCTTTGCCTAGAGTGTGCTTCTCCCCTGCTAGGGTGTAAGTAAATAGCCCACTCTTGTGGCAGCTTCTTTGGAGGACTTACCAGGGTTTTTCATGAGCATTGCCTTCAGACCAGGTGCCGGAGCATCTGAGTTCCCTCTCATGCTGAGAGTTGGGTTCTCCGCTCTCCAGAGCTCTGTCATTCAGCAGCCTCAGGTTGTTAGGCCTCTCTATGCCTCCCTGTTAGGTTGCTCTCCTTGTTGGTCGAGCTAGCATTGCTCCCCTCACTATAGAAGGTCACCTACGAGCATGCTGCTCCCTTCCGAGCATCTGAGTTTCTCTCTCATCTTGAGAATTGGATACTCTGCTCTGTGGGATCCACCGTGCAGTCATGCCAACGGGTCAGGCCCTTTCTCCACCCTTCCCCTTAAGCTGATCTCATGGTATGTTCGGCAGTGCTCCCCTCACTCCGAGTGTCTCTATGAGCATGCAACCCCTCCCTGAGCGTTGGAGTTTCCCTCTCATCCTGAGGGTTGAGATCTCCATCCCCCCAGAGCTCTGTGAGTCAGCAACTTCAGGTTGTTAGGCCTCTCTCTGCCTCCCTGTTAAGTTGCTTGCTTTGCTCCCTAGAACGGTGTTTACAAATCTATGTTATGGTAAGTGCGCACGCTAGTCTCTGTGTACTTTCTGAAAGTCACGTTGTGATAAGATCGCACATCAAGTGTTTTGCGTTCTTTTTAATAACCTGTACGGTAGGCGTTACACACTGCGACTTCGTGCCCCTTCTTTGAGTTGGTCAGGCCACGGTTTCGCCTTGGGCTCCACTCTACCCATTTCTCCCAATATTTCTGGGCTTGAACAGTAGGGTGCTACCGAGGGTCTGTTGAGACATCAGCGACCTCATGCAGAGCAAGCGGTAGCCCCTGGGTGACAGGCCAGGACCTAGCTACTATCCTAGGCACTTGGCCGTATCCCCTTAAAGGAATCTTTTCTTATGATTCTAAGCCTTCGAGCTCTACCCTGGGCCTGGGAGTCCTGGCCCTTAACAGGAAACATAATTTTTTTAGGGTATGCAGCTCAGATCTTTGGCCGTAGGGGATAATGTCACTGACAGCCGTCTAACCGTCCCAGGGGCAACTCCCTTAGACCCGTAGAGTTGATACTTAGTGCTCACCTTTTGTGCTTGGCTTGCACTCCCCTCAGCATGGTGGCGTGGGTATTCCGTTCCCCATAGCGACCCCTGGAGGACACAGTTCAATGTTCCCTCGAAAGGGAACGTCTCAGGTTACTTATGTAACCATGGTTCCCTGAGTAGGGAACGAGACACTGCGTCCTCTAGGCTTTGTGCCATGATTCGGACGCAAGCTTCAGACGAAGAAGTGGATGACGTATTTTGCCGGCGCCCCTTTATACTGTGGTCGCACCTGTAGTGACGTCATAGGCTGTCGCTGGCCAACATGTGGTGTTTTTGTATGTATGCTTCAGACACGGGTCATGCTGACGGCGTTCCCTATAGCGACCCATAGAGGACGCAGTGTCTCGTTCCCTACTCATGGAACCATGGTTACATATGTAACCTGAGACGTTTCCACTGCAGACATGTCCAAAGATCTTTTATTTCTGTATGTATGGTAGAACGCTCAAGTACCAACAAAATTATAATTATTTTTTTTTTTTTTTTGACATGGACTTTCTGCAGTCAAATGCACATTGAGCATTGATGACAGGTTTTCTTAAGTTTATTTTGAAGTCAGCAGGGCGTTACAGTGCTTCTAAGAAAAAAAATATGGTAGACTGGTGTTACAGTCACACTTTTTACTCAAGTAAATTTCTCTGGCTAGGTTTATTTTTGAAAATTGGTTACTTCACAGTCACAAACCTAAAAGGGTACACAACACACAAAGTTTTGCTCAATCTTTTCAGTATCAAATGATGTGCAAATCCAGAATCGAGCTGGGCCTTGTTTATAAAACATTTGTCACCGAAAGGACGGGAGAAAACATACTACAAACATATATGCTGTCATACTATAAAAGGCAGATTTTCACATTGGAACCTGATATTAAATTATTTATTATATTTATTATTTTCATTAATTTAAATAAAACAATTAATGAAGAACAACTTGCTGCAAACAAGCAATAAAAAACTGTAAATCAATCAAACAATATATCACTCAATATTTCTGAAAATTGCATCTGTGTGGTCTAATTGTGTTAGTATTTTAAAGTATAAAGTCTTATGCAAATATTCTAATATGAAGTAGTTCTGAGTTTAAAACCAATATACAAAAACTGTATTTTTACTCTAAAAATAAAAAAAGTTATTTAATTAAATTTACCAGATTCATGCACTTGTGTCTTCATAAAAAGAAAGTGAATTGCAAATGAGTGAGTCACAAATAAAATGTATTTTTCCCCTTCTCTATAAAATTTAAAAATATATATTTATATATATATATATATATATATATATATATATATATTCTATTTTCATTGAAATCAATAAACAGGTTTAGTTTATTGAGCAAGGTCTTGGGTTCGATTCCCAGGGAAAGCAAGAGCTGATAAAATGTAAAAACTGTAACTTGAATGCAATGTAAGTCGCTTTGGATAAAAGCGTCTGCTAAATGCATAAATGTAAATGTAAATGTAGTTATGTTGTGTTGTCTGCATAATGCCTCCACTTTGTTGCAGAAGCTACAGCATATTGATAATGTCATGATGGCACTGCAGTGAATGTTGTGACTTTATCTTACATAATGGTAAATGGCAAAAACATTTAAAGCTCAAGGACCCAGAGGCTCACCCCTTGCATTGCACATGGCTATTGCCTACGATGCCCATGTGCTTAAGCAAGCTGGGGGGGAGGGGGGTGGCCCGGGTGGTCAACGAAACCTGCTTGTATAGAAAAGGCTTAAATATTCGGAAAACGTCTGTGTACATGTAAAATGCACTCAACGTGAAGCACCTGAAAATTATTATTATGAAATTATTATAATGTAATAAATGTCTATATTACTTATTTATTAGATGCATAAAAAATATATTACAATCCATCTGTCGTTTTGGTGAGACATGAACACTGTAGCAAATGAGCTAGAGACCTTTCTTTGTCCTACTGCTGTAGAACCACTCTTCCAGAAATCTGAAATAAAGCACTGCTTTCAGGAACACTGAACATGTCAAAATGAATACTAAGCAAATTTAACAGGGATGTAATGACATATTGTTTTAATCCAGAATCACATGAACTTAGATTTTACAGAGTAATAAATGGACTATATCCATGCTCATATGCTAATTAAACTTATCTGGATGAAATTAGTTATTTTGCATTAGTAAAGGCAAACAGAACCTCATCAGTGCAGGAGTATATATCGCATGACACAAAGCTGTCACAATCACTGTATAACATTTTAGTCCCACTTTATATTAGGTGGCCTTAACTAATATGTAATTGCATCAAAAAATAAGTACAATGTACCAATCACATTCATCATGAATGTACGTATATAGTAGTTAAGGCCACCTAATATAAAGTGGGACCAACATTTTTATGATTTTAGACTGTGTGTATTTTAATATATTTATTTTATAAAGATGGATTCCTATTGAAAGTTCGGGCATGGCACTATATATGTATATAATGGTTTAGTTCATGTTTCGCTATAAGATGATTTTTCAGTTCCTCTGAAACACTCCACCTCCCCTAGCTCCACCTGTCTAGATCTACTACAGCTTTTTCATTTGACAGCTTAGTAAAAGAATGATTTGCTATCAGCTTTGAAGGACTGCAAACTCTTACGTTAAACATAACTTGGATGCATTTGTGAGAGTTAATGAGAGATGCAGTGATAACAGATTCATGAACAAGTTTTATTATATGTGACCCTGGACCACAAAACCAGTCTTAACCCATTTAATCCCACCGGTCACAATAGTGACCGTAAAAAAGTTTTTCATTTATAAAGCTCTACAAACTGTACCGACTGATGTTTTAGTGCACTTCCTGCAAATATGGAACAAATAAAGGGTCTCAATTAAATATGTGCAGTTTCACATGATTAGTGCAAATTGTCACATGACCAGAGCAGCTTATATACGGTTTGCACCTTAAGCAGATGATGGATGCATTAAAGCTCCAAAACAAAAGGCTAGTAAAGTATGTTAACACAAAGATATGACAAATATTTTTGGTACACATTATCATTATGGTGTCTAGTATTAATATATGCATTTGCATATATTCAGTTTTTTTGAGAATGGTCATAGAGTGAGTAAACATGTTGATGGTCACAATAGTGACCGGTGGGATAATGGTGAACTTTATTTTACTATATAATCCAATAGCAGTTGCTAGTGAAAATGATAATAAAATGTTGCAATGACAAAATATTGCACTAAATTTAAAATTCAACTGTTAGAAAAATTTTACAATAATGATGTTGTAATACTTGTAGCATTAATATAAAAATTTGATGTTATATTTTAGAAAAAAGTAACAATTTTGAAATGCTGTGATGGTTGAATTTTTTAGTTTTTTTATCTCAGTGTTCCTGTCAATGTTGCATAAGTTTTTTTTTATGCTTAATAGTAACCCTAGAATGTGATCAAACAGTTTAAAATAGCTGAGCTAAGATATATAACAATTTTTATAACTGCAGAAATATGTGATTTCAGTACTCTCCATATCCCACCAGTCACTATTGTGACCAAACATTAAACACAATTTGTCACACACTTTTCCAAAAAAAAATGTACAAAATAATTATTGATTATTTCAAAGGGTTACTAATGACACATCATTTGGATATTTTCATGTCTGGGAAAAAAATGGGATTAAATGGGTTAAATTGCTGGGGCATATTTGTAGCAATAACCAAAAAATACATTGCATGGGTCAAAATGATAGATTTTTCTTTTATGCCAAAAATCATTTGGACATTAAATAAATATAATTTTCCATGGAGATATTTTGTAAATTTCCTACTGTAAATATCCTTTTTGTTTAGCAATATGCATTGCTAAGAACTTCATTTGGACAACTTTAAAGACCATTTTCTCAGTATTTAGATTGCTTTGCACCCTCAGATTCCAGATTTTCAAATAGTTGTATCTTGGCCAAATATTATCCAATACTAACAAACTATATATTAATGGAGAAATTCAGCTTTCAGATGATGTATAAATCTCAATTTTGAAAAACTGACCCTTATGACTGGTTTTGTGGTCCAGGGTCACATATTGTGATATTGTTTTAATTTAATAAGTTGGTTTTCACACCTGAATGGTTTGTTCATTTGGAATGATCAAGCTCTTAAGCTGAATCAAAGAATAAGTGTTTTGGGGTGCTTTTTTGAAGACTGACAACTTCAGTCCCCATTCACTGTAATGTCATATTTGAAAATAACATACAGCACAATCTTCAGAATTTCAGCTTTTGTGTTTCATAGAAATTTTATTTTTAATTGATCTATTACCAGTGAGTTAGCCAAATCAATCCAGCATACAGATGGAGTGGTGCATCTTGCAGGATATGCAGTGTATTTGTCATTTTTGTTGCCAGTAAAAAGAGTATGATCTAAGGAAGGAATCACAAAACACCTATGTTTTCATCAAGCAGGAGTCCAGGCCACTAAAAGATGTATCTAATGCATTTAAAAACTCCCTGAGACTCCAAATCACCATATTTATCATTTACTATAAATCCATTAAATCCTCTAAAATTCCCCTGTGAATCCTGGACCCTGACATGTGACATTTAGATCAGGTTATGCAAATGATTTGAGTCCTCTCATCTGAATATGGAGTCCTGCTATGTCCTCTGTGAGAGACCAAGGACATGCTGATTGGAAGATTGAGTCTGAATATGCAAATTCCCAAATGCACTAGTCAACTTTAAAAGCAGAATATGTAAAAGTGGTCATGTGTTCCCTGACAGTTCGTCAATAAGATGAGTGTGTACAGATGTATATGAGGAGAGGAGCTTTGAAGGGTAAAATGGCAAAGTATGTCTTTCTTTCTTTCTTTCTTGTGTTTTATCATTTAAATTTCTATTCTAGAATCTATTTTTATACTGACGTCAGCAGATCAAAGTGATGTGTTCCCTCTTAGGATCCCTTGAGAAAACAAACCGCAACTAAAAAGCATCTCTGGAGAAAATCCCTCTGGAGATGGACACCTTCTGAGACAGACACCTAAAACTTGCTTTACTGGCAGCGTCCTATATTCATGACTATTATTCAGGACACAGCCTTCTATTGATGTGTAATGAATGCATTAGAGTTTATTAGAGTCCTTCAGAAATAATGATCGCATCTGACCCACATTATAAACACAAATGCAACAGCATACCTCTATGAGCCACATATTCCCTCATTTAAAATCAAACAACACATTACTCAGTAGGAAAATTACTCTGATATTTTCAAATTTGAACAGACTTTATATTACCATACATCAAATGTGTTTAATGATTAAGCTGAATAATTAATGCATGGAGAGAATCAAGCCGTGAGTACATTACCCTGAGGACTGCAAGAAGCTTTGCATAGTATGTTATATGCCCGCTTTCATTTGAGAAAAACTATGTAAGGAGTACACAAACTTATATTACATCCTAAACATTTAGACGTTTGAACAGTAGTGACGTTTCTATTACTTGTTCTCACCCATGCTTCTGTGATTAATATTGTGAAATGATGCAATGAATATCTAAATCAAATTAATATGACATGGGAGGATATGCATTACAGTGATTTACCATGGTTAAGCAGCACCAAGATGCAACAAGGACTAAGGATGCAAATAACAGTAAAAAAATAAAAATAAATAAACAAATACATACAATATTTTATAACAACATATTGTCACAACCTAAAAATACAATTTATGTGATCATTGTAATGTTAAATTCTTCTTCAAGTAAATTAATATATTTTTTTAAATATGTGGTAATTAAATCTGAATATATAGTAATAAATGCTGGATTTGTACTTTTAAATATATATATATATATATAATTTTTATTTTTTTTGTCCTGCTAAAACACACACGCATGTTCTAGAACTGAAACCACATCATCCTTTTACTAATAAAGACACTGGCTCTTTTAACAGAAGGATGGTACTTCCTTTTTAAAATACCTATTGAGAGCTACAGTTTTCCCCCTTTGTTTTCAAGTGGTCCATCTCCTCCTCCCTTAGCTGTCTATGTTTCCAGTTTAAGTATTTCTGTCTTTCCCCAGCACTGTTGCACTGACTTTACTGTTTCCGCATTTCAACTCCTCCACCAAATCATTACAAAATCAATGAGAGAGCAAACCACTTTCCGCCATGTGAGTTTCTGTCCCTGGAACCCTGCGTTACGAGAGGTGTGTGTGTGTTCCAGCAGAGAGAATGGGCTGTGTATCTTACTACAAACTCTTCGACAGACCTGTGGAAGATGTTATATTGACCTCTGTCAGTTCTGCCCGCTCCACTCCAGCAGAAACACTTTGTGTCCTCTGGGGTGGAACACTTTTAGTGGAACATCTTAATCACGGAACATGTGTCACTGGGAAGGAATTAACCGCAGAGAGGAAATCTCCCCTCAGGACAAACCACTGCTGGTGTCAGCTTCCTGCTTAGAGTGTTACAAAAACAGCTGATATATAAAAACAGACACGCTGTAGGGATAAATAACACACACGTTCGAGACTCAACTGAGATTTCTGTGTATCATTTATGGATGAAGTTTAACAACAAAATATTTGTTCGGTAGCTATGTTAAGCAAACCCAGTGAGCTGCCTACCTAGTATTGTAAGGTAATTCATTGACACATGCTACGTTCTTGGAAATAGCTAACCCTGGGTCTTTCTAAATTGTGCATCCTTATATTATATATTGCATACCCTACTTTATTATTATGTTTTTCATGAATTGAGCTTTCGGACTTTAATGGTAAGAATGAGTCTCTTTTTCAGTCAAACATTTTTCTTCCTCAAATGCTGAAACTTCTGTTTGGACATCATGCAGTTTCCATAAAGGTCCAAAACATGTGAATATGAGAGACACGTTTGGATGTCTGTTGCTAAACATGTAGCTGTAACACTGCTTCTAAATAACAATGGTGAAACTTACCTTTAACCAGGTTTAAAAGTGGGGTTTAGAATGACAATAACATTAAATGTGAGTGTCATTATTATTATGTTTTTCATAACCTTGCCTTGTCATTAAAAAAAGGTCAGATTATATGATATTTTTGGAGACTTTTTTGACCTTGACACACAGTCTGCATCCTTTTAAATATATTATGTTCTGTTTTTACCTGTGTGTCATTTATTGTAATTCAGAAATTGAAAACATGGTCATCATCAGAAAGGTTTATTCAAGCCAGGCTGTTTAAATTTGATTTTTAATGTATTGAATAGATAAGAAAATACTATGTATTTTGGGAGTCACACCACATGACATTTGACAGCCTGAACTAACCTTGCCTTGTAATCAAAAAAGGTCAGATTATAGGTTTAAATTGTATTGTTAATGTATTAACTAATGCATGAATAGATAATAATACATATATTTAATTGTTTGTCTAAACATTTGCTAGATTAACATCTTTGACTGTTGTGACACTTTTTTTTTCTAGCACTTTTCTGTTTTAATGTCTAGAGACACCTTCAAAACTCACAGGGTTTTGGAACAGAGTTAATCAATAAAAAAAACTTGTCTCAAGACGCTGAATTGTTTGCATCTACAATCAGTCATTCCAAATATAAATGCCTGAAAATGACCGGAAGAAAAGTCTCTTTCTTCCTCGATAGTTTGCAGCGCTGAAGGCCTCAGTGAGCTCCCAGGTAAACAACAGTTCTCCTTGATACACTGACCACCAAAAGAGAGCCATCTACCTCCAACTGCCTCAACACACTTGAATAAAAAATGAGTTTCTTTTCGTATACCTCATGAATGTCAAACACACTGCTTTTTTGTTTTTAGTTTCTCCAGTTTGCCGTCAGTTTAATGGGATCCGTCTTTGCCCTCTACTGGGTGTTGGGCTCATAATAGCCGCGTTCCATTCTTCAGATATAGGGCAGGGATCTGTGTACTGAGACAAGGATATCTCTGAGAGAACACACACAAACACACACCGACATCCACAGAGTGGCCAGCTAGACTAACAGAGGACACCCCAAACAACATGCCCAGAATCTTCAGCCTCTCTTGAGGTCTTCTGTCCTGCAGGTGACCCGTCCTGACCATGTGTTTGTTATCTACACCTTGCCAGCATTGCCTGCTGGTCGTGTGTCCGCCCCTTTGGCCTCCTGGGAGATCGTGTCCTGGCAAACATATCCACAACAGGACGACACTCTGACCTTGAGCCAGACATTCACTCCTCTCTGATCTGTATGTCTCACTGTTTACCTTTCCTCCCCTTCCCCTTGTGTGTCTTTTATTTTTCTATGTTTTCCACTACATTCCCTACCCGCTTTGCTGTTGTCTTTTTCTCCTTTCTCTGGGAATGTTTGCAATAGCATACTACTCGAGCTATATTTGCAGAATGCAATATATTGAGTACAGTATGTACATTTTCATAGAATCTATAGAATACCCAGGTGACCGGATGAAAATTGTTCAGTATACAGCCAAGCGCCCAGGGAGGAGTGCAGTTTCCCACAATTCAATGTTTTTGACATTTATTTACAATGTGATGAATTAGAAGTTACATCGACTGCGATTTTTTACTTTATTGGGCTACTGAAAAGACAATTTATTTTAATATTTACTCACCTTATACATTCCTTATTAAAGCATCCCGTGAAAATCAATTTACTAAAAAAATTAAAGATGAAGGTGAATGTTGATATGAAATATGGATATGGTTTCTTGAGACAGTATAAGCAGTATAATTTCTCCATTCACAAATATTTTGATTGAAACTTAACAAAAAAGTAATATACCTTTATATAATATAATTTGTTAATCAAATATTCATTCAATCAATCAATCAATCAATCAATCAATAAATAGATAATGGATCTATTTTTGTAGATTTTTTAGGCACTTATCTTGGTAAGTCCAACTCAAACAGTCACTTAAGCGGTATTCAGAGAATTTATTAAATATTAAGTATTTATTATGTATTAAGGTTACTTATTATGGTGATATTGACAAAGCCACTGAATTTTTTTTTGGGGATTGCAGGGTTCAAATATCGACTATTAATATATTTTAATATATGGAATAAATCATACTTAAAATGCACTGTTTTAAGAAATATTTGCCATTTATTTTTATTCTTATTAGACTGGCATGTCATTATCTTAGAAGCATTCAAGTGTTAAACTTTATTTGCATCAACTATGAATCATATTTACTTCTAGTGCTATTCATGTGGTATGCCTGTTTAGGCAGTTAACAAAAAGACAATTGGGTTTTAAAACAGAGCTACAGTATGCAGTTCACAGTATATTGTGCGATATATAGTACACAGTATGCAAGTATACCTTTCCAAACATAGCCATATCTTCATTTCCTCCATTTTGTTCCATTTTGTCTTGTGGCCACACCTCTCCTGATGTCTTGGGTCTGTTTATTATTTTTTCCCCCTCTACTCCATCTCTTCTCCCCCTCCCTCCCTCCCTCTTCTGGAGACTGTGTCCCGCTTGGCTGATGTTAGTGGCGTGTGTGACAGGGTTCATTCAGCATCGGGATTAGCTGTCAGACCGCATGTGTTCACTGCCACGGTAAACAAATGGACAAGCCTGTTCAGACACGGCAGCGAGTTTTAGATGCCAGCGCCTTCGTAATCAGTATATGACAGTCACTAAATACTGAGCTGAAAATGATTTACAGAATGTCCCTATATGTGCATAGCATTGCGTCATGAAGATTTAAAGATGGTATGCTGAGTTGAGTTTTAGGTTGACCTTTTTGACCTTTATGTTTGGAATGAAATACTATAGCGTATTTTACTAGCATAGTGCTTATCACACACACACACACACACAGATGTAATTTTTTATTTTTTTTTCAAAACATTATGTAGTATGTATCGATAAACATTTAAAACAGTGCATTAATTACATGAATCTTAGCAATAAAAATCCATTTACACAAAATTGTGTGTAAAAATGTAAAAACGTTTGACCATCTGTTCTAATGAGTCAAGTACACCGTATTTAAAAAAAAAAACAAAAAAAAACATAGTTAATATTGCTTCCAGATCATTCTTTACACTAATAATGCAAGTTTAAGTAGAAAAATTTGCATATTGTGCCAAGTACATATATTGCACACTGCAAATGTATTAAAATCTGAATGTAAAAAATTTTTTTTAAATAACAGGAATGAAGGCTCCTTGGGGCCAATACAAGTTAAGCTCTGTTTTTTGACTTCCACCTCATTATGTAAAATATTATTCATTTTATTAATTTCAGCTTGTGGACTGTCATCATGCATATGGAAATGTCTTTTCCCCAGTTAAAGCTGCATTAGCTGTGTTCACTGCAGTGGGGAGAGAGATTGCCTCAGCACACAAATGCTTTATGAGAATTCAGCATCAGTATCTATCTCTGTCAGAGCACAAATCGCAGAGAGGAGAACACTTTATTGCTTATATCTATCACTGGGTTCAGGGGGTGGGCTGTGTTAATGTTTTGGTGTGATGGTCTTCTATAAAACGAACCGTATTGAATCGAGGCAAACACGGCGAGTGTCCAGGACTATTCTTCCTTAATGTCGTGCTTAATTTTTTATGAATTCAGTAATAGAGTTTTCCAGGATGTATCGGGTCTTCTGATGTGGACAGAGCTCACATAAAACACATTCATCTGCAGAAACGGAGATGGAAAATTAGATGGATTCTGTTAAAATGGCAAGAGGAAGATGGAGGATTTTCTACAGCAGTCTTCTGAGTAATCAAAGAAAGATATTAAAGATATACCTGTGGTTTCATGCTGTAGCCCAGAGCCACACAGACGAGTTGCCTAGGGAAGTATCTTTATACGAGACAGAGAAGGAAAGATCAAATGAAAGTGTTTCCAGGGAGGGTAGTCAGGAATCTGTAGCAGCCAAATTCATATTTGAATTACGCTCCCTATGAAACCAACCACTGATACTATATTTTTTGTTGAATATTTTCTATTTTTCTTCATTTCCATTCATTTCAACATTAAATCAAAATTTCACAAAAATACCATTTACTTTGTTAAAGGGGTCATATGATGCTAAAGATCATTATTTTGTATATTTGGTGTAACAAAATATGTTGACATGCTAAATAAAATACAACCATAGAAGACAATAGAAAGTCTCCACCATTCTTTTATCATGCTTTATAAGACAACGCTGATTTTCCGAATCCATAATGTATTTATAGCTCATGATTGCAACTGCATAACCTTATAATTAATAATATTAACAATCCCTTATAATTACCTAGTCTTTGCCTAAAGGCCTGTTTGCACCAACAAAAATCTTCGGCACAAAACTTCAGTCTAATTTTCACAAGCAACTTGTCTGTTTAGATCAATATGTAAAAACAACAGACATGCTAAATAAATAATGCAGATTTGCTATCTGACAGTAGGTGGCGCGTATAACTTTCTGTTTCTGACACCTGCTTGTCACGGAAAAAAGGAAGTATTTACATGTCTCAAAACAGCCGTTCAGATTTGGCAAATTATTCAGAGTGCCACCAAGTCTCGGTTTTATGAAACAGCAGCAGATCTGGTCATGTGACCAAAAGCAGTAATCGAACTAGTTGGCTGTTTTTCTTCATAGTGCGATAGAAAAGGAGTTTACGCTTTTCCCTTTTCTGTAAAAGAAAAATCGTGTTGACAGCATGTGAATGTTCGTGTCAGTCTGAACAGACGCATTACTAGCTGTTCATTCAAATTAAAATGTATATCACACCAATATTCACCTTAGCGCGAAAAGGCCTTAAAAGGCTATCGCATGTTCACATACTTTACCTTGTCGCCTCTCTGTTTCGCCGCCTCCGTTTGCAACATTGCTCCTCTGCAGATCATACTAAACAATAAGGCATGCTAATTTCAGCTCTGCTACTAACTTCCTTCAGCAGCTAATTACAGCCAATTAAGTGGGAGACTGTCAGAGCCGACAGCGCTGCCTTCTGATTGGTATTGTTCCAGTGATTACTAAGAAAAGAGGATGGCACACTCAGAAAGAGAGAAAGGGAGAGAGCGTGCGCAATACTTGACTGTCTGTGCATGATCTCATTTTCAGTTCATTTCTCACTCCTTAGGACATTGACAGCATCTACTAATGAACACACGACCACCCTTTATGTGACGGAAGAAAGAAAGAAAGAGCAAACGAACGAGTGAAGGAGGATAATGATCTTTCTGTGGAGCCTCTCAGGATGTGCAAAGCATTTGTTTCCTGTGGAGGACAATGATGTTGTCCCCCCAACCCCCTCTAGTAATAAATGTGGTGGGTGTAATTCTATTTCCAGGATAATTCCCCTCTGTGTGTCTTTAATTGCGTTCTTGTGTTCGTTTCATGCCACTTGCCAGTGTTTTGCCACTTTATAGATGAGGTTGGCTTCACATTGTTTTTTTTTTTCCTACTTGGTCACGCATGATGATTATTATGATTTCTGTCCAAAGATTTAGACCAAGATCGGGAAGCAACAGTGAGCAATGTAATTGAATGGAAAAGGAGAATTGAAGCATCTGTAAGCTTTTTTTTTTTGGAATACTATGAATAATCCTACTATCTGACAGATAATCACACCCACCTCTGTGACAGCACTATAAGCTCTGTAAAAAATAAAAAAAATAATCTGAACACAGCCTGTGTGTGTTTGCCATTCAAATATGGTCTTTACCTGTCAATCATTTTGTGCATTCAGGTTTACTAACATGTCTTTGGTGAGCGGGGCTTTGGAGAGAGTCGATGTTGTTGAGGTTGGCAAAATGTTGTAGGTGAGCAAAACATTTTAAATCATTATAGCACCTTTTAAGAGGTAAATCGCTTCAAAATGAAAATTCTTTCATTATTTACTCACCTTTGTGTTGTTAAAACCCGATAAGACTTATGTGGCGGAGGGGAATATGCCACCACCTTGTGGGGGGGGGGGGGGGGGGATACTTTGCACTTAATCTAAGGAAGACTGAGTGAAAAACAGGATCCTAGTCCCCCCACCCAATACTTTTAGTCTTTGTACAAGTATCACTTGCATGTTGTGCCTGTCGTGTTGCAATATGTAAATATTCAAGATATGGCGAGGTGGGCTTCAGGATTCATTTAGTACACGGCAGCCACCTGAAGTGTGTGTGTGTGCAGAAACTCAGGAATAAATGTAACTGTCTGCAAAAACCCACCCTCCCCAGATCTAACAGGACAGGTAAGACGCCCCCCACTCCTTAGTATAAGTGACTCAAAGCAACAAACACTTCTGACTCAACTAATAAAATGCTTATGTAATGAATCTGCGAGTAGTCAGCATAGACATTAATGACCTGACACTAAACTTTTATAAAAAAAAAGAAAAAAAGAAAAAAACATATTCTGGAGATTTGAAACTGACCCCAGTGGGGGAAATGTGTTATTGGATTTTAGGGTAAGAGGAGGGTTAATCCATATCCAAGTGTTCTGAATAGATATGATCGTTTTATATACGATGGGCTTTGATTTAGCATAACTAGGCTGTTGCTATAGGTGGTAGCAGGAGTGTTCTTTGTGTTTACTGGCTCAAGTCTCTATGACCCTGTTTAAATCTGGTATTAAAATGCATCTCCAGGAATCTGGTGGTCAGCCTTTCTCAAATAAATGGATTTTTTTACAAGAAATCAACAAAAGGAACACTTATTTTGCATTGAACTGTAAAATCACTGTAATGAATAGTCTTGTGGCATATCGCTTTAATGTTCTTATATGAAATGTTTAAAAATAATTGATGTATGCTCAGTGCTGATGAGTGGTTTTCTGTCTGATAGAGTTTCTGGATGTTTATGAGAGTTAAGCAGCCAAATTTGTCATATCAGGATTCCACAGCATTTGTTGATCATATATCCTGGAGATCTAAGAACTCGTGTATGTGTGTGTGTTTCCTGCAGTTTATGCTGAAAAGGCTGCTGGCTAGAAAGAAGCGCAAACACTTTCAGTCAATATCCAGCAGACCAAAATAGCTTATTTATTAAACTCAAATTCATTCAAGATGAAAAGAAAATAATTTAATCTATGGTTTCTCTCCCTCCCTCCAATAGAGCATGTGGGTTATTCTCATTCCCTCTAAACTCTGCCAAGATATTTGATGTTACAGTGCTATCCAAACACTCCAGATATGGTTGGTTACTGTGATCCGAAAATACATGCAGAGCAAATAATTTCAGATTTTGATTTACACACTCCAACACATGCTATCTATTCAGGTTGACATACTTTCAGCTGAACTTTCAGGAACTGGTATGAAATAATGTTCAGAAACACCCAGGTTGCATATACAGATATAGCCAATCCAGTTTTCTTTTGCTAATTTTACAGTTCACTAGAGCCTCAAATGCTAAAATAGCCTAATATATAACTTTTGTTAACATTTTTATATTTTAGTTGGTGTGTAGGTGTGGTGTGTTGGTGTCGGTGTGTAGTTATAACATTGCTGGAGTGAAACAGATGTTTTGCCTTATTTGAACAAATGTTTGTTTGTCCTTGCTAGTTAGCTATAACAACTAATTTATGGGCATTCACATTGAGCTGTAAACTTCATTTGCTTACTAAACTCATTTGCCTACTAATTTCTGTGTCTAGGTCCTGATTTTTAAAATGTTTTTTTATTGGATTTATTACCCTTTGTAGAGATTAGTAACTTAAATACACTTGAACTTAAACATCTCTCCCTCTCCATCTATATATGAAAACTGCAGATTAGATTTAAAGCCTTTCACTGACCTACATTTTCAGAACATGCAGTTTATTTATTGTTGTTTTTTTTTTCTCTTCACAGATTTCAAGAATGTCCCTTTAATGAATTGGAAATGTAAGTTTTGTGCATTCTCTACTAATGGCCAAGGAATAATTTTACAGCACTACAAAGAGTTTCATGGGCATCATAGAAGGTGTTCAGGCCTCATCTGTATTCACAAAGACTGTTTGAAAACTTTTCAAACCCAAGCAGAACTTAAAAATCATTTAAAAGAACATAAAAAATAATCATATAAGATTGTATCCAAATTACCTTGTATTCTCAGAGCCTAGTGACAAATATTTCACTCATCTTAAGATTCATTTGAGAAACAGAGAAGTTGTTAAATGTCCTTTTGCAGGTTGCTTTTTCAAGTCTAGTGTGCTATCTACTTTTACTGCACATAGAAGTCGCTATCATAAGCTTTCCACCTTAGAAAATTTTAGACCAGAACTTGTAGCACAGCATACACTTCCTGTGCCTGTAGTACATGATGACTTTGTTCCAGACACTGAAGATGCACTTGCGGCTGATTCTGTAGTTGAGGCTGGATCTGGACTTGAAAATGGAAAGGCCATCCAACATCAGCTTGGATCTCCATTTCTCCGCATGCAAACTCTTTTACATGTGTCTAATTCAGCAGTACAGGAAACAATTGATGAGTTATTTGACATTGGAGAATTTGCTCATCAAAATAAAGACTGGCATTGATAATATTTTAAAAGACAACAATTGCATTGTTGATGCCTCTGTTGTAACTTGCATTGACTAAAGAATTACAAATTTTGAATCCACTCACTCCTCTCAAGGGAGGGACCTTTTGGCACGGAGCACAGAAGACAGTCATTTTATAAAAATAACTTCAGTGTTAATCAGTTAATCAGTTAACATTAATCAGTTGAGTATGTGTAAAATGCTCAAGAAAAAAAAATCATACTTTTACTAAGTAAACTACTGGACAGAAATGAGGTACTTCAAACACTAGAGAGATCCAAGATTATCTCTGAAGAAAGAAAGCATAGCTCTTGGACTATATATTGATGATTTAGAAATTTGTAACCCGTTTGGGTACTTCAAAGAAAAGCACAACATTTGGTGTATGGTTACAGAAAAGTTCTAGAGCCTCTGATTAAGGATCTTGAGCTCCTTGAGAGAGTAGGTGTGTTTGTTCATTGTCTTGGCTTTAAAATCAAAGGGACAATTGTTTATGTATTGCATCAGTTCTGTCTATGGTCATGTCTCTTTTCTGTATATTTTTATTTTTATTACTATTGTTATTCTTAATTATTGTATATTCTCTTCATTAGTGTTCTTTATCACCTTAATTATATGTTGTCTGCACTATGTTTGTACTTTCTGTACTGGAAGCTCATAACACCAAGACAAATTCCTTGTGTGTGCAAACACACTTGGCAATAAAGCTCTTTCTGATTCTGATTCTGATTCTGATCTGCAGACAACTTAGGAGCACAGTCACTCTCAGGATTTCGGGAGTCTTTCAATGACAAGTTTTGCAGATTTTGTTATACAAATCGAGTAGAATTTCAGCAGTGTGATCTCAGAAGTGAGTTTTTTACTTTGAGAACACCAGAATTGTTAGATGAGGCTGTTAATGTGCTTAATCAAACTGGCCTGTCTTGTGTTGATGGTCTAAAGAAAGACTGTCCTTTAAATAGACTTGCTCACTTTCATGCTGCAAAAGTATTTCCACCTGATTTTCTACACAACGTGTTAGAAGGAATTAGTCCTGTGGAGCTCTGCATATGCCCCTCAGATCAGATTGGCCACTGCATTCCAGAGGGTGAAAAAACGTGGCATATAATTCTTGAGTTAAAAGACATTGTTGAGTTATTGTCCAGCCCCTCATTTACATCAGAAACATTTGGTTCCCTAATTGAATTCTGGACAATAAGATTTGAGGCCAAACATTCTTTCTTTAAAAAGGTGGTTTGTGATGCTGGCAACTTCAAAAAAATGTTCTGCACACTATGGTAACAAGACATCAACTCATGTTGGTATACTATTTGGAAGTGTTTTTAAACCAACCAGTGAAACTAGTAATGTATCCATTGTGTCTGTGGACATTTTAAATGCTGCTATCAGTGTGGCAATAGGGAACAAGTTTAAATGTCTGGACACTGTTTCACTCACATCCACTGTGTATTTAAATGGGAAAAAAACATTCCAAAGGAATGGTGCTTTCAGTTGGGCACACAATTGGACTACCAGATTTTGAAAGAGTACTTGAGATCTGCATAGTGGATGGTCACATATTGTTTTGTTATTGAACTGCTCACAGCTGGCTTCTTGGAGCATCTAAGGTGCATTATCTCACCAAACAGGACCCTGCAATAACTGTGACTGTCCAACCTGAAGAATTGAATGACTACATTCCCCTGGTCGCATACATTGTTGATGGAAAGCTTCTTATCACTCCAAGGGCATTCATGTTACAATAAGGTGATTGTTTATGCAAATGGATCCTGATCTTTAAAACCTTTCGCTGTTTAACTTGTTTACTCATTGCAGGCCTAATGTCATCATGTGACATTTAATTCAGACCATGCAGTTCTTTTAGTACAATTTCAAGGGCTTAGTCTATATTGATGTTACTGATACTGGTATTTGGTGTGTGTGTGTTGCACAGTTACAGCTGTTGATTCCTGTTGAGTTATTGGCACCTCATTCTGTCATTAATTACTCACCCTCATGTTGTTCCAAACCCGTGAGACCTTCGTTCATCTTCGGAACACAAATTAAGAAATATTTGATGAAATCCGAGAGCTGTTAGACCCTGCATAGACACAACTGAAATGTTACCAGGTCCAGAAACATAGTGAGGATATCGGTAAAATCGTCCATGTGACATCAGGGGTTCAACCTTTACTGTAACCTATCAGATAGTGTTAACACAAGCATTTGTGAGCTAAAAATGCATTTGATGTAGCAACTGTGCCATTTTAGCTTTTTTTTACGGTGGCCTAGAGAGCTCAACTTCAGAAAACACATGCAAATAGAAAAAGCACCAGCAAATAAAGAAAACATCTTCATCAGTTTGGCAGCAGGTGGTGCAAATCCTCACAACACAAACAAATAAAGAAACACACTGCAAATGCTCACAATACAACCCAATAAATTGTATTTACAGTGCGTTTCTTTGTTTGGTTGTATTGTGAGCATTTGTGTTGTGTGTGTTGTGAAATTGACGAAAGTTGTTTTCTTAATTTGCAGGCATTTTTTCTATTTGCAGTGTGTTTCTTTATTTGATTGTGTTGTGAGCATTTGCAGCGTGTGTGTTGTCAAATTGACAAAAGTTGTTTTCTTAATTTGCAGGCGTTTTTTTATTTGGTTGTGTTGTGAGCGTTTGCAACATGTGTGTTGTGAAATTGACGAAAGTTGTTTTCTTAATTTGCAGGCATTTTTTTCTATTTGCAGTGTGTTTCTTTATTTGATTGTGTTGTGAGCATTTGCAGCGTGTGTGTTGTCAAATTGACGAAAGTTGTTTTCTTAATTTGCAGGCTTTTTTTTCTATTTGCAGTGCGTTTTTTATTTGGTTGTGTTGTGAGCATTTGCAGCATGTGTGTTGTAAAATTGACGAAAGTTGTTTTCTTAATTTGCAGGCGTTTTTTTTCTATTTGCAGCGCGTTGAGCTCTCTCGGCCACCGTATTCTTTTAGCTCTTCATCAAGATTCATGTGAATACTCCACATCATAAGCGTAATATATATGGAAGCCATATATATGGAACTATGCGCAAATGTCAAAATCTATTAGCTATGCTTAGATGGAAAGGCAGGCTGTTACAGATTTTTTCAACTGCTTATACACATTTTCTAAACTTTACCTCTTTTTTTCAAAACTTAACACACAAATCCAAGAATTGAACACAAAATGCAAAATGCCTCACATCTCTTGCAGAATGACACACTGCATTCAAAAGATCACAAACACATCTGAAAAGCAAACATCTGTCTTACGTTGCAAACACTTTAGCCTTAATAATATATTTTTGGATATGTCATATACACACAGTAATTCAAAACCTAAAGCTCTTCTTTTATGAGCTCCTATGTACATTTCTGTACAAGATTAAATGTAATTGGCAGAGAGATGTTTCAAAGTTCACGGTAATAACAAAAACAAGATTGAAACCAAACTATTTATTTATTTTATTTATTTATTTATATATATATATATATATATATATATATATATTTATTTATTTTTTACTTTAAGCATTTGTGGTTGTGAATACAGTATTACACACAGTACGAAAGAAACAAAATACATCAACCATCTGTAGATGGACAGAAATCAAACATAATTTTGAAAAAGGTGAAACTGTAACAAATTGCAGTATAATATACTATTTTATACAATATAGTCAGAATGTCTTCTTACAGTCAGCTGTACTTTTGTGCAGTATGATAACCCACCAGACTGTGACCAATCATGCAATGCACTGCAGTAAATAAATGCTAAAATATATGTTTTATAGTATACCTTATGTTATGCTGAAATAGCTATTATGGGTACATTAGAACATGTCTACATTATAGTAGATTGTACATACCTGTTCTCATTTCTTGAGGTTTGAATTATGCCCGCCACTGTAAATCGACTCTAATTAGGCTGGACTGTCTGTCCAGCCTCTCTCATCATTAAACCGTGGTTGAGCACATGATCAATGACAGTAGCCCTAATCTCATCAGAGACCACTCTTCTTGTCCCTGTTCTTCGTCACCTTCCCCATCCGACTCATCCTCTTCCTCCCCTTGCTCCGCTTTGATCTCCTCCTCCTCGAACTCTGCCTCGTCCTCTGGCTCTCCCTCCAACACCCCTTACTCTGTTTGCATTGTTTGCAGCTATTGTTCAAAACCTATAAATTGACCTTTGGCCAAATTTATAGGCCTATTCTAAAGCCATGATTGGTTGGTGCTAAGTAAAGAATAGAGTGTTTGCACATGTGAGGAGTTAGTGTGAAACACTGATGAATTTGTGTGGCGTTTTTATTGGTTGTGTTTTAAAAAGAAAATCAAGATACTTCCTGTTAGAATTTTGTGTGTTACATTGAAAATTGTGTGTTGTGTTTTGCAAAAAGTGTTTTATGAAATTGAAAACTGAATCAAAGGCCAAAAATTAGCGTATGGTTTTGCAGATTTGGTGTGTGGTTCTGGTGTTTGAGTGTCAGCTTTCAGAAATTGTGTGACAAATAAAGATGTTGTGTGTAAGCAGTTGAAAAAAAATCTGTAATTGAAAGCTGATTAAAAACACGAATTGAAGCAAATGGAAAAGGAATTTAAAATAAATTATTTGGAGAATTTAGCCTAGCTTTTCACTTTACAGTCATTAGTCATTAACAACTTAAAATATAAAAGTGGCACCTTTGACAGTAGTAAAACTTCTGTTATAGATAATCATTCAAGTGTTAGCAACAATAGGAACGGCAGAGAAGAAAGGCAAATAAAGAAAAGGAAAACATATGAAACAAGGTGTAATACACAAACAAGGATCCTATAATGGTTTTGTTAAAGATGGCTTTAGCTGTATAAAAACACTAAAAAGATTCAATTTTGATGAAAAATTTAATCTGCATCAAGTTGCAAGTAGTGCTGTCAGTGCTGGTATTAATATTGCTTGCTCTTAAGGTAAGCAAAAGCATATGGCAGTGGCAATAATTGCTTTAGTGGGTGTTCTATCCTCTATCCAATATCTTGCATGACAGGAGTTAGCAATTCAAGTGTAATTGAGCTGGAAGTGAAAGTTCAAGATCAAATCAAAGCACCCAACGAGAGGGATCAGGAAATAAAGGAACAAGTTAAGGAGCTCCAAGCAGCCCTGACAGCAGCTCAGCTCAACCAACAACATGCAAAGGCTGCCCAGAAAGACCTGGTAAACAGATTCCAGTATGCTGAACAGCTCCTAGAGAAAGCCAAGAATGACATCAGCGACAAGAATGCTGAAATCAGTGCCTTGAAAGACCACCTTGAAAGGTATAGTACTAAAATAGACGATCTGACCCAACAAATAGACGATACCAACGATCAGCTCTACATGGTCAGAAAAGAACTTAAACATGCTTATGAGCAGAAACAAGAGCCACGGCGAGAGTCCCACATCCAATAACTGGTATACAGTGAAAGAAGCGAAGGGCCACAACCCAAAACCTCACCTGCCTTCGCCACAGAACTCTTTCCTGTCAACGAAAGAAAACCTCCCATCCAAGCAGACCTCAGAGCTGCACATAGGATGACCATCAAAGACCTCGACAAGCTGTCTAAAAACATCAGCAAGTTCAACCCGAACTCCACAGAGGGCCACACCATCCAGGCCCATCTTCAAGATATCGACTATCTGGAAATGAGACCTCGTGTGACTGACAGAAACAGGTTATACCTCCTTAGAGCCACATCCAGTTCCGAGGTACGAAACTTCGTAGATCGACAGCCCAGTCGAACGAAGTCAGACTACCAGCTACTTCGTGAGGTCCTGATTAAAGAGTTTTCCGACCCTGACTCTGAACATGGACTGTTAACTGCCTTAGAAACCAAACAAGGTCAACAAGAGGCTCCACAAGCTTACTACAACTGACTCCGACAAGCCTACTGTGGTACACACATCGAACCTGACCTTTAAGAGGATGTGAACTTCAAAAGCCTCTTCCTAAGAAATCTGCACCCTGGAGTCAGCCACCATATAGGCGTCATGGCCTGTCCACACTCCATGGCCATCCAACAGTTGTGTGACCTAACACAGAAGGCCTACAAAAAGCAGAAGATGACCTCAAAGAAAGGTAACAAAACCTCCACACTCTTGAACTCTGTCAGAACCCAGTTGCATCACAACACCAGAGTCCTCCATCAAGAGCACAGAGAACGTGACCCCCATGTCCACGACAGCTATCAGCCCAACCGCTGGAGAAATCCATGGGACCAGCCCCGCTTCTCAAGAAACCCAGAAGATGAAAACAACTGGAAACCTAACCAGACATCCAAAGGTAATCACCTGACTCATCCAAGAGCGACTTGTGTGGGTAAGCGACAACGAAACCCACCTCAGCACCACTCAGACATGCACAGTGCTGAGTATGCACAAGAACAAGACAGCTTACCATCAGAAGACATGGAACAAGTCATGAGACAACTGAAAGAGTTCCTTCAAGATAAGCTGAACACAGATGACTACAAAATTGAGTCATGCTCGCTGTGACCAGCAACAGAACGGAAGGCCGGTGATCACATGGTTCACCACCATATCAGAGATGACAAGCACCTGTTCAACAACCACCCAGAATGAACAAGTCTCTCACGGCCAACCATTGATGAAAACTGAGGTACCAGAGAACATCACCTAAGTCACCCATCGCTCACTAACAAATTGCTAAATGAACTCAAACTTCAAGAACGACATTCATGTCTGTGCAACAGCAACCACCAAAGCACAGAAGGTCAGAAAGTCTGCCACATCCAGAAGGCAGCACAAAAGGAATGCAACATAGGAGACGAAGTTTGCATCCCAGCTTCACACAGCCATGCCAAACTACCTCCGACTGTCTGCTAAAGAACTTCCTGCCTTGCTGGACTGACCCCCAATAGGTCATGGACAAGCCCTCATCCAAGCCAAGGATGCAGAGAGCCAGTCTTCACTTATATACAGTGGTGTCAAAAGTATTCACATTCATTACTCAAGTAGAAGTATAGATACTAGGGTTTAAAAAGACTTCTGTAGAAGTTGAAGTATCAACTCTATAAAAGTAAAAGTAATGGAAGGAAAAAAAAAATGCCATTAAGGACAAAAGCTTAGGCCGCGGCACAGGGGCCTATTGTGCACTACCCCACCTCCTCAAAAAAACATTTTTCTAAAGGCCATAATGACTATAATGTTATATTAAAATGTTAATGTTGAAAAATGTGGGATGCACTAGGCTACCTGTTTCAGCCGGATATGTGCCCACTGGAAATGAACGCATTTTAGTACAATGCAAATACATTAAAAAACCATATGTGTACTACTGAGCATTAACGTGTTTCATGGAGCGGAAGATATGATGACTAGTTGCCTGTAAGTATTGTAATGGTGCAAAAAGTCAAACTTCAGAGGCATGTCATCAATAACCTTTATTGGAATGTAAATGTACATCCAAGCTTAGCTGCAGGAATCTGTGAGGGCAACGGACGAAGAGAAAGCACCCGTTTGATAAATGAGCCAGTAGTGGAGAAATAATAACTTTTAAGAAATAATCTTTTTTGAGTGTGACGTGATTTGTGTCATGTGCAGGTGCGATGGATCGCGTACAAACCAATAGGGTGTCGGAATGGTATAGGTTTATATTCTCATCCAACCACAATTCACTCTATCCGGATGGCGCGATTTATCTGGATTTTTTTTTTTTTTGAGCGATGAGCAAGGGCGATGCTAGGATTTTCATTTTAGGGGGACTCAGCCCCCAATGATGGTATAATAATAAAAAATAAATAAATATTTACAAAAAAAATTATTAATAGGGTAGGATGGTATACTAAACTTATTGCAGTATTCCACTGTATTGCATAGATGGGTATAACATCCGAGTACAAGCCAAATACAAGTCTACCTGATCTCACACACACACACACCTGTTTACTGTACAAACCAAAAATGTTACTGTTTGCATTACTAGTACAAATCTTTTTCTATGCTCAAGTACAAACAGAAAATTGTACCCGCAAAACTGAAGCAGTCTGTGAGAAGGACACACAATGTTTCAATCTCTGTCAATCACTCTGATATGCAATTAAAATGAGTGCACTGACTGAGTGCTGTCTGTCACTGTCTTTAATCACTTCTATGCATAACTGTATGGTAGTTAATGCCACATGCACTGTAATATTAAGTTCTATATTGAAAGCTAAATTTTTAAATGAAAATAGCAATAACGTGATCGTTTTATAAAGTATGTGTATAATGTGTTAAGGGCTTTCGCTGAAGGAAACAGCTGTGGTGTGATGAGTGGTGAATGCAGCGAAAACTTTACAGAAGATTGGAAACCGATTGCTCTCCCATGACTTTTTGTAAACTGTATTTAAGACAAAGAACTGCACAGATGTAGATATTATAACAATCTATCGATAAACACACACCTTGTCCTCTCCTCTGCGCCACTGCAGTGTGTGGATTGAAGAACGCGCAGAAAGATGGGGAGGAGCCGAAGTCTGCTGCCGTTTGAAATTTAAAGGGGAAGAATCGCAAGATTTTTAGGGGGAAATTTAGGGGTGCTAAAGCCCCCCTAAAAATGACCTAGCAACGCCCATGACGATGACAAGACGGAATGAAAACGAGCCAAAATGAAATAGGAGTAACGAGGCTATTTTTAAAATGTGAGGAGTAGAAAGTACAGATAATTGCGTGAAAATGTAAGGAGTAGAAGTAAAAAGTCGGCTGAAAAATAATTACTCCAGTAAAGTATAGATACCCAAATACCCAAAAGTATTTGTACTTCGTTACTTGACACCTCTGCTTATATACCCGAAAAGGGGGGAGACAACACAGACTGAAACAGATCTGACCACACCTACACTACACCATTAACACACTCAACATTACTTACACCCAGAGGTAACTACATCCACTGATAACACATTCAACAAACATATTCTTCTCACAAGTAGAATATACAAATTTTAGCATATCAAAGTTACATACACCACTATGAAGAAACATGCAGCTATCTTCACAATAGGTAGAACACCTGACACTAAGTTAAGGTACATGACTCCCTAGCTGCACATGACATCCTAGCTCAACAGTAGTTGCAAACCATCCTAGGAAAACCCACAGCAGCTTTGTTTTGTTTTGTTCTTCTTTTGCCTATCCTTTTTCCTTCCCCTCTTTCTTTAGTAGGTAAAACACCTAGACACCCTGCAAGGGTCAAAGGTCTGATATTAGGATTGACTCGCCACACCTAATATCCGCAAGCCACTCTAAACTGAATGGAAGCCAGAGAGCTCCATGCACGAAAGGTCAATTAATTTTACCACAAATGATGCCACCAGAAACTAAAGGTGAACATTCTTAAGTTAAGAAAACAAATTTAATCACCAAACTTGATCGAATAATTAAAGTATTGAACCAAATTAGAACAACAATTTCCAAATTGAACTGTTCAATTTACTAAACTAATTGACTAATTGAATATAACCATCTGTACCTCAAATAACCTGAGGCCCTGCACCAGTACAGTAACTGTCATGGAGGTGTTGTCTTGTTGTTTGCTGTGTTTTTGTCTGCTTCTTCTGCCTTTGTTTTTCCAGCGCTCAACGATGTCTTCAGCTAAACACCTCGCCGATCGAAGGGGGGAATATATAGAATATCAGAGACTGAATCAGACAAATTTAAGATGTGATCAGAACATTGAAACATGAGGAGCTGGAATCCCACAGAGAGGCCCAAGGAAACAGGACAACGTCGTAAATCAGATTCCTAGCTCCAACTAGTCTGAAGCAAGCAAACTAACCAGCAAGCCTCTTTCACAAAACAGCTTACAACCTTGAGACAAAAGAACACATTGTTAATTCAAATTCAGGTATGAGTCTGAAAAATCATGCTTTAAAAGTTTCTTCCAATCAATTCTTTGTCAAATGCATCATAGTCTTGTTATAGAAATCATGTTCAAAAGTATACTTTGCAAGAGCCTGTAAAGTACGGACCTCTGACTGAACAGATAACATGTTGATTTATTAGTGGGGTGGAGAAACAAAGCAATACCCCGAGCAAGGACAGTATCTAATTGGTCAAGACGTCCAGATGGGACGGTCTGAAAGCCGAGTTTAAAAACTCAGGACACCATCAAACTCTCTCTTCTTCTTAAAAATGCTCTCTTATAACCTCTTGGTCCTCTTTTTCTTAAAAATGCTCTCTTGGTCTTCTTAGTCACTCTCTCTCATCTTCTTCTCTTTTGCCACCGCGTTTTGACGCTGATCTTTGAGCGTGCTCTGGCCCACGTGTCAGCTGCTACTATAATGAGAAGAAAACCAACCTAGTCTTTACATCCTTTTATTCTTTTACTTTATTTTCTTTTCCGTTGTGAGTTTCGTGTACTCGGTTAAGTTTTGCCACCACGCCTTGTCTCCGAGTTCAACTGGAGTCTGTGACTGCCTCAAAACTTCTACCAGCCACAACTCCATTGGCTTCCCAAGACGTCACTTCACGACTACTGAACTCTCAACCAATCAGACACTTCGGGGGAACCCCCTTTCTGCAACGACGACGACACAAAGGAAACCCCTTAACACAGGCATAGCAAGCAAGTAACACCTCCAGGTTCTAATTGAATTGGTGTATTTAATATAAATCTTAGCCTCATTGAGAAACTCAAAGCGAGGGTTAAATAAGTGATTGATGGTTGTTCAGGTCTATGCAATTGAACATATTGCTGTAAACTTGGGATTTCAGATTTCCATTCTCTTAAACTCATCCTTTCCTCACTTTCTCTCTTTCTGGTGTGAATGTGTGAATGCTTGTGTTCATGTGTTAGATTAGTTTACACCCCGGTTTCACAGACAAGGCTTAAGCCTAGTCATCGACTAAAATTTAAATCTGAGCTGTTTTAACTAAAAGAAACTTGTACTGATTGATCTTGAAATATGTCAGTGCCCTTGTTTTGTCTCAAGATGCACACCAGTAATGTTTATTTCAAAGACACGTTTATAAAAATGACTTAAATGTCCTAATTTAACTATGGCCTAGTCCTGGTTTAAGGTAATCCCTGTCTGTGAAACCGGGCCTACATGTCTTAGGTTTATATAAATAAAATCTTATTTATATTGAAAAGAGAAGTATCTTGTGTTTTGTGCTCACAAGTTAATGTCTTAATCTGCCGATCTTGTTACTGTGCTATTAAATAGTGTTTTCACTATATTTTGGATTTTAATAGCCAGTGCAGAGTTTGTTATACGGCTCGTTCAGTGAATCGCCGTAACAGTGATTCTGTTCAAATCTCTATAAAATCATAAATGATTCCCTTTGAGCTAAATTAAACTATTTCTTTAAATTACATATTAATATTACGTTACACAAGGACACACAGATGAGAAGTCCAATTTTCAGTTACTAAACTTATGCGCTCAAACTGTCCCACAACTGAAGTCATGGAGAGCAAGTGGCCTTTTGTGATATTTTAAATGAGATGACTAAAATGACGGCCCATGGTGTACAGTGAAACTAATCAAAGAAATTAGTGGACTGAAGAAATTTTATGATTATGAATTAGTTAGCTGACAATACGATCTAGAAGCAGGTGGCTATACGCATAAAGATCAGGAGCCAGAGGAGTTTTATGTTTTATTTTTTTTATAAAGCAGTTGATGTCACAGAACGTCCAGGCTTCAACGTCACCCTGATCACTTGCACCTGAACTCTGATCACCGGATCCGCCATGGTCTCCCGAGTCTCCAGCCCCGCCATGGCCTCCCGGGTTCCCTGATCCGCCATGGCCTCCCGAGTCTCCAGTCCCGCCATGGCCTCCTGGGTTCCCTGATCCGCCATGGCCCCCCGAGTCTCCAGTCCCGCCATGGCCTCCCGAGTCTCCAGCCCCGCCATGGCCTCCCTGAGTCCCCCCAAGTCTCCAGTCCCGCCATGGCCTCCCGGGTTCCCTGATCCGCCATGGCCTCCCGAGTCTCCAGTCCCGCCATGGCTCCCCGAGCCCCCAACCCCACACCTCACCACAGTTTGACATCTGGTCTCGTTCCTGCGAAGTGGACTCCTGAATGCCATCTCAGCGACCTACCTGTTACTTATCTGCCTGTGAACTTACCTCTTGTGTTTCTTCCAAGTGTTGTGACCATCCGTGTCCTGGATCCCTGTCTGTCCTCTCTGGAGCTTCACGATGAAGCGTTGAGGTGTGTGGTTCCAGTTCATCCACGAGCTTCTGTCAACAAGCACCACGGTTCAGTGAGATTCCCATCTCGTCATTCTTCATCTCAATGTCTGATTATCACCACCACATTCTCCTGCCATTGCTCCTCTGCCAAATAAACCTTACCTGTTTTATATATATATCTCGAGTGTGACGTCTGCTTCTGGAACAGTTGACTTTACAAGATATCCAACACAACTACAGATGTATTTTTTATTAAATTCTCACATGTGACTGGAAACTGTAAAAGACAGTTCCAAAATGGCACAGTAACCATATTTGGGAGTCAAAGAGGTCTAAATGTTTGCATGCAAGAAAATAATCTCTGGGCAGTTGCATTGCAGTGTCATTTTAAAGGGCACAGCAAGTTATTACATTAATTTTGATCATAAGGACAGAACTTCAGCAAACCGACTTTGTGTTTCCTAAAATTTTAGAAGAATTCAGGAGTGAAGCAACTCTAAGATATTTCTTCTTTTTCAAAGTACAAAATATTAAGCCCGTATGGCCACAACCGAGTTAGTTTGGGGAAAGGGAACAGAGTTTGGGAGGGAAAACCCAAAGTCTGCTGTGCTACTTTCATATGGTGGTTGCACAAGGTACCCATTTAGCATAATTGTTTTCGATGTGCAGGGTCCTCCAATGCTTTAAATAAGAAACCTTTGGCATCAATATGCGAAATGCATTGGGAATTTTATCATCATGATTAAATTATATACTGGCTAATACTATTGTCATTTTTGCATATATGTTGGGCTGTGATTTTTTCAATGTAAACAGTCACAATTTTATTTACATTACACTATTTGCACATTTATGTGCACATAACCCAACCCCTGCCCCTAAACCTACCATTTGTCAATAAAACATAGGATATAATAGGCAGATTTAACTACAGTCATAATTTGTTTAAATATATATATTTTATATATTCCATGTCTTCTGATGCAAAACAACTGATTTGTGTGAGGAATAGCTGCGATCACCATCTCTATCCTCTTCTGTAAAGCTTAAATCCTGTGCGCAGGCTCTGCACAAATTCAAAAAAATTCTCCCAGAAGTCGTCTTATGTTACCTTTGGTTGTAAAATGCTATTGGCTCTTGTGTGTCTCGTGACCGACTGTGTCTTGCTAATGTTCAGGAGTATCTTTTTGAATGAGATATGAATGCTTCAAGGGAGCGGGATCATTTTCTGCAGTTAAAACCTTATGATTTACTTTGTTCTTTGCATAAATATATCATATGGTTTCAGAAGACTTGGAATGCAATACGACTTGATTGCAATACTTTTATACTGTTTTTTTACGGTCTGTTATTGCAATAAATACCTGTGACTGTCACTTGCCTGTTACATGTTTTATATTGTTCAGAAGTGGGTAGGTTTATGGTTGGGGTGCGGTTACTGTACATGCTCCAGTGAAAATAAAAATTTATTTTAAATGATTTCTACTTTTACAAATGGATGCAAACTATTAAATTAAGGCAAACCACTGAAAGCAATGGAGTACCCTGCACATTGAAAAGTGATGCTAAAGGGGTACCCTGTGCGTTAAAAAAATTATGCTAAAGGGGTACCTTGAGTGACAAAAAGAGACGCCAAGGGGTCCTAACCATGAAGCATCGTTGAGCATGACGAGTTGGGAGTGAGAACGTGTTGATTGAAATATTGTTGGCTATTTCCCCACCAATGATGATGTAAGCTGAGACTGAAGGTATTTTCAGAGCACGTTATTATTAAAAGAAAAATTCAGATTTTAATATGGCTTGTCACAGTGAAAATGTGTGCTCTTTTATGCTTTTTATCCTTAAACAAGGAGTGATGTTCCTGCCACACAGGATGTGTTAAAGCTGACGAGACCCCATGGTCATTATTTGTCCATCCTTCCGCTCTCAAGCATTCATTTGTCAAACCCTTTCTCACTTTGATTCTTTCCTATTCTCTCTTTCTTTGCAGTGAAGGTGTGGTGAACCTGGCCCATGATAGCGGCCTTTGTGCTTTTCAGCTTGACAAAGACAAACGGTCTTGCTCTCTGCACACACATACACAGAGAAACCTGAAGGTTGACTAAGATAAATCTGTCGTGCTTTTGTGCATTCAGCAGGCACAAACATGTCCGACAGCCGGTCAATCAAACTGTGATGAGATTAAATCAGATCAATTAGCTGCCTGCCTCCTCACCCTTTCTAACGAGCAGTTTACCTGGCTGAGTTTGCATTCCTACAGATAAGGATCATTCCTCCCTCCATCCAAACAACAGCACTTTAGCACATCCTGCTCGCTCTTATTGTATCTGTCTCTCTCTGAGGAGTACTGCATTGATCAGGGCCATGTTGTGGGGGATGTTGGAGAGCTGGAGCTTCCTCACAGGTGCACGTGACCCTCCCTTGCTCATCCCTGCACTGCAAGCAACACAACTGGAATGGTTTCATTATAATCAACAAATATGTCTACATAAGCATGCAACTCTGGTGCAACAAAACTAATAAGCTCAAATTTTAAAGCTACGTACACTGCAGACGTGCGGACACATGGAAGACACAATATCTTAAGGGGCCAATGAGATTCATCACTCTTAAATTGCAAGCACAACATGAGGCAACAAAACTGAAACACCTTGAAATTAGATGTATACACTACAAGCATGTGCATTTGAGAGGGGACAAAACTAGAATGTATACTACAATTAGTTGTGACTTTGACACTTTTGGCCATATATATATTTATTTGCAAAAACAGATAACTCTGTTCTGTTTAAATTCTGTTATCATGTTTTTATTGTTTAATTGCATTAGATAGCTGTTTTTTTTTTTTTGTTTTTTTTTTAACCAACTGCAGTTTAATTGAGATTAATTGGAACGCACAAGGAAAAAAGGATTTCTGAGAATTGTTAAAAACTGAGTTATCTGTTTCTGTTTTACGAATTAACTCTTCATATATCGTATATACACACACACAGTATATGCAGTATATATATATAGGCAAATTACAACCTATATAGATCCTACAACGTCATTTTAGTGCCACATAAATAATGAAATTCAAATTGTAATATGATAATAAAGTCCTAATATTTTGAGATTTAAGATATTTAAAGTGGTACATTACATAAATAAAGTTAATTAATTAGAAAATTCCACCACCTAATCAACAACAACAAAAAAATTATATATATATATATATATATATATATATATATATATATATATATATATATATATATATATATATATATATATATATATATATATATATATATATATATATATATATATATATATATATATATATGTGGTGTACATGTTAATGTAAAGGGATAGTTAACCCAAAAATGAGTATTCTATCATTACAAATTAATTTTGTTCCAAACCTGTAAGACCTTCATTTCTTCATCCTCAGAAAACAAATTAAGATTAAATATAATTTAAATTAAACTACAGCTCTGTTAAATGTGGTTTGTACCATGGCTGCTTTTATTTAAAAATAAATAAATAAATAAATAAATATATAAATATATATAACCCTCTTCGTCGGTGTGCTCCCCCAAATGTCTCTGCGTTGTGTCGAGGTGAGGAGTAAATGAGGAGGACACCAAAATCGTTGAGTCAAACAGAGCAGCTTACTTTTATTAGGCTCCTTTCTCCACACAGTCACTCTCACAGCAGAACAGAATGGTGACAGCCTTTCACAATGAAGATAGAACTGTGTTCATTTCAAATAACCTCAAAATTACAAAAATAATGAATTATAACAGGAAATAATGAAGTTGAGACTGCAGCTAACTTAATAGTAAGCTCATCGTTCACAAACCCACTAAAACAAAGGAAAGATAGACTACAGCATATGACAGACAAATATAAATGCTGATGTAATCAAAATAGGGAGAATTAGACCATAAATACACAAGTAGGCCTTAAACATAATATAATACACATGAAAATATGCTCAGCCACATGGAACATAGGAAATGTCCAATAATACCAGAAATACATAACAACCTATCAAAATGTCTGATACACATAAACCAACCTCTCATCAACAATATATTTCTTCTAATAACATGGTTGGCTACTATAATTAGATACATTTTAATGGATATAGTGGAGCAACATGATAACCCTCCTTACCTTTCACAATGAAAATAGAACTGTGGGTGAAAAGAAGGGCTCACTCCCCTAATAAGAAACAACACACAGCTCCCCCAAAGGATGGGAGAACCCATTACATCTTCCCTACATATATATATATATATATACATATATATACATATATATATATATACATATATATACATATATATATATACATATATATATATATATATATATATATAAAATAGAGAGAAAAATAAAGAACAAATTCTGGTGCCGTGCGTGTTATGAAGCTACAATAATACTTTTTGTGCGCAACGAAAACAAAAATCATAATATTATTCAACATTCTTTTTCTCTTCCGTGTCAGTCTTCGATGCACGTTCATGAGAGTACTGGACGCATATGTTGTGGTACTCTCATGAACGCTTGTTCGATGACTGGCAAAAAAAAAACGCATGTCATAAAGATTCAGTTATGACCAATTATTGACATTCTGTATTTACCATTGTCTATACAGTGCTCTGTTTCCCTCTGCTTTCATTTACTGTTGTGTTGACTAATTGCTGAGTTTATTTGTCACATTAATCTCTCTTGTCCCTGTAGAGTGAATCTTGTCTATCTGTTCTCTAAAGGGGCATGTGAACATTTTCATGGAGCCACCTGCTTTTGTGTTTAGCTCCAGACAGCACAGGCACAGTTCTGGACACTCCAACTTCCTGGAGCACATATGGCAGGCCAACCCACATATGCATATCTTACAAAACCTCCATTCGAATATTAATTAAAGTGTCCTTGTGCGTATGACTGTACAGGGATTCCCAGAACACCAGGAGGGCACTGGTCTCTTCTATCAGCATTCTGCACACACATGGGCATGCACGCTTGATATGCTTGCAGCAGGCTCAACAGATGGAGTTTAGTGATTGTAAAGCAGAAGAATATGATAATAAAACCCACAGACAGGCCGGATAATGCCACTGCAACACAAGAGGAGGAAAATCATCTCCAAATATTAGAGCAAGCATGTGGCGTGAGAATGACAGAAGCTAGCCCTGTATGTAGTTTATCTGATATTAAATGAGACAAGTTGAATACATCTGCCCTGACCTCATTAAAAGTTCTGTTGTATTTCCACAAGCTCATGATCAGACTAGTCTGTCGAAATAAAGCCATGATCAGATTAATCTGTCATGCCATGAACTTAAATTGAACCGTTTTGTCTGTATAAACTCGATATTAGACTGTTATTTCAAATTCTAAACTCACGATCATTCTGTCAAGAAAAGACCTGAATAAACTGGTGACAAGACTGTTCTTCCATTTGCTTTATATACTGTATCTCCAGACTATATATATTAACTGATAATCAGACTGTTTTGTCAGAATGAAATTATGACTAAACTTGTTTGTCTGTATGAACTCATGATCAAACTATTCTCTGAATCAACTCATTATCAGACTTTTCTCTAACATCATTAAATAGTGATCAGTCTATTCTATCAAGTAATGACCTCAAGACCGAACTGTTCTGTCTAAATAAATAAAAAATTAAAAAATCTCTTATACTGTTCAGTGTGAATGAACTCATGACCATAATGTTTTGTCTGAATTAACTCAATATCAGAATGTTCTTTCATATCATAAAATTATGAATTGGCTGTTCTTTCAACTGTCAGGTAGTCAGGATCATTCTATTCTATTCTATTCTATTCTATTCTATTCTATCTGAATAGATTCATGATCATCCCCCCCCCCCCCCCCCCCCCCCCTGTATGTATAAAGTTTATACATACAGGGGAAAAATTTGATCATGAATCAATTCACACAATCATATGAATGTATTTACATGAATGAATATATCTATTCACATGAATCTATTCACACAATCTATAAACACAATCAGACTGTGTAATCTTGCCACCAGACTGCACCAGTTAATTCATTATCAGACCATTCTGTCAAATTAGGATGTCAGGATCAGACTATTCTGTCTGAATAGATTCAAATTGTTATATATATATATATATATATATATATATATGAACCAATCAGACTGTTCTCTCTGTATGAATTTATGATCAGACTGTTCTGAGTTAATTTATTATCAGACTGTTTTGTTGGAATGCAATTCTGATCAGTGTTAGATTCATGATCACACTTTTCTGTGTAAAAACAGAACCGGACTGTTCTCTCTGTGTGAATTTGTGATTAGTTTTTTGCCTGGATTAACACATGATCAGATTACTATCTGATTTGACTCACACGATCAGACAGTTTACTCTGTGTGAAGTTGTGATCACACTGTTCTGTGTGAATGAATTTAAATGCGGACATGTTCTGTGATGGTAATGTACACATGGTCCATTTGTTTTGTCTGCATGAACATGATGTTAGCTCAATAGAAAATAATTGTAATGTTCTTGATGCTCATTAGTTGAAATTCATCTATAAATTCTATGTAAAAACAAAATCTTCTGTTTTTGCACTGCACAACATACTTATTCTGCAAATTACTTTTTGGAGTCTATCTTGGCAGGTGCATGATTTCAAATGTCCAGAGCAAGCAAATTGTGTCTCCATTTGCAAAGTGAATATTTGTGCAGTAAGGGCTTAGAGCAGATGTCAGATCTCGCCCTTTATATTTCTTTTCAAAGTTATTTCTCTGCCGTCTGTATGAGCAGAAGAATAATGAATGAATGCAGGGAACATTACTGCAGTGTGCAGCTGCGGCTGATTGATTACGGAAGTGCAGGGCTCTGCGTACAATCACTAATGACATTATAATGCCGCTTCCAGGAACAATAGAAGAGATGGAAAAATGTGACAATTATGCTGGATGAATGTGAAATATTTTTAGATATGCCGAACATTTGTAAAGCGGAAATTACATTAGCATTTTTTTATCTGTTTCGACTTTTTAGTTGAACATTTAGGCTCATTTGTACAGGCCCATCATGTGCTTAATGCAGTTCTGACTTTGCAAATGGTTTAAAGGTCAACAGAAAAGACAAGCAACACACTGATTGCATCTTACTCTTTTTCTTTTTGAAGTTCTGTTTCTGAAGTACAGTTTTCACTGTAAACCATTTTAGTAAAGGCTAGGGAATTATTGTACTCTGGGTTTAATATGAAGGGACATTAAAATGTATTGCCTTTAGAACTTTCTCAACATGAGAGAGCATTAAACCTGCTTGACGTCAAACAGAACTGACTAAAATCATCTAACCCACCCTTTACACCATCCTGATAGATTTAATTTACTAGTTAGTTATTTAGCTGTTCATACAAAGTTGCATTCATTATTAGATTAATCAACCCCTGGAGCAACCTGATATGTCCCGAATGAGCACACATGTGATAGTTTATGAATTTGTCCTTGTAGGGTTTCAACATAGGTCCAGATCTTCTAGCCACTACTACATCACACTAAATTCCAGAGATAACCCTTTGTCCACGTAACATGTTTTCCAAACTGATTATTTTTACCTTTCTTTGTGGAATAGAGTTATCCAGTGCATCAAACTATTAGCATGTGGAGAGTTGTATCGATCAAAGCAAGAAAGCTAGACCAATAGATGGGGAGGAGGAGAGACGCAGGTGGCAGGCAGAGAGACATGCAGTGTTTGTGATTCTGTATGACTGTGGGCAGTCTGCTCAGAGGGTTTATGGGAGTCTCTTTATATTGTCCGTCTCTTGCTTGGTTGGTTGTGTGATTCAGCAACTGTGGGAGAGAGAATAAAGCCTCCAGCACATCAAAGATGTCTCTCTGTCTTACTCTCTCTCTCTCAGTCCGATCCTGTTATCTCTCTCTCTGGCAGATAAGTCAGATTGCCCTTCAGATTGGGTAATGAATCTACTTTATCAAAGCCCTTTATGGCCACTTGCCTCTTGCCAAATCTGCTGCTGTAGAGAGAAAGATTTGGCTGCCACAACTCCAAACTCCATCCTTCTGTTTACAACATTTGTTAATTTTCCATTCTCATGTCCTTTTCAATCATACTGCACTGTGTACTGTACACTAACAAGAGACTACCAGAATTTACCATGTTTTTTTTTCTGTGTTTACAATAGCTACAATTTGGGTACAATAGCAACTTTTTTTACATAAATATAGTTTAAATTTGTTTGTTTGTAATCATTTAACGTAAATACCATGGTGCATGAATATAGCAATTGCTCATTAAATAAAAATATTTTGACACTTAAAGTCAATGTGAATTCCCATTTGCAATCTATATTACTTAAATATAGGAGAAAACCTTTTATCCATTGTGAATTGCTTGGATTGTAACAAGTAGCAGGTAATAGTCCGTACCAGAATGAATCCAGAATGAATTTCAGTTTGCTAAAAACAATGTCTAAAATGGCTGTTGGTTTGGTTATTGGTTAATATACAATAGTCTGCTCACCTTAAGTGATATCAGTGATAGCACATCTTTTTAGAGAGCAAGATGTAAGAATTTGATTAAAGATCATGAAAATGAAATTCTGCAATGGCGTGCATTTATCCAAGTTGTTACCCTAATAAATTTACCCACACTCAAGTTGGGTTAGGCATTTTATAAACTGTACATAGCCAGTAGCAAGAGTTTGGGGCATGGCTTCTGTAGCAGGCTGAGCCAGAGGATGTTCAGGCAGTTTAGAAGGTAATTCAGATTCTGTTAAAGAAGTGCAAGCCTAAATTCTAAGACTTGCCAAATTACATAGAGACAGTCTAATGGGGTAAAAGAAGGGTAAACATTGTCTTTTTATGAGATGGAGGAATTTGATGGGATGTTTGGGTTTCAGCCGATACAAAGAAATTGCAGAGTTTCTTCTCGACAGGTAAGGTGAATATAAAGTTAAATACTGGACCTTTTGAGACATGCCCTAACTTTTATAGACCCCTAAGAGCTGTTTATGACATTTAAGTCATGACGCTCTAAAGGGACATTTGCAAAGGTTGTTTGCAACATGCTTTAATTTTGTAGTTCTGTTAACATTAGTAGCGCAGAAAAAACCTACCGTACCGTTTAAGCCTTACTTTTGTTGGCCTCTGGACCGCAAGCATGACTGCACGCACACCTCCCCAAAAGGACGAGCCATTCTGTCGCACTCGCTGTAGTAATTGAAACGACAAGGGGAGACTCAGAGTAATTGTCCTCAACCATCAGAAAGCAGTGGTGAGATAAAGTACTTTCCCAGTGCAATCAAAATCCTGCGTAGAAGTGCTAAATGAGTTCATTCCTTTATGTATAAACTGATTATGTTGTGGGTCAATTTGGAGGACGCACGTGAAAATTTTTGTTTTTAGTACACTTCACCACTTCCACACTAAAGATTCGAAGAATCATGTAAAACCCAGTAAACCTCCAGATTATTATTTGACATAAAAAAAAAAAAGATATATTAATAATATGTATACAACTACTTTTAACAACAGTATCTAAAATGTTTTCTAAATTCATTCAACATTTTAATTTTTATTAACCTTTTAGCATTTTTTATTAAACATACACCTTCACATTCATTAAAAAAAGTTTAATTCCTGCTATTGTAGGCTCATTTTGTAAATGTAAACTATTTAAACTTTAGACAAGCACAAACTGGGTGCTTAATCCAAATATAATTAGCCACATTTTCAAAATCAGATGATTATGTTTGCCCATCTGTGCAAATGTATCTTTATGTATAAAGATATTGTTGTCCCTCAAAGCCTCAAAAAACACCTAATGGAGTTTGAACTTCACATCAAGCTTCAGCCAAATCATAAAGATCCCTGTACAGACATAGCTATTCAGCCAGATTTGCTTTGAGGTTGCGCATTTTAAGAAGCAGAGTCATACACACTGGCATGTAAAATTGGATCGTGCCTATTTAATGTACACGACAGCCCACACCACGATGACATGGGGTGTATTCACACCTGTTTTGTTTGGTTCGATTGAATCAAACTCAAGTTTGTTTTCTCCTTTGGTTGCAGATCTTTTGGGCAGGTGTGAATACAGCAATCACACTTGGGTGCGGACCAAACAAGCGCACCAAGACCCAGCTGAGGAGGTTGTCTCGGTCCGGTTTCAAACGAACTCTGGTACGGTTGAATGGATGAACCAATGAATGGATAACCTTAGCACACGTGTGGTTTTGTTTACAATTTCTGGTTCACTAGCAAAAAGAGCAGTGTGAAAGCGAACTGCACCAGACAAAAAAATCAACATTGCATTTGCTCCGGACCAAAGCAAGTGAGCTAGCAGACTTTCCTGGTGTGAATACACCCATAATTTTTGCCGTGTGTACCTTTGAACTGGTGCTGACGCGGCGGGTATAAACCAGGCTTAAGTAGCTTGCAGCATCGCTTACTAGTGTCCAAATAATTTTCTGCTGCATCGAAAATTGCATAATAATATACTTTGCCACCGTTAAAAACTAAGTTCTATATGGTATGCATGTGTGAAGTATGAATGCAGATGGGTATGTACTACATCGGCCATGTTGGAATTGTCATGTGACCTACATCGCTTCACTGCCCTAACTTCTCTCCCTTTGTCTCATGTGTCCATTGGGCGCACACTTCAGAATCTCGCTCGCCTACTGTTTTTTGAATGCAAATTTGTTTTGTTAGTATTTTGAATACATTACTAATGTTTCATAATTTCAAACTTTTTTTACATAGTTTGCATCAAAATACATTCTCTCACTCCCTCCATCCTATTTTGCTGTCTTGATGTGAGAAATATTTCACATATGTTTCGCCATATGGAGTATCTGATCTTTTGTTTGAATGAATCTCTGAATCTTTTGTTTAACAGACAGTTTATATGTCGTTGAACTGAAATGTTCGTGTCAGCGAGAGTTAGAGTATTATACAGTATCTTACAGTTCTTACAATACAAATGACAAAAAAAATAATAATAATAATTAATTGTATTTACTTACAATTGGCTCTATGCAAGTGTTATTTTTGGTTACTTTTTACTTAAGGGGTGAGAACACATTCATTTTTAAATACATTGACAAAAATAAATGTTGCTTATTATCCACTACATTGCTGATTATTTCAGCTGTGTAAACGCAGGCAGCTCAATACTGAACTATTAATTGTGACCAATGGGGAGTACTCAACCTCATGACTGACACCTTGGGGGGAGGCGGGCCATATGGCCTCTGGGCACACGTTTGTGGCACATACCGGCAGAGCCATACAGAGCACAGCACTGGTATTGGCCGATGCCACAGAAGGGTTCTGAGGAGAAGTCTTTACACACATACACACACTGGCATATTTTTTCTGCTAATTAACCTGCTGTATTCTCTCATTAAAGTGTGCACTCTAACGGAGGGAGGGTTGGGAGGTTTCGTGACAACTGCTGTCCCTGCGAGAACAGATTTTTGAAACACTTCCTCATTCTGCACCCTCCCTCGATCCTCCTGTCACATTTCCCCCTACGCTACTCCATTTCTGTCTTTCTCAGACCCAGTTGTCAAGTAATTAATTTTCTCCATATACCATATTAGCGAAGACCTGCAAATAAGCTTTAATTAAGGTTAAAAGGAAGTGACAGGAAATGATAGATTGTGAAATGGCTTAAACATATTGAGCTTTTTTTCATGAAAATTACAGTGTAGTCAGTAATCAGTAAAATTTCACAATTCTCAACATCAATTTGAAAACTGAAAACTGTAAAACAAATATGATATGGAACACATTCACATTCTGTCCAAGAAGTGAAATTTTAATACAAGTAACTCATTTAATTAAATGAATGGAATATTTCTTTAAAGTATCAACAACAACATATCAGTAAAGTCTTGCTCACGCCTGGAAAGATAATTATAAACATAATTATAATGTTAACTAGTATCCACACCAACGTAAAATAACATTGTTTGTTAAACACTCAAAATAAAGGTTCTTTATCTATGGTTCAATCTTTAACATTTCTAAAATGTTTCTATTGCACAAAGAGTTGTGCAAAATGTGCTTTAGTTTATTAAGATGTTGTTCACACTGAGCATTTTTAAAGAACTTTTCATTGAAAGATTATTTGGGGAACCCAATATAGTTCTTCTGTGGCTTCACTGTGAAAACACCCTTTAGGAACCATTAGTTTTAATAGTGTAAGTACATGTCTGCTGCTTTAAATGCTCAATATCTTTAAATGTTTTTCTTATCATCAGCTGGAAATTAATAATAATAATAATGAAATAAAATCTGAAAGTCATTCCAAAAATATTGTTTCTCTGCGGGATTATCATTATAATTGTGTGGACTTCCCTATTCTCATGGAATTAGGACAATTATTAACTTAAATTATTAAAAATAGTTTTTGTTTTTAGTGTGAATAGATCTTTGTTAGGCTGCAGTTATAACTATTAGCCTGTTGGCCAGCCAGAACTCTACTGATTTGAGTCAGAACTGGTATTTTGACACCTCTTCTTTTGAAACACAAGTTGTGCATGAAAGGTTGCAGGCCTCAAAAAGACTAATTTGTGCTGTGAGAGGTCTGTCTGATTGGTGAGGTATTTCTATCTTCATGGCCTCAGGGGGTCTAGACCACTGATCTATATAAATGGCTGGATTGCTCATTGCCTTGTAAACTGCCGTCAGGCTGTGAAGCTACCGGAAGTGTTTGAGCCGCCATCTAACTATTCCTTACCGGCAGAGAGCATCATTGACTGACAGCTAAAATACTGACCTAAAATCACCCAATTTGAAGCGTATCAGTCACACAGGATTAGTTTTTAGGATATGTGTATGTAAATTAAATTTTACTTCAGATGTTGGTGGGTTTTTCAGCCGACAAAGGTAACTGATCTGACACAAAATATATTTCTTCATGCACGTAATTATGCAGGAAATGTTAAACATGAACATTTGGTATTAGTATCAGAACTATTGCTCTATATTGTATTGAAATTCAAAGCTTACCATGCATCATCTTGGAAATAAAGCTTCATGTCTTTAAGCCCGTACCATTTGTAGTCAGCATGATTTCTTAGAAGTTATGATGTGCCACTTTCAATTTTGTGAAGCTCAATCTTGTTCTGCATATCAGAACTATAGTCTTTGTTTTTACTCCTTGTGGTGAATGATTAAGACTATTTCATTCTCCTAGTCACCCTGGTGTGCTAAAAAATGTAAATATGAATGAGAATATACTTCAGTGATATTTTACTCCTAAGAATTTCTAGCGGTGCCAATAATTGTGGCCAACATACACTGGAGAAATAATGTAATTTATTTAATCATGAGATGAAAGACCCCCCCCCCCCCCCCCCCCCCCCCCCCCCCACACACACACACACACACATACACTTTCAATTGTTTTGCTTCAATGAAAGGTTAGAATTTTTGTGCATTTTTTGAATGAAAGATAAAAAGATAAACGATGCAGATTTATTTTAACAGCTGCCTTTGCTCATATTTTCCAAGGGTGTCAATATAAGTAGAGGGCACTCTTTCTACACACTTGATATAAAGGTTGTCAAATGGCCTTGTTAGTAGCATTGTTTTTAGTAGCAAAGAAACTGAGGTGAATCACCCATTGAGATCTGTTTTCACAAATGTTCAGAATTTTCCATTGGGTCACACACCCCCATATGTCTAATTCATCACCAGGGGAGCCAGAGCGGTACAGTAACACTTTTATTAATCTTCTTTTTTAGAAGCACTTCCTGGTGGGAATGGCTCTATGTGGCTGTTGTTCATTTTGTTGTTCACCACACTGGGAGTTATGGATGAGGAAGCTCTCTCACAGCATATGCTAACGCCACTTTTCTTTCCATCGCACATCAGATGCCTCAGAGACACACCAGCTTCGCTTTGCTTGGAGACGGTGCCGCTCTATGAGCTTCCTCTTTGTCTCAATGTTTCATCAAACAGACACGGTTCTGTCAGCCGAAGTTTCCATATTTCTCACCCTTTCAGATGTTTCCTTGGTTCTGGCAGAGAAGCAGACAGATTGCGGAGAATGATTTGTGTTGAAAATGGATACGGTGAGGAGGAAGAGGAGGAGGGGAGCAGATGGCGATGATGAGGAAGAGTGATTCATGATAACGTGGGCCTGCAGTGGGGTCTTCTCCTGGCACTACCGGTGCCTGCAGCTCCTGCTGTCTCTGGGAACACTGGTAGGGTGGCTGGGGGCATCATCTATCATATATTTTCATCTTCTTTTCATTTTTTACAGTACCTCACACATCCCCCCATTCTCAAAGACTCCAGCCCTCGCCGTGATCCATGCCCCCTCATTCATCAGCATTTTCTCTGGCTGCTGCTGTGGGCTCTGACAGATCTCCATTAGAAGAGTGAGATCTGGCACTGAGCCGAACAGGCCCTACAGGCACTCTCTCTGTTCATGAAGTCCACGATCCCTCTGCACGGGGAGGGGAGGAAGTTTCTCAGTGTGCACTGTTCCCCTTTTCTTCTTCTTTCTTTCAGCCTTGTGTGTTTGTGTATTTCTTGAAGTTTCTTTCCACCCTGTGGTAACAGAGAGGTTAGGGTCACATCATTCTGATCCCTCCTCATGGCGGGCTCGGTTAAATGCTTAAAGGAATAGTTCACCCAAATATGAAAATTGTATCATGATTTAGTCACCTTCATGTTGTTCCAAATTGTGTGTGAATTATTCAATGACTTTCAGAGAGGTCGACTTTTATATCAGTTTCTGTCAGTAATTTCCAGGGCACAATCTGTTGAGGTTTGTATTACGCAACCTTATTGTGTTTTGGCACCTCTAGTAGAGTGAGCTAAACGCCAGCTATCCTAAAACCATTTTTAACAAAATACTTTTACTTCTACTACTACCATAACTCCACGTTTGGGGTAAGTAATATATATACAGTATATATATATATATAGCGAAACAAGGAATAGGGATGCAAAATATGTATATCTAACAGCTTACAATGTAAACAGGGAAACCATGCATGGACTTAAATAGACAAAGGACAACAAGGAAACAAGGGACCTCTGTGCCCATGAGGTGAGAGTAGGCCTGGAGATCGAAATGGAGCTGGCAGATCAGAAGGCCATGGCCATGGACTTCTGGGTTCACCAAACAGTACATTCTGGACCATCTGACTGGGGAGCGCAGAGACCACTGGACTTGTGATCATCAGGATAGGGAGCACTGAAACCACTGGGCTAGGGAATGTTGAGAGCATAGGATTTGGGACCTATGGACTTGAGAGTGCTGAGACCATCAGATTTGGGACCACCAGACTAAATTTCGGCCTTGCATCCTCGGAACGACGCAAGTCCGATAATTCTGCAAAGAGCAGCGTACTTGAAAACATCAGTCAGCTCGCCTTGGCTGCTGCAATCTTCCTCACTGTATTTACAGACGAAATACATCAAACACCACTGCCTCTTTTCGTTTTCATTTAAACATATTAATAGCCGCAGAAATGTAGTTCAGAGAACTTAGATACATTACAATTAAATTTTTTTATATCAAACATTGGCTGTTTTAATTTTAATTTTAACATATTAATAGAACAATAGAATAAAACCAAAGATTACCTGTTTATATCTTATGTTTAACCACTACAGAGACATCAGAGCCAGAGGAAAATGTCAGAAGGACTAGCCAAGGTTATGCTTCTCTCTTCGGGATACATGAGCACTGAGCGCCAGGTGATCGCATGGAGCTCATGTCTCCGAAATCGGCAACTATTTTAAACAACTACATTCTCGCCTGAAATACACGTGTCCAGTGTAGGCAGACTTTAGCTGTTGCGGCGCCCCGCGTCCAGTGTCAACACGGTGTTATTCACCTATCAGGAAGAAACAAAGCAACCTCGGCGTCCAATCGCAGGCCTTCCGCTCCTTGAGTTCTCTCCAGCACTGGAAAGCTGATCCGATATTTACACGGGTCCTACTTATTGCCTTATCGTTCCACAGACATTTTCCTCTTTTGTTTTTTATCCGCCATCTCTATCTTTCTGTCGCTCGGCTCAGCTGTTCACTGAATGCTCTCTCCTCCATATCATGAGTAGACACGCCCCTTACTGCTGATTGGCTACAAGTTTGTTTTGGTACTCGACCCCGACTTTTTGAAAAATCGCTTACCCTGCCTTTAAACGGGGTTTGAAGTACATCATTTTTCCAAACAAAACAGCACACTGCATTACATTGCATCAACAAATTGAGAGACCATACATTTTGTCAGTTGTCAGTTTTTTGTATCTTGATATGTTATTGTGATTTGATATTTAAGTTTTGATATTTATGTTTTTTCTAGATGATGACTTAAAGACCCCATGAAATAGCTTGGTGAGCACAGCAGTCCACAAATCACACAGATATCTCGTCACAGGCAGGCCCACATGAAATCTGTGGTTGCAGAAATGTTTGCAGATTTTCTCAGAATTAGAACACATGTCATTCAAGTTTCTCCACCTCTTGTGAATTTGATTGGTGAAGTCAACATGGGCTGTTGGTTGCAACCCATGCTGTAATCTGACACAGTACTCCCAAGTGAATAATATTCACTGAGAATAATAATAAATAAATAAAAAATATATATATTTTTTTTTTATGAAAAGTGAGAATTACATATAGTTCCTGATTGGAGCTGGATAAAATTCTAATTTGCCCTATTTCGCCCTTGGTTAACATTATCAAATAGCCTGCATGGGTGATTGCAGCAGAAAAAAATAAAATAAAAATAATTTCAGAGAAAGAGTTATTGCATTGTATGTTACAGATTCTGAGAACAAGCATTTTTCTTTGGACGCAGAACAGGGAGTCAACACAGGTTTCCTGTTTTTATATGTTTGATTCTGGTTGTATTTAAAAATTTTGGGTATGCTTCAGCTATAAAGATGAAAGAGATCTGCACTCATCCAGATTCAGCCCATAACGCTTATTTAATTTATTGCTCAGAGGTCACAAATATATGTGCAAACGAGTACGGATCTCTTTCATCTTTGTATCATTGTATTTTTTGGACTTAAGCACCTTATGTTACCTTATGTTGCCTTATGTTGCCTACTGGATTTTTGGATGAGTATTTGGCGCTACAACATTTTCTGTTTGTGTATGGTATGCTTCAGTTAAAATTTTATTTGCTAAAGCTGTTATTTGTTGTATATCTGCTAAAGTTGCAAACTGTTTTTGAACTATTGTTTAAAGAATCAGCTCCATTTAACACATTTACACCTTTAGCCATGTTTATATCTATTCTGCAGAATTCAACAGATTATGCTCCAAACGGCAGTGCATTACGTATTACATAAAGTTGTAGTAGTGAGCGATCTCTAACCCCGCTCTGATAAACAACATGACAGTCAGCAAGCAGACAAACCCATTAGCTCACTCCCTTCCCTGGCCCGGACACAGGACTCTAATAGCTTATTACTGAAATAAATGTGGTTATTCCCTTTTCTATTAGTGCAGTACGAGCGTACCCCCTCTGACACACTAGATTAATGTGTGTGTTAAAGCAGCACAATTAGATAAAGGCTCCGTCCTCCAGCCACCGCTACAGAGGCAGTCAGCTAATATATGTGCAGTGTAGCGGCATGTTTTCCTTGTTTCCTGTAAAAAAGACATATCTGGTTCCTAAATAGATTTTACCCTGCCAAATGACTCTCCCAGAAAGCAATTACTGCAGGTTTGCGTCGACTGATTATCCATGAGTCACTTTGAGCATTTTAGCGTACTATATTTAACCTGATTTTATTTTCCACTGGTCTTTACAAGCCCACAGTTTGGCCGAGGAGGGGGCAGGCAGTATGAATGGGCGCCCAATTACCTATTACTTACCTGCTCTTAAAGTGACAAGAAAATTGCAAAGCCTGTCCATATGCTCTATTGTAGAATAAGAGGCCCGATCCAGATGCAGCCGCTCAGACGCCCTCAGGATCTGTCAACCAAATACACCAGGCCTGCCTTTCCACAAGAATTTATCCTGTGCCGTTTTCCTGTGCCGAGGAATCATGTTTTGGGATGCAATTTCAACAAAAAGGCATCAACTTCCTTAATAATTAGATTACAGAAATCTTGCATTCAAAATTATTTCTAGGACACATCATCCAAGCTGATTTAATTTGATTTATTCTGGAGGAGATCTGTTAAACAGATACAACCAATGTTTAAATATTTTTATCCTATCCATAATGTGCAGAGTCAACTATAAATAAGTGATTTATAGATTAGTTCCTCTAAAAAAAACTAATGGAGTAAACACTAATGCTCAGAACATCATTGTCTTTGTTTCTTTCAGTGGCCATCTGCAATTACATAGCAACACTGGTTTGACCAGTAGACAAATAGACTTCGAGAAGGGATAACCTGTCTGTGCAGTTTATAAAAAAAAAAAAAAAAGAAACACCCCTGTTACTTCAATCTTAAGACTACAGTACAGTGCGTGGCAGAATTCATCTACTGGATTGGAGTGTTAAGTGTTGGGTGGTACATAGGAGAGCAGTGGTGTCAACCAAAATTATTTGGTTGTTGTTTACCAAAATCAAGTGAAGCACTTTGAAAATGGTCAATGAGCATTAATGTGAGTCATAATTTACTGCCACTGTATTGAATTCACGCAATATCCTATAAATGATCTCTGTTTGTGTTCTATAGAAGAAAGAAAGTCATACAGATCAGACTGAGTAAATTACAGAATTTAAAGTTCCCTTTCTGTCATTCATTACAAATTATGCCGTGACGACATTAGGGGTCTTACATGGGAGCCCGAATCCTCTCTGATTAAGAGAAAACACCAATGCAATTTGGCTAGTGGATTTTGCATTTATACCCCATGTATACGGGTATAAATAGGCGACAGGTGCATCCACTCATCAGAGTTTTGCTTCGGAGCCGAGTGAATGAAGGAAACTCGACATTCACTAGGCAAATTCTCTCGTTTGCTGGAAGAGGTTGTTCTGGGTGGCGTTACGACACGTTCAGCGGCATCCCTGTTAATTCAGCGATTCCCCTGGGTGTTTCATCTAAAAGAGCAGTTTCTGATCATGGTTGGTTCACATCTTTTTAAGTCAAGTCAAGTAAAGTCACCTTGATTTATATAGCCCGTTTAACAATACAGATTGTGTCAAAGAAGCTTTACAGTATCAAATAGGAAAATATTGTGTCAATAATACAAAAGGACAATAGTAAACAATAAACACAATTTGCAGTTAATGGCAGTTCATCATTGAATTCAGTGATGTTATTGTCCAGCTCAGTTCAGTTTAAATAGTATCTGTGCAATCATGTCAACGATATTACTGGAAATTAAGTGTCCCCTACACAGTGACAAGGAACCAAAACTCCATCGGTGACAGAATGGAGAAAAAACCTTGAGAGAAACCAGGATCAGTCGGGGGGCCAGATTTCCTCTGGCCAGACGAACCAGCAGTTTGTTCTATGCTGCAGCAAAGTCAGTTCCCTATCTGTCGGTCACTACGAGTTATGTTGTGACGACATTAGGGGATTTACTTGGAAGCCCCGACTGCCTCTGATAAGAGAAAACGCCAATGAAATTTGGCTAGTGGATTTTGCATACCTGAGCCACTCCCCGTGCATACGGGTATAAAAGGGCGACAGGTGCATCCACTCATCAGATTTTTGCTTCGGAGCCGAGTGGATGAGAAGTCTATGCGATCTCCACAAAGTCTTCTGCCTCAAAAAGAGTTTGTTCCTGGGTGGCGTCACGGTGCAGACAGCGGTGTCCCTGCAGCAGCGATTCCCCTGGGCACTTCACCTGAAAGAGCAAATTTCTAAAACACTGGGCGGTTCGCGTCTTTTTAAAGATGCCGTTCCGTCCGTGTTCTCTTGGTTGCGGTCGCTTCCTGTCCTCGGATGACGGTCACGAGCGTTGTCTTCAGTGTCTGGGCATCCAGCACGCTGAAGATGCGTTTGTGGATGAGTCATGCGCCTGTTGTGGGCGTATGAACATGGCAACGCTGCGTTCTCGCCTTTCCTTTCTGAAAGGATTGGCACCCTCTGCCGCCATCCGTCCCGGTCTCTCTGGCTCGAGCAGAGGACCGCCGGCTGGCGCTCTGGGAGATCTGAGGGTGACAGTAAGAGCTTCTCCGCCGGGCACGTCCCCACGGACCTCTTACTCCTCCCACAGCGCTTGTTCCGTCCGGTTCCCGAGTGATTTCGCTGGTTCGCCTCACGGGGCCGCCAGCATTTCATTCGGTGCGCCGCCCGAGGATCAGATGTCGATCGCGGCATCGGGGGATGGGCTTTCGTCCTCTGAGGATGAACGATCGGCGGGGCTGCCCCCCTCGGGTGTTGTCGCCACTGCCGATCCGGACCCAGAGCTGACGGCCATGCTTGCCCGGGCAGCCGTGAGTATCGGGCTGGAGGTCAACAGACCGCCCAGTCCCGAGCCCTCGCGGCTGGATGATTGGTTCATCGGCGCAAAATGCGACCAGCGGCCGCACTTTGCCCCGGTGCCTTTCTTCCCGGAGGTGCATGAGGAGCTGACGAAGTCGTGGACGGCCCCTTTCTCGGCCAGAAGCCGCTCGTCTCCCTCCTCCGTCCTCACTACCCTCGATGGCGGGGCGGCCAGGGGGTACGTGGATATTCCCCAGGTGGAGAGAGCGGTTGCGGTGCACCTGTGCCCGCAAAACGCCGCCACCTGGAGGAATCGTCCGCGTCTCCCGTCCAAAGCCTGTAAGCTGACGGCCGCACTCGCCGCCAAGGCCTACAGCGCTGCAGGCCAGGCCGCCTCTGCCCTGCATGCCATGGCCATCCTGCAAGTTCACCAGGCCAAGGCACTAAAACAAATGCACGAGGGTAGTCCCGACCCGGGGTTGATGCAGGAGCTGCGCACGGCGACTGACTTCGCTCTCTGGGCGACGAAAGTCACGGCGCGGTCCCTCGGGAAGGCGATGTCCACGTTAGTGGTCCAAGAGCGCCATCTCTGGCTCAATCTGGCCGAGATGAAGGACGTCGACAAAGTACGCTTTCTCGACGCCTCCATCTCCCAGACGGGGCTATTTGGCGACACTGTCGAGGGTTTTGCCCAGCAATTCTCGGCAGTACAAAAGCAGACGGAGGCAATTCAGCACATCCTCCCTAAACGGCGGGATGCTTCAGCTGCCACCGCTGGCCCAAGGGCCAGGCCCCAGTCTGCTGGTCGCCGTGGGCGCCCTCCTGCGTCCTCCAGAGCTGCTCCGCCCCGTGCTGAGTCGTCACCTAGGCCGGTGCGTCGAGCCTCTCGCAGGAGTGCGGCGCCCCCTGCGCCTCAGCCGGCCGCCAAGTCCTCCAGGAAGAAGACAAAGCGGCCCTGACGCGCACAACCCGGAGATGGAGGAATTTGCTCTTTCCCAGGAGACGACGAGGCTAGCGTCGCTCCTTCCCCCGGAGGAGGGCCGGGTGGAGAATCCTGTGTTTTCTTTTCTTTCTGTTCCGCCACTGGCTCAAGGGCCAGTGGTACCCACATTGTCAAAGAAAGAGCAATTTCCCTTTCCTCCGGGTTCCCAGGTCTGCGGGCTGACAGTGTGCGACGCACTGCCTCCTCACTCTCACCCGAGACCCATATTGCCAGTGGCCAAGAGAGTGCGGTCTGGGGACGCGATGCCTCCCCGCGCACCTCTAGCCAGTCCCCCCGGGGACTTAGGGAGTTTTGTGGGGATGAGTCAGAACGCACCGCCTTCTGTTCCATCCAACCTTACTCCCCCTCGCTGCACCACTGCGGGCACGTCGATTGTGCCTTTGGTGCCACTTGCACGGTGTCTGGGGGCGTGGCTTGCGCTACCCAACCCGTCTCGCTGGCTCATTCGCACAGTTCGACTCGGCTATGCGATTCAGTTCGCCAGGCGGCCTCCCAGGTTCAGTGGCATCCTCGAGACTTCGGTGGCAGTCCGAGTTGCACCTGTCCTGCGCGAGGAGATTGCTGTCCTTCTGGCAAAGGGTGCAATCGAGCCGGTCCCTCCAGCCGAGATGAGGCAGGGGTTTTACAGCCCCTACTTCATCGTGCCCAAGAAAGGCGGTGGCCTCCGGCCAATCCTGGACCTGTGAGTCTTGAATCGGGCCCTACACAAGCTCCCGTTCAAGATGTTGACACAGAAGCGCATCGTCAAATGCGTTCAGTCCGCGGATTGGTTTGCAGCGATCGACCTGAAGGACGCTTACTTTCATGTCTCGATTCTCCCTCGACACAGGCCGTTCCTACGGTTTGCGTTCGAGGGGCGGGCATGGCAGTACAGGGTCCTCCCCTTCGGGCTCTCCCTGTCTCCCCGTGCCTTCACGAAGGTGGCGGAGGGCGCCCTTGCCCCGTTACGGGAAGTGGGCGTCAGGATCCTCAACTATCTCGACGATTGGCTCATTCTGGCCCGGTCGCGAGAACAGTTGTGTGGTCACAGGGACCTGCTGCTCCGGCACCTCAGCCAGTTGGGGCTTCGGGTCAACTGGGAAAAGAGCAAGCTCTCCCCTGTGCAGAGAATCTCTTTTCTCGGTGTGGAGTTAGACTCCGTGAGTATGACGGCACGTCTCACGGACGAGCGTGCCCAATCAGTGCTGAACTGCCTGAGTTCCTTCAGAGGCAGGACAGTGGTTCCGCTGAAACAGTTTCAGCAGCTCCTGGGGCATATGGCATCCGTAGCCGCAGTCACGCCGCTCGGGTTGCTTCATATGAGACCACTTCAGCACTGGTTACACTCACGGGTCCCGAGATGGGCATGGCGCCGCGGGACACGTCGTGTGACCATCACACAGTCGTGTCGCCGCTCTTTCAGCCCCTGGTCAGACCTTGCTTTCCTACGGGCCGGGGTGCCCTTAGGACAAGTGTCCCGGCATGTTGTTGTCACAACAGATGCCTCCAGCATGGGCTGGGGCGCTACATGCAACGGGCAGGCAGCCTCGGGGCTCTGGACGGGGCCTCGACTGCTTTGGCACATCAACTGCCTAGAGCTGTTGGCAGTGCATCTGGCCTTAAAGCAGTTCCGGCCACTGCTTCTAGGCCAGCACGTGTTGGTCCGCACGGACAACACTGCGGCTGTTTCGTACATCAACCGGCAGGGGGGTCTACGATCACGCCGCATGTCACAGCTCGCCCGCCATCTCCTCCTCTGGAGTCAGTCACAGCTCAAATCGCTGCGCGCCGTCCACATTCCGGGGGAGCTCAATCGTGCGCTCTCACGACAGCTCACGTTCCCCGAGACGATCCGGCTGATTTGGAGTCGATTCGGGGAAGCTCAGGTAGACCTGTTTGCTTCCCGCGAGTCCTCCCACTGCCAGCTGTATTTCTCCCTGGCCGAGGCCCCCCTCGGCACGGACGCACTGGCACACAGCTGGCCTCGGGCTCTGCGCAAGTATGCGTTTCCCCCAGTGAGCCTGATCGCACAGACACTGTGCAAGGTCAGGGAGGACGAGGAGCAGGTCTTGTTGGTTGCGCCATATTGGCCCACCCGGACCTGGTTTCCGGAACTCACCCTCCTCGCAACAGCCCCTCCCTGGCGCATCCCTCTGAGGAAGGACCTTCTTTCTCAGAGGCTCGGCACCATATGGCACCCGCGTCCAGATCTGTGGAACCTCCATGTGTGGCTCCTGGATGGGACGCGGCAGACTTGAGTGGCCTGCCACAGGCTGTGGTGGACACCATCACTCAGGCTAGGGCCCCTTCAACTAGGCAAGCCTATGCACTGAAGTGGAGTCTGTTCGCGGACTGGTGTTCTTCTCGTCGGGAGGACCCCCGAAGATGCACGATTGGAGTGGTGCTTTCTTTCCTGCAAGAGAGGTTGGAGCGCAGGCTGTCGCCCTCCACCTTGAAAGTGTACGTGGCTGCTATTGCGGCCCATCACGATGCAGTGGACGGCCGGTCCCTGGGGAAACACGATCTCATCGTGAGGTTCCTGAGGGGTGCCAGAAGGTTAAATCCTCCTAGGCCACCCCTGATGCCCTCCTGGGATCTCTCTATTGTCCTGGCTGGACTTCAGAGGGGTCCCTTTGAGCCGCTGGACTCAGTCGAGCTGAAATTCCTGTCGGCCAAGACAGCGCTCCTGACCGCGCTCACTTCCATCAAGAGGGTCGGGGACCTCCAAGCATTTTCGGTAAGCGAAGAGTGCCTTGTGTTTGGGCCGGCCTACTCTCACGTTGTCCTGAGACCCCGGCCTGGATACGTGCCTAAGGTTCCCACCACGCCCTTCCGCGATCAGGTGGTGAACCTGCAAGCACTGCCCTCGGAGGAGGCAGACCCAGCCTTGGCGTTGCTGTGTCCCGTAAGAGCGCTGCGCATATACGTGGACCGTACCCGGAGCTTCAGAAGCTCTGAGCAGCTCTTTGTCTGCCACGGAGGTCAGCAGAAAGGGAAGGCTGTCTCCAAGCAGAGGTTGGCCCACTGGATAGTGGATGCCATCGCCTTGGCGTACCAATCCCAAGGCGAGCCGTGCCCCCTCGGGGTGAGGGCTCACTCCACACGGAGTGTTGCCTCCTCCTATGCGCTGGCGCACGGCGTCTCTTTGGCAGACATCTGTAGAGCTGCGGGCTGGGCAACACCGAACACCTTCGCGAGATTTTACAGTCTCCGCGTTGAGCCAGTCTCTTCCCGTGTGTTGGGTAACAGGTAAGTGGCGGGAAGAGATGGCCGGTGTCACGCTTGCTGCGCCATTTCCCCCTTACCCGGGGATACGAGCGCCTATTCTCTCCTCCAGTTAGTTCCCCGGACGGCGAACCCTGGCGGAGTTCCTCCAGCACCCCCGGCAGTCAGGCTGGGCGGAGCAGTCTGACGCCAGGCCCAGTACCGGTGTTAGCTTGCCCGGGTCTCCGGTCAGCCCCTGTACTCGGCTAGGTGCCCGTGTGGCCTGATTCCCTTCGGGCGATCCCACACGTGTATTCATCCACGGTACGGTTTCCCTCACGGTAAACCCGTGTCTTCCCTTTGACAGAGCTCTGTCAGACCCCGCTGGCAGCCCTCCTCCCTTCTCCTAGGTAGGATCTGCCCCGGGGTCCAGGGGTATGTAGCACTGCCCCAGGCTTGGGCCAGTCCATACCAGTGTCTCCACACATTACCTCCCTTCGGGCAGGGTGTGGCCTCCGTAGCGCCCTTCTCCGGAAGGCTCGCTTCCCCGTCGTTACTGCCGGGCTGTAACAACAAACAGGAAAGACTTGAAGCAGTCTTTCATAGAAGGTCGAAATCCCTTCCGATTTCTGGGGAAAGGAACAGCGGCTTGGCTATCTCCAGCAGCAATGTACTCAGTGGTCCCTGCGGGCGCCAAGGTTAGCGAATTTGCGCTGGGGCGACGGGAAGGTTGCGACCTTCGCATCGCAGTTGTCTGTCACGCGCTAGCTTGTCAACATCGGCATGCCACAAGGTCGTGACGGGGTTCAGGTTGTGGCGCTTTCCATAGACCCCTAATGTCGTCACGACATAACTCGTAGTGACCGACAGATAGGGAACGTCTCGGTTACGTACGTAACCCTCGTTCCCTGATGGAGGGAACGGAGACGTTATGTCCCCATGCCACAATCTTGAACCATCGCTGGTTGCCAGGGACACGTTCTCGGCTCCTCAGCGGAAAACCTGATGAGTGGATGCACCTGTCGCCCTTTTATACCCGTATGCACGGGGAGTGGCTCAGGTATGCAAAATCCACTAGCCAAATTTCATTGGCGTTTTCTCTTATCAGAGGCAGTCGGGGCTTCCAAGTAAATCCCCTAATGTCGTCACGACATAACGTCTCCGTTCCCTCCATCAGGGAACGAGGGTTACGTACGTAACCGAGACGATTCCCTTTCAAAAATAAGTTTATTCAAGTGTGCTATTAGTATAGGCCTACTTCTTTTAAACTAAAAATAGGAAAGTATACTTTTAGTAAACTTTTCATGTACTTCTCAGAAATGGGCTTTATGTACTTTTCAGAAATATACTTAAAATGGCTTAAGTATACTTGACTTATGCTTAGAAAAAGTCTACATATATTTGAGCTATACTTGCGCTCTCACAATCCGTGTTTTCAATGTTATATGGTGGGGGGGGGGGGGGGGGGGGGGTGTTTGAGGGCTAATACACATCTTCCGTAAAGAATTTCCAAAATACGCAAGCAAAGAAGAAATCTAAACAACAGATGCTTCCACATGTAATCTGACACGGTCATCAGACATAAAACAGCATCAAAACTGTGTAACGTTATAGAATAAAATGTCACCAATGAAGAGGTAATAATGACTGTGAAGCTTTGGGGTGTTGATAGACTCCATCTAAGTTTTTATTATTATTCTGAATCCAATTCATATTCTTTTTTCAGCTTTTTGTTCAAATTGTTCTTCATTTTTTAATTTATGAAACTTACCCACATTCAAGTGTTAAAAAAAGAATGCATGAAGCTAGAATAAAATGTTTTTGTTTACAAAGAGATACTCTGTTCTTTCTTTTGGTGTTTTGTATGTTCAGATATTCATATAAAAAAAATAATAATAATAATACCTAAATTGGGACAGAGTAGTATACTTAAAGTATGATGTAAAGTTCATTTAAAAAATAAATAATAAAAGAAAAAACTTACGAGTATACTTTCAGTATAAAACTACTAAGCTAGTAGTTTACTGAGACTATACTTCAGTGTACTAAAAATGCTACTACAAGTATTTACTTAGTAAACTGTCAGTATACTTATAAGTTCACATTTAGTATAGTTGTACACTAGTTGTGTACTCAAAGTTTACTACTGTTATGCTTAAAGTGTACTTAAAAGTATACTTTTATATACTAGAAATTGGGACAATTTAGTCCCAAGGAGTATTGAAATAGGACACTTACAAGTATACTACTAGTACACTAATATTTGTATACTTACTACATAAAGTATACATAAAAATATACTTGAACTTTACTTAAGTATACTTAATAAAATAACTTGAAGTATACTACTTTTTGGTAAGGGTTTTGCAGGGGACTCCTCTGGTTCCCTTGGTCTTGTCCCGATGACCATGGAGGTGACGAGGTCTTCACTGGGGATCTGTCTCTGGGGCTCATCTAGTTGTCCTGATCTCCGCTGACATTCAGGGCTGTAGAGGTCATCTCTAGGTGCTGATCCACCCTCTGGGCTGGATAGGGACTGGATCTGGGTGACTGCAATGACCATCTGATCTGGATACAGACGGTGACCTCAAAATAAGAAAGAAAAATACTAATATTAACGTAGATTTCATTCTTCTTACGATGTAACAAGTACATTGGGTGTTATAGGAAGTATTCCCAGTTCCGGTTGACCTAATTAATGCAGCCTAACAATCCTTTAATGGATTGGAATATTAGAAACTTATGTTATGTGTAAGCCTTTTTAAAGATACTGCTCCGGCCATGTCCTCTTGGGTGTGGTCATTACCTGTCTTCTACTGACGGCCACGATCGTTGTCTACAGAGTCTGGGCATCACACCACCCAGTCCCGAACTCTCACGGCTAGATGATTGATTCCACGGTGCGGGCCATGGCTCAATACCATGCTGCGGTTCCTTTCTTCCCGGATGTGTACGAGGGGCTGACGAAGTCATGGACGGGCCCTGTTTCAGCCAGAAGTCGCTTGTTTCCCTCCTCCATCCTCACCACCCCCGATGGGAGGGCAGCTAGGGGTTATGTGGACATTCCCCAGGTGGAGAAAGCGGTTGCGGTGCACTTGTGCCCGCAAAACGCCGCCACTTGGAGGAATCCTCTGTGCCTCCCCTCCAAAGCCTGTAGGACCACGTCAGGTCTCGCTACTAAAGCCTACAGGAAGTGCTATGAAAGTGCCACTTAATGCAATTTAATTGTGCAGAAGTAGTGCTTAAGTCCAACTAAATATATACAGGTGCTGGTCATAAAATCTGAATATCATGAAAAAGTTGATTTATTTCAGTAATACCATTCAAAAAGTGAAACTTGTATATTAGATTCATTCATTACACACAGACTGATATATTTCAAATGTTTATTTCCTTTCATTTTGATGATTATAAATGACAACTAATGAAAGTCCCAAATATCATGAACTTTTTCATAATATTCTAATTTTATGACCAGCACCTGTACATATAAGTATAATTGAATGTGCAAAAGTGGAACTATTGCAAGTATACTTTAGGTACACTTCAAATATCTTGCATTTAAAGACCGATATTGTTCAAATACCATACAATCCTCATCAATATTGACATTCAAACACATTTCAGGCTTAATATTAAGAAAAATGCATTGTGCACAAGTACTCCAAATAAAGTAAAAAAAAAAAATAAAATAAAAAATTTGATATCAGTAATTCTCAAGCGATATATAAGTAAATATGTTAATAGACTTGAATTATACTTAGTATTAAATAAATATATTTTAAATATTTAACTTTTTTAACTATACAACTACAATACATTTTCAGTTGTTGTTTTTTTGTTTTTTAAATACAGCATCCATAAATGCACGTAACATACAGTATTCTACTTTTGAAAGAAAGAAAATGTAAAGAGTCTTCTGTTGATGTTTTATACATTGAACATATGTCATACAATCTTTTTCATAAAAAAAATACTTTGTACGTCTGTTCCACAGTCTTCCTGTGAAGTGTGGGAGTTTTGATTGAGGAAGAATCAAACTTAGTTCTCCACGTGTATTCACACCTCTTTCGAAAAACAGTACCTTACAACACACTGCATACCAATTAGTTCTCTCAACCTCTCTCTGATTCAGCTGTTTTCTAAAAATGAGGGCATGTTTAATTAGCAAGAAGGCAGACAGAGTTATGTGTGGAAAAATATTGTTAGAACATTCTGGCTATTCATATTTCTAATTTTAACTCACTTTTATTTATTTATTTTTCTGATAGATTATGTGATTAATGTGTATATTTAACGTATTTAATTATAATTGCAGTCTAGGTTTTGTGCTTGTGACAAATTAATAAAAATTCAATGAAACTTAAATGTATGAATGTATTGACTTTGTTCATTGTACACATATACTATACCTCAATATTTGTCTTCAATATTCCTTTAGTATATAGAGGAGGACTGGGGAAGTTTTGGAAATTTGGTTTATTTGATACTCAATGACCCAAATAGGTCTATTATAAAGTAGATAGTGTTTTTACAGCTCAAGTGAATGACAAAAAAAATTCCAAGTGCTTACTAGTAAAGATGGCAGATGACCAACTGCTAATAATATGAATGGGAATGCAATTGCCTTTCTCAAAGTTTCATTGAAAAATAATATCATTGAAATTTTTGAAGTAATTTTAGAACACAAAATTAAACATCCCACAAGATCCTGGCAGAACTGTGGAACCTCATTTATAAAGTGTGCGTATGCACAGATTTGATCTTAGAGTGTGTGCATGCTTAAATCCACACCAATGCTCATATTTGTAAAAACTGGCTGTTTCTGTATGTACATTCATTTTATGAATCACCCGTATGCATATTTGAGAGATCAATTTTAGGATGGTTTCTGCGCAACATTTTACAAATGAAGCCCCAGATCAAACAGTACCATTGGGTATTTGCAGTTAAGAGGCTGAATCCACAAATACCTTAAGTGGTTAGAGTGCAATACAGAACGCTCAATGCTATTGATCCTGCGTGTGATACGTTTGCATAATGCCCTGTTTGCATGTGCTAGTGGTTAGAGTGACAGCACTACAAGCATTAATCCAGGCCTGTTAGCACTGCCACACTTAAGGATATCTCTATCAATTTCTTTCCATGTGACCTTGGGGATTTGGTTTCAAGGTCACAGCAGTATTGATCTGGGCTCAGGTCAGCTCAACGGGCGGGTAGAGCTGAGGTTAGCAGAGAGGTCTCTGATGAGGTGGATTTGTCCCTCATGCAGATCGATCAGATGCATGGTGCGCACTTGCAGGAGAGTCATTGTGTTTAGCACTAAACCTTAGCATATAACAAGAGACATGTTCTCCTTCCTGTATAGTTTAACAGGGACATGGAACGAGGAATCAAATTATCGTCTGTAAAAGCTATTTGTACCATTAAAACATACTGCAAATTTCATAGCTTAAAACATCCTCAGTATGAAAACAAACAATATAAATAAATACATTAAAATAAATGCATAAATACATAAATAAAAACATTTATTTAATCAACTCCAAAAATGTCTCATCTGGATACTGTGACATCACACTGCAGGTCAAACTGTATTGTTCATTCATATTTTCATCAAACAAAAATCCATCTTTGACACTGGCATAACACATTTTATTGATAATTAGACACCACTTACATGCATATTTACATAAAAGGATATTTAACAAGAAGAAATTAGGGTGGGTTTGATTTTATCCATTGAGAATTAATTGGGTTGTGAAAGGTGGAAACAGAGATTTGGATTGGAGGGATTGAAAAGTAAAAGACAGCCAAAAAGGAAACTCAGAAGAGGAGCAAGTTAATACATTTTCATTAAATATTATTCGTTTTCTTTTTTCTTTTTTGTGCAAAGTACGAACAGAAATGAATAGTTAGTTTTGATTTCATGTTGACTTTATACATTTTGATTTGCTGATTATCTTGGCTGGGAAATCACATATAAACATTGATCATGTTAAATGTGGCATAGTCAGAAAAATAATCTGATGGAATATACTGCAGACAAGTGGCTTGGAAAATGTATGGATGAATGGATTTTAACCAAATTCTGATGCCAAAAGGCCTCCACACCAAAAGCTCTGGTGAGAAAGTGTCCTAAGTAAAGAACAGTGATGTCAAATGTCTCTTCAGATTTCATTCAGTCTGTCTGAAAGCAGAATAAAGCGCTGCTCTTCAGCCTTTGGACAGGCAGGTCAGCCAAAGCTCAGTCCTTTATAGAAAGTGAGCAAAGCTGTGCTGTGTCGACTGAACCTCTGACTGCTGAAGGGAAAGATATTAAGAGATTTCACTTTCTAAACACAGAGAATGGAAGATCATTGAGCAGACATCCGGGTGGGATTCTTGTCCATCACAATATTACCACAGAAACCTCAACTCTACCTGTTTGTTTGTAATGTCTTTAAGCATGCGTTTATTGCCTGATGTTTGTCTGATAGAGCACTAGCAATATCAAGGTAATGGGTTACAGTTTCCAGGGAACACATACAGTATACTGGGGAAAAAAGAAAACAGGGGAAAACAGTTTTGGGTTGACTTTTACAAATCAGTTACATTAAGTTTAGTTTAATATACAAAACGAATCTGCATTTTTGCATTTTACCATTTCATAACAACAGAAAAGGGGCATAATTGATTGCATACAAAATAGTAAACATTATTATATAGCATTAGAAATCTCAAACAGGTGTTAGTATAGACACTGCTTTAAACTACTAATCCCCAGAGTTAAATCAACTCTGCTCAGAGTACATATTGTCCCAATCTACAGAGTGTTAAAGTAACACTGAAGCAGAGTTAAAGTTAATGGGATAATTAAGCGAGTAATTAAGTGATGAGTGAGCATTAGAAAAGAAAACCTGCTGTTAACAATGCTGAAGATGAAAAACTACTGATCTGGCTTTTAGACATGAAACCTTATCTCATAATCCTCAACAGCGGTAACTCTACTTCAGTGTTACTCTGTAGATTGGTACAATATGTACTCTGAGCAGAGTTGATTTAACTCTGATTTGGGGATTTTGCTGTGTGCTACTACCAAAAAAGTAACTCTACTGTCATAAATTGATTTAGAGAAAGACAGGAAAAAATAGGAAAGAGAGATTATTAAAACAGGCAGTACTCGATGTGTCTGAGCTGTTGGAACATTCTTGACTTTAAACTGTGAGGAGCGATAAACCAGCATAACAGAAATATCAGACTTCAATTTACCACCCTGCAGATGTGTAAATTAATCCAAAGCCTCAGAGACAGAGAGAGAGTGGGAAAGAGTTATACAAGTTAGTTTCAGTTTGACCCCTGTACATGAGCCTTTGTAACTAAAAAGTATATGAGCAAAAGTATATGTGTAAGACAGAATGTATGTAAGGCTGCAGAATCTTCATAAAACAAAAACAAAAAGAAAAACATCTAGATTCATGAAATATCTGTTGTGGTACTAACTTTCCTTCTGCATATTGTCCGCTTTACACTGTGTTAGTGATAACAGGTTACATATGCCAGCATAGAATCATTTTTGAAAATATTTAGTATTATATAACTATAAAAAGTTGTTGAAAAATTACCACATTGTTTGCAAACTGTCTACACACAAACATGATTTACTTTACAAACTGTATATTATATCTCCTACCCTATCCCTAGACACAACCCTCACAGAAAACTTTATGCAGTTTTATATTTGCATTGGTATAACCAAAGCTGGATTTGTTCTAGACACTACAACATTACACCATGGTGCCTTGGAAGTCTGTCTGAAATCAGTTTCCTTACGAGGCACTTACATACTCTATGAAGTCATTGAGTGACTGGGTAATAATGCACCAAGACAGCTACCTTAGCTTTCAGGTGCAGCCTTTGTATTTGAAAAGATTATTGTGATGGGAATAATTGCTCACAGCTGCACTAACGTCTACATGCTCAAATAGAGCTTTAGTGTTCAGAGAATATGCAGCAGAGTACAGCTGTTAGTCCTGTTTCCGAAGTTCCAATTACTAAGAGTGTTTATATGCATGCACTTTAAAATGTCCATGTCAGTTGGACTAAAGGGATCATTTCTCTTATTCTTGAGAAATTTAGCATTCTATCAGTTGCTCATCAGTGGATCCTTTGCTTGGGTGCCGTCAGAAGGAGAGCTCTAACAGCTGATCTGTGCTCATTTCTCTCCTGATTCAGACAAGATAAGCTTCTCTCTGGAGAAAGTAATAATGATGATTAGATTCGTTTGAAGTTAAAACGTCTTAATATATTTGTTTGTTACAAACAGGCAGATTGCAATTGATGGAATTGGGTTGTGTGGATTATATGTGGATTGTCATGATGTTTTGCTGTTTGGACTCTCATTCTTATGGCACCCATTCACTGCAGAGCATACACTGGTGATCAAGTGACATAATACTAAATTCATCTATTCTGATGTAGAAACAAACTCATCTGCATCTTAGGTGGTCTGAGGGTGAGTACATTTTCAGCACATTTTCATTTTTGGGTGAACTGTGCCTTTAAGTTTCAGTCTTTTCCTCACACATATCTATCTTATGTCTTAATAAGACTTACATAGCTTACAAGGGATATAGACCACTGTTATGATACTTTTAGATGATGAAAGCAGCAGGCGGGTATAGAAATGACAGAGCAGAGCATTCCAGCAGAGAGACACATCTCTGCTCATTTGGCCAGTGATATACTCAGACAAAGCACAAAACCAATGCCCTTCGCATCAGTGGAGGAGATGACAGACAACAGACTTTGGACAGAGAGAGATATCATAGTCTGAATGAAAAGAGAGTTTCAGTGAATGCACACACACACAGATCACAGGTCACATTGTCTGGCTTTGTGTTAATGTCTCCTCTCTCTGTCGGTTGGAGTTGTAGCTGTGAAATTCTTCTGTCAGGTCTTCTTATTCTTCAATCAATTTTTTCCTTGATCTTTTGTGATAAAAGACTTCATGCTATGAAAACATACTGACCTCAAAGCTTCCTTCCCTGTCCAAAAGGAACACCCTTATGAAAAAGAAGTGAGCTTAATTGTATTGAATGTGCACTTGTAGTTAAAATCTTAAAAAGTATTGTTAAAAAAGTACTTGCAGATAAGTATATAGAATAAAAATCCTCTTATAAGAGACTATACTTTCATGACTGTTCGTACCACAGTACAATTGTGAATCTTAAATCAGTATTTTAAATAATATTTAGTTTCATTGACTAACATATTAAACCACATGTAAAATACTTGACTGTAAATTGAACTATAGTATGTTATTTGATGTTACGTTTAAAGTTAATATATATTTAAAAGTACTAAATTGCAACTTCATCATTTCAAATGTGTAATCACAAATATATTTAAATAACATGACATACAAATTTCAAAATAAATTACATTTTAGTAATTACATTTCACTTAAGCGGGTCAAAAAGCACTCTAAAGTTCAGCTAATTGCATTTAATGTTAACTCTAAAGCTTTTAACATACAATTAAGTTCCTGAAAACATTTTTACTTCACACTAAGTATATTATTTTAAATTGCATTACATTTAGTCATTTAGCAGACACTTTCATCCAAAGCGACTTACAAATGAGGACAATGGAAGCAATCAAAATCAACAAAAGAGCAATTATGCAAGTGCTATACTAAGTCTCAATTAGCTTAACGTCATACGTAGTAAGATTTTTTTATTATTTTATTATATAATAAATAAAAAGAAAAACAGACAGAATAGAAAAAGGATAGCGCAAGTTAGTGTTGGAGGCCTTTTTTTTTTGCTTTTGTTAATTGTATAACAAATAAAAAGAAAACAAATAGATAAAATGCAAAAATATTAGAAAAGTACGGAAGTTCTAAGCGGCCATGCATTATTATAATTTTTCTGTCTTGTTTTCTCGTGATCACGACTTAATTTTCTCGTGATCTCGACATAACGAAGGTTGTTTTGTCATTATCACGACTTAATTTTCTCGTGATCTCGACATAACGAAATTTGTTTTGTCGTTATCACGACTTAATTTTCTCGTGATCTCGACATAACAAAATTTGTTTTGTGGTTATCTGGACATAACGAAAGTTGTTGATCTCAACCTAAAAACCGTTTTCTCACGACGTAATTGTAGCTATCGTGAGAAAATCAGGGTCGCTATATTGTCTTCGACGATAAAGTTGCAGACCCGACAGCCTCCTTCTCAAGTGTCGAACACTTATGTGTAAGTCGTCAATCACTGACAGACACAGAGCTAAAATGTCCGAGTATGAATATGCATGACAAGTATTCTATCATGGATCAATGTAGTCGGTCACACACACAAGACCTTCAATATTTGGGATGGTACTTATACCATATTTTTATTTTTATTATTTCAGTTTGAGTGAGTCCCTGATCAAAGTAAAAGCGAATACGATCATCCATGATGCTGCGATGATGCTGCTTCTGTAGCATTTTCTCATGCCGAATACACAGAGAAAATTCTTTTTTTATCAAAAGTCGTGATAACGACAAAACAACTTTCGTTATGTCGAGATCACGAGAAAATTAAGTCGTGATAACGACAAAACAACCTTCGTTATGTTGAGATCACGAGAAAATTAAGTCGTGATCACGAGAAAACAAGACAGAAAAATTATAATAATGCATGGCTGCTTAGAACTTCCGTAGAAAAGCTAGTGTTAGTGATTTTTATTTTATTTATTTTTTTATTAAAGAATAGAATTAGAAAAGAGAGTGCTAGAGTTAGAAGGTCAAATAAAGATGGAATCAGATGTGTTTTTAGCCGATTCTTGAAGATGGCTCAGGACTCAGCTGCTCGGATTGAGTTGGGCAGGTCATTCCACCAGAAGGGAACATTTAATTTAAAAGTCTGTGAAAGTTATTTTGTGCCTCTTTGGGATGGCACAATAAAGCGATGTTCACTTGCAGAACGCAAGCTTCTAGAGGGTACATAAGTCTGAAGGAATGAATTCAGGTAAAGGAGTGCAGAGCCAGTGCAGTCAGGCAAACATTAATGTCTTGAGTTTTATGCGAGCAGCTATTGGTAGCCAGAACAAATTGATAAACAGAGGTGTGACGTGCATTCTTTTCGGCTCATAAAAAATTAATCTTGCTGCCGCGTTCTAGATTAATAGTAAAGGTTTGATAGAACTGTCTGGAAGACCTGCCAAGAGAGCATTGCAGTAGTCCAGCCTGGACAGAACAAGAGCCTGAACAAGGAGTTGTGAAGCATGTTCTTCCTCAGGGAAGAACAGAGGGCCTGATCTTCTTGATGTTAAATAAAGCAAATCTGCAGGACCAGGCAGTTTTAGCAATGTGGTCTGAGAAAGTCAGCTGATCATCAATCATAACTCCAAGATTTTTTGCTGTTTTTGGAGTTATGGTTGATGTGCTTAACTGGATGTTGAAATTGTGATGAATGATGGGTTCGATGGAACCACAAGCAGTTCTGTCTTGGCAAGGTTGAGTTGAAGGTGATGGTCTTTCATCCAGCAAGACATGTCTGTTAGACAAGCTGAGATACGAGCAGCTGCAGTCGGATCATCAGGATGGAATGAGAGGTAGAGTTGAGTGTAAGCAGCATAGCAGTGATATGAAGAGCCATGTTTCTGAATGACAGAACCTAGTGATGCCATATAGACAGAGAAGAGAAGTGGTCCAAGAACTGAGCCCTGAGGCACCCCAGTAGTTAGATGTTGCAACTTGGACACTTCTCCTCTCCAAGATACCTTGAAGGACCTATCTGATAGGTAAGACTCAAACCACTGGAGTGCGGTTCCTGAGATGCCCTTTGTCAATAGGGTTGACAGGAGGATCTGGTGGTTAACTGTGTCAAAAGCAGCGGACAGATCCAGCAATATAAGTATTGAAGATTTGGAATCTGCTCTTGCCAGTCTTAGGGCTTCAATAACTGAGAGCAAGGCAGTCTTGGTTGAATGTACACTTCTGAAACCAGACTGGTTGCTGTCGAGGAGGTTGTTCTGTGTGAGAAAGGCAGAAACTTGGTTGAACACACCTCGTTCAAGTGTTTTTGCAATGAAAGGAAGAAGGGAAACCGATCTGTAGTTCTCCAAAAGAGATGGGTTAAGGGTGGGTTTCTTAAATAGAGGGGTTATAAGAGCCTGTTTAAATGTTGAGGGAAAAACACCAGTCTGAAGGGATGTATTAATGATGAAAATGGCTTGAAGGAGATGAGATGGAAAAGGATCAAGCCGACAAGTAGTAGGATGATTATAAAGGATGAGACTTCTGCCTCAGAGAGTGAAGAGAAGGATGTGAACGAGTGTATGTTTGCTGGTAAGATGTGCACGACAGATTGTGGTGTGGAAAATTGTGCACTGATGTTTTAATTTTATCAATGAAGAATGTGGCAAAGTCATCAGCTGTTAGAGTTGATGAAGGAGGGGGTGGAGGAGGACAAAGGAGGGAGGAATTTTTTTTAAAGAGAATGAGAGAGTTTTACAAATTGTTCATTTTGTTATGATAGTATGTCCTTTTATTAGTGGAGACATTAGCAAAGAAGGAAGAGAGTGGTGACTGAAACACATTAAGGTCAGTAGGATTTTTCGATTTGCGCCACACCCTTTCAGCAGCCCTGAGTTTAGAACGATGTTCGCGGAGAACATCAGACAGCCAAGGGGCAGAAGGGGTGGTAAGGGCTGGGCTGGAAGACAAGGGGCAGACAGTGTTTAAACAGGTTGTAAGAGTGGAGCAGAAAGTATCAGTAGCACTGTTAGCATCAAGAGATTCTAACTGTTCAGTGGGAGGAAGCAAAGATGAAACCATAGCAGATAGTCGGGAGGGAGAGAGTAAACGTAGGTTACGTCGAAAGATGACATGTGGAGGGGTATGTGTTGTGTCAGGAACCATGATGAGGTTAAGAGTGAGGATGAAGTGATCTGAGGTGTGCAGTGGGGCCAGCACACGATCAGTGGAGCAGTGTCGTGTGTAAATAAGGTCCAGATAGTTGCCTGATTTGTGAGTAGCCGTAGTTAACACTCTCTTGAGATCAAAAGAGGCAAGCAGAGTGTGGAAGTGTGCAGCTTGAGGTTTATCTAGGTGGATGCTGAAGTCTCCAAGCATATCTAGGGGAGTACCATCCTCAGGAAAGTTTGAGAGCAGAACATCAAATTCATCCAAGAAGTTACCTTGTGGTCCTGGGGGTCGATAAACAACTACAAAATGGATTTTAAAAGGGTGGGTAATAGTGACTCAATGTGAAATTACATTACTTAAGTACTCTTTTCAAAAGTGCCTTTTCACAAGGTTATTTATTCAAATATGCTGCAAACACTTTCTGATATCAGAAAGATTACATTTATACACTTGAACACGTGACCGTTTACATGTACTGTACTCATTAATGATGCTTATTTACTATTCAGAACTTGGCAGTACTCCTACTGAGTTGATTTAATTCTAAACACCAGAAGAACAAATGATAAAAGTGAATTGACAGGAATTATGGAAGTCTGTTTCGACCTCAGACTAAAATAATTCAATTCAATTCAAATTTTATTTGTCACATACATATACATACGTAGTACGACATGTAGTGAAATGTATTGTACGACTGTCCAACAAATTGTCCAACAAAATTAGAAAAACCTCAAGTTTACAAAAATACAAATAGAAAAAGTACAGTAAACATATATACAGAATAAACTAGCAATAAAATAAAATAACAAATAGATATGAGAATAAAAAATAGAATATGATTCTATATAGATTCTATAAAAAGTAAAGTGTATGTCAGTGATAAAGTGTCCGTGTGCTGTGCTGTGCAGTGCAGTAAAGTGTATAAGTGAGTAAAAGGATACTAAAGACAAAGACAAATGGTATGTAAGTCCCACTCATTTATCCTTTCGTAACCTTCTACAAATTAGTGCAGATTGTACTTGAAAAATGTGCAAAGTGGAAGTGTGGGGTGATGTGATTAGAGTGGAGAGTGGTTTAGACTCCGAATGGCCTGCGGGAAGAAGCTCCTCCTCATTCTCTCTGTGTTCGCCTTCATGGAGCGGAAGCGTCTCCCTGAACGCAGCAGAGAAAAGAGTCCATTGTTGGGATGGCTGAGGTCCTTCACTATCTTCCTGGCCCTGGACAGGCACCGCTTGCTGTAGATGTCCTGCAGGTTAGGGAGCTCGGTGTGAATGGTACGTTCCGCTGAACGCACCACCCTCTGGAGGGCTCATCTGTCCTGCATAGTGCAGTTCCCGAACCAGGAAGTGATGCTGCCCGTCAGGACGCTCTCGATGGTGCAGGTGTAAAAAGTCTTAAGCACCCGAGAGGGAAGTCTAAAGTCCTTTAAGCGTCTCAGATGGTACAGACGCTGCCTGGCCTTCTTCACCAGGGTGCTGGTATGACAGGACCAAGTCAAGTCCTGCGTGATGTGAACACCCAGGTATCTGAAGCTGTCCACTCTCTCCACTGGAGTCCCGCTGATCGTGATCGGCTGGTACGACCGCTCCTGCTTCGTACTGAAGTCCACTATCAGCTCCTTAGTTTTGCTGATGTTCAGGTGTAGACTATTCACCTGGCACCAACTCTCCAGGTTCTTAATCTCCTGTATGTAGGCCGTCTCGTCGTTGTCTGAGATCAGGCCCAACACAACAGTGTCATCAGCAAACTTAATGATGGTGGTGGAGTTGGAAGTGGCCACACAGTCATAAGTGTACAGTGAGTACAGCAGGGGGCTCAGAACACAACCTTGAGGGGCTCCGGTGCTTAGGGTGATGGAGGATGAGGTGTGTTTACCCATCCGTACGGCTTGCTGTCTGTCCTTCAGGAAGCTGGAGATCCATTGGCACAAGGATGTGCTGAGACCAAGGACCTCCAACTTGGAGGTGAGTGTGGAGGGAATTATGGTGTTAAACGCTGAACTGTAGTCCACAAACAGCATTTTTACATAATTCCCTTTTCTGCAGTCCAGGTGACTTGTTGTGGTGTGGAGGAGGTGTGAGATGGCATCCTCCGTGGAGCGGTTATGTCTGTATGCAAACTGTAGTGGATCCAGTGTGTCTGGTAGTGATGCAATGATGAAGTCTCTGACCAGTCTCTCAAAGCACTTCATCACCACTGATGTGAGGGCTACAGGGCGATAGTCGTTTAGGCAGGTGGGCTGCGGTTTCTTGGGGACAGGAACAATGGTGGACTGCTTAAAGCATGAGGGGACTATGGACTGTTCCAGGGAGAGGTTGAAGATCTCGGTGAACACCGGTGCTAGCTGGTCAGCGCAGGCCTTCAGAACCCGACCTGTGATGCCATCTGGTCCTGCTGCCTTCCTGATGTTCACTCTCTTGAATGCCCTCCTCACGTCATGCTCCGTGATGGTGAATACGTTGTCCTCACCGGCTTCCTCAGCGTGCATGCAGTTAGCACTGCTAGCGCCGTTAGCGTGATTAGCTGCAGCCTCGAAGCGAGCATAAAAAGTGTTCAGCTCGTCAGCCAGAGAGGCGTCCGCATTCCCCGATCTGGAGGGTGGTGTTTTATAGTCCGTGATGGTTCTAAGTCCCTGCCACAGGCTCCTAGAGTCGCCATGTTGGAATTGCGACTCTAGTTTCCTCCCGTAGCGCTGCTTCGCCTCCTTCACCGATCTGCGCACGCTGTAAGATGCAGCCTTGTAATCATCCATGTTCCCGGTGATGAGCCCTGTGTTGTAGGCAGCGGAGCGGGATCTCAGGGCGTCGCGGATGGTTTTATCCACCCACGGCTTCTGGTTGGGAAACGTCCTGATGATGGTTTTCTGCACCGTATCATCCATTAGTTTCTCTATAAATCCCACAACCGCTTCCGTAAACAAGCTGACGTCATCAGAGCTGCGCCGGAACATGTCCCAGTCTGCGTCATCTAGCGCGTCCTGCAGAGCGGCCACCGATTGGTCCGTCCAGCGTTGGACCTCCCTCTGCACCGGGGCTTCCTGTTTCAGCCTCTGTTTGTAAACAGGCATGAGGAAGATGGCGGCGTGGTCCGATTTCCCAAACGGTGGTTGTGACTGTGCCTTGTAGCTGTTCTTGTATGGGGTGTAACAGTGATCTAATGTCCTTTCGCCCCTGGTGGGGCAGCTGATGTGCTGATGGAAGTTCGGCAGTGCACGCTTGAGGTTGGCACTGTTGAAATCTCCCAAAACAATGAATGCGGCGTCCCGGTGCTGTGTCTGGTGAAGGTGTAGTGTTTCATGTAAATCCCATATCGCAGTGTCCGTGTCCGCTTGAGGTGGAATATAAACGGCACTGACGATGACCGAGCTAAATTCCCGAGGGAGATAAAAAGGGCGACATTTGATGGTCAGAAGTTCAAGATTCGGTGTGCAGGAGCGTGAGAGGGGAACAATGCTCGCGCTGTCACACCAGTGTTCGTTCACCATCAGACATACTCCACCTCCCCTAGTCTTCCCCGAGTCCAGCGTTCTGTCCATGCGGTAAACCGAGAAGAACTCGGCCGGCTGGATGGCGTGGTCTGGTACCGCTGGGTTCAGCCATGTCTCGGTGAAGCAGAGAAGGTTGCAGTCCCGAATGTCCCTCTGGAACCTGACTCTTGCCCTGAGGTCATCGAGTTTGTTATCCAGCGACTGGACATTGGCGAGCAGGACACTTGGTAAGGGAGCGCGGTGTGCGCGAGCCCTCAGCCTGTTCCTGACGCCGGCTCGTTTCCCTCGAGGACGCCGGTACGGGTCGGGTCCTTTGTTCCTCCTCAGGATCTCGCTTGGCCAGGATGGGTCCGGGTTCAAAATCGGCGAAAGGTTAGTGCATTGTGCACCAATAGAAATAAGAGTGGCCCTGTCGTATGTAAGAATGGCCATCTTACAAAAAGAAACCGGTGTTTATAGTTAACAATACGAAAAAATAACAAAAAAAGACAAAGTTTGGTCGGAGCAGTCGTGACGGCAGCCGATCTCACCGGCGCCATCTTTCATAATAAATAAAAAATAAAAGGTGATTGTGGTTTTAAATCTCCCAAATGTGACATTATATTTCTCAATGTCACTTTGTACCTTACAATGTGACTTTATATAGCTTCATTTCACATAATTGTGCCTTTATATCTTTCAGTTGCAATTTTATTTCTCACAGTGTGGCTTCAAACTTAAACTTCAAACTTTAATCTCACAGTTAGCTTTTTCACTTTTTACTTTGAGGTGAAAATGGGTTTTCATGGTTCTTAGCTGCATGTAGCACTTGAAAGCCTTGACAACTTGAGTGACACACTTCACTATAGATGTTTATTTTTATATATATTTTTTGTGAATCTGTTTTATGTAATTTAAACTTTGCAAAGAGGATGTTGTGAAAGGATGGGGCCATTATAGACTGTATTGGACTTGACAGTAAAGCTGCTGCTTGTTATTCGCATTCAGATGTGAAGAGGCACATTAAAGGCACAGAGTAAGGGGGAAAAAAATACCAATATTATACATGGAACTCAAGAAAAATATAATTTGGCACCTTTAACTGTCTATATGTCATTGGTCTCTCATTTTCTGACTAGACACTGCATTTAATTTCTCCACTCTTTGTATGACTCTGTCATAGCTGTAAATTACTGATTTTTATGATGGTTATGTTTATTTCAGCTACATTAACAGTGTGTTACATTGCTAACACAGCATGCTAGTATGAGCAGTCATTACTAGCTGAACATATGGCTGCTAATATGATTAATCTTTGCTTCAAAAGAAATTGAATTTCTACATATTTCTGAGATTAAAACCAAGAGAAACATATGCATTTATTTAAAAGTGGCGCCATCTGGACATTTCATGCAACCAGCTCCACTTGATCCTCTTAATATTTTAATATAATATTGAATTTTTTAAATGGCACTCAAATTCTTGCAATCTATTTCAATAATGTCTGGACTTGTTGCAGTAGAAAACATTTTTGAGAAAACAAAAAAAAACAAACATGCCTGTGTTCATAATAAAAACATGCTTACCCTAGTAAATATATTTAAAAGTAATATATTTAAAATACATTTATTTCATACTAAGTATATCGCTCGAGACTTAAGCATTAAGGTTAAATATGTCAATAAAGATATTGCAGTTGATATTGCTTGTAGTGTACTGAAAAAGGAAGACCATACCTGTATGATACCTATTATACATGGTAAATGATCTAATATTCAGGATATTTTCATTATGATTTGCCTGGCGATTCAGAATCAAGCAATATAATGCAGTCACAATGAGCTTTTATTATGAGGCCATTGAGATCATCAAGTTATTATTTTGATAGGGTCTCTGATTTAAACTTAGCAAAAATGTTATTGTGATGATTAGTTTGATTCATTTCTGTAATTCATTTCAAATAGTCTATTTCAATAAAGTTATTCATATGTCTAAATTAGCATTTCATTTGTACCAATGATGTCAATGTGTTGATATAATGCTGATAAGTAGTGCTCTATTGGTGCATATAAATATAAATTAATACAAAGTTAATGTTTCTTTGCAGTAGTGGAAACATGGATTGATTATTTTTTAACTAGATTTAGACTTTCATCAATATATTTTATTTCTCACAAACAATGAGCTTTTTGCTTCACAATATGTTAATTCATGGATTGGAGTCATGAGGATTACTTATGGCCTATTGTGATGTTTGTATCAGCTGTTTGGACTGCACCCATTCACTGCAGAAGATCCATTGGTGAGTATGTGATCTAATGCTAAATTTCTCTAAATTTCTTATAAAGCTACAAAATACCAACCAAAAATAGCACAAAATAACAAAAATTAACAACAAAGTAAATTAACACTGTTGTAAAAGAACCCCAAAGTACAAAAGAGGAAAAACCACAGCGCAATGCGCAAACAAAAACAAACAAACATTTACACTGGAAAAGTAAATAAAAATAAAAAGGATAGATGGCCTAGAACAAGCACAAAGCTATCAGGCCAAACAATGAGATGGTCCTCACTGCAGAACACAAGATCCAGGTGGTGTGGTTGGATCTAGATCCAACTCCTCCCAACTTACATTTACCTAAACCTACCCGTCTCCACCCCCTGATCCCTAAGCCCACCCATCCCCACCCCTAAACCTACCCATCTCCACCCCTAAACATACCATCTCCATCCCCTGGATGTGGATCCAACCCCGCCCCCTGGATCTTTGTTCTGCAGTGAGGGGCTACTGCAAACAACCCGCCAAACAGCGAAGCCGTAGCAATGACGAACCAATGTCCATAGTCAAAAACAAAAACAAAAACAATGCCCATAAGCAAAACAGCAGTGGCGTCACATGTAGCGTTTTCAGCAAGGGATCGGCTTAGAGATTGTGATGTTCCATTCCCCCTTTACATTTACCTAAAAACCAAAAGCATTAAACTAAAGCTTCTAAATCCCATTTGCAAGAAAAGAAAAACAAATGTACTTACGGTTAGGGTTGAACGAAGGCCAACGCAAAGCTATATGGTTACTCCAACAAGTGTCATGACTCAATGTACCGGATAGCACTTCATAATCCGGTTATCTTCAGAAAATTTATAATTTCTCTTTTAACATTTGTCTGTCCTGAGGCACAACTTAGAAGATTTGATATAATAAAATTAATTACTCCTATGTTACTTAGTTTCTTAAATAACTCCTCTCTTTCTTTGGTATATACTGCACAATGTAGAAGTACATGCTCAATAGTCTCTGCTTCACTACATGTATCACATAATCCTGACTGATGTTTCCCTATTGTGAATAATGAATTATTTAAACCAGAATGTCCTATTCTAAGTCGAGTAAAAATTATGTCTTTCTTTCTGTTAAAACATATTCTCCCTTTGCCAGCCTGTTTTTGGATATTGTATAAGTGCCTGCCCTTTAATTCCTTGTTCCACATTTCCTGCCACTTTTTATTCATGTGTTCTTTAATTCTTCCTTTTATTTCTACTTTACTCAGTGGAATTTGTACCTCAACGTTCATATGTTTCATTGCTTGTTTAGCCAATTTATCAACTATTTAATTTCCTTGTACTCCTACATGTGCAGGTACCCATAGGAACCTCAGGACTATACCAATTTCCTGAATCCTAAACAGATTAATAAATACTTCCTATATTAAATCCTGTCTTGATGTTGATTGTTCACTTATTATACTATTTACAACTGACAAGGAATCTGAACAAATGACTACCCTTGTAGGCTTAACTTCCTCCACCCATTGAATAGCTAATAAAATGGCTATAAGTTCTGTTGTAAATACTGATACATAATTAGTTATCCTTTTCTCAATGTTAACTTGTAATCTTTGGATATATGCAACTGCAGCTGAAATTCCTGATGTAGGATCTTTAGAACCATCTGTGAAGATATGGAGCATTGAAGAGTAATTTAGGTCTAGATATTGTTGAACAATATCCTCCTTAGGTATAGATTTCTCATTCTTAACCATATATTGAAGATGAAAATCTATTTGAGGCAAAGGAAGCAACCAAGGAGGAATATTCGGTATTACAACAGAGGGACTAACTGAGATTTCTGTAATACCCAAAATAGTAGCATATCTAGTTGCTGTCCATCCAAAACTTTTGATTTTATTATTCTCATATTCCCAGCAATCCATCAGTATGTCCTTTACAGGATGTAATTCTGAATGCCCTTTTACATTTATCCAAAAATTCATAGTTAAATTCAACTTTCGTAAACTTATAGGCATTTCTCCCACCTCCACTTGTAAGGCTGATATTGGAGAAGATTTGAAAGCTCCACAACATATTGTAAAAGATTGTGCCTGAACTGTTTCTACTTTTTTAATCAAGGATTTCGATGCAGATCCATAAATTATGCATCCATAACCAAATGCTGACCTAATCAACACACTGTATATTCTTTGTAAAGATTTCCTACTAGCTCCCCATTCCATTTCTGTTAAACATTGTTTTTACTTTTTTTGCATTTATCTACCAACTTCTGAATATGTATCCTAAAGGTCTACCTGGAATCCATCCATATTCCTAGATATCTAATATCTTTAACTTGTTCAATTACTTGCCCATACAACTTCACTTTTATTTCAGGGATATGATTTCTCTTCGCAAAACAGACTAGTTGAGTTTTAGTCACTGATAGTCGAAAACTCCATTTGTTTGCCCATTTTTCCACTTCATTTAACGCTGATTGTATGACTCTTGTCACATGAGATACATTACGACCTCTTTTCCATATCGCTCCATCGTCAGCATAGAGAGATCTTCCTATATCTATTTTGACATTTTGGAAAACATAATTTATCATGATATTAAACATTATTGGACTGCACACACTTCCTTGTGGTGTACCATTATCTATTTTATAAATCCTATAGAATATGCAGCCCCCAACCCTTACCTGAACAGTTCTATTAAGTAAAACATATCCAATAATCCAAAATAATCCAGTTAAACATTCTGCCTTCAATTCCTATTTGTTCAGACTTTATTAACATCCCCTCCTTCCAAAGCATGTTGTATGCTTTTTCAATGTCAAAAAAGATACCTACTACCATATCACGCCTTTCTTATATCTGTTTCTAAACTAATAACAGCATCTAATGTACTTCATCCTTTTTGGAATCCACTCTGATATGGTAAAATAATCTCTTCCCTTTTTAATATATAGTTAAATCTACACACAATCATACGTTCCATTAGTTTACACAAATTTGATGTTAAAGCTATAGGTCTATAACTTGCAGCAGTATGCTTGTTCTTGGCTGGCTTTAACACAGGAATAACCCCGTGTTTCCATGAAGAAGGAAGTCTCCCTGATCTCCACACTTTATTCAAAAGAAACAATAAAAAGTTCAGAGAAAAATCTGACATTTTTTTTATCATCACATAACATATCTCTTCCTTTCCTGGTGAAGTTTTTTTTAACTCTTCCAACAGCTCTCTTTAATTAATTTAATGAGAATTCCACATCTAGATGTTCATTAGAAGGCATTCTCTCCATCCTAATATTTGGATGTTCCTTTATACCCTGTTCTCTATATATTTTCATTTCTTCTGATATATTATCATTGCTATGTACTTTAACAAACACCTCTGCTAACATTTCTGCCTTATCAGCATTTGTCACAGCTATTCTTTCCCAGTTAACATTTCTCTTAAAACCACCCATCTTTCTAATCATACCCCATAGTATTACAATAATTTCTCCAGTAATAATTTGTAGCATCTCTAATTACCCTCCTTACATTCGCTTGTGCTTTTTTATATAAAATAAAGTTATCAAATATAATCTTCTTCCTAACCTTTTTAAAAGCCTTATTTCTGACTTTTATTGCTTTATTACATACTCAACTCTGTCCACCACGGTACTGATTTCTTTCTTTTTTTCTCCTTTACTTTTTCCAATAACCTCTTCAGCTGTACTATACAATACTTCACCAAATTTCTCATTATATTTTTCTATATCCTCCATTTCCTCATTAATACTTAACTTTTGAAACTTAACTTCAGTAATATATGTAAATGCTTCCCAAGTTGCTGATTTAAATTTCCATCCACCTACCTTTTCCTCTTAATTTTCGCTACCATCTATGTCTATTTTACAACAAATAACATAGTGATCACTTCCTATCGTAGAGTCCTCCCAAACATCCCATGTACATACCCTTGCTAGACATTCTGACACCATTGCTAGATCAATATAAGAACAGCTACCCCGAGCCAAATCAATTCTAGTAGCTCTACCATCATTCATACACACCAGACCCTTCAAATCCAGCATTTTTTCTATTATCTTACCATTATGATCAGTATTATCACTTCCCCATAAAGCATTGTGTGCATTAAAATCCCCACACCATATCACTTTTTGACTACCTATTACCAGTATACTTTAACACTTCCATACTTAGTCTATTGCAAGGATTATAAAAATTATAATCTTGAAGGAACTAATTGATTCATGTTCATCACTCACTTCTATAATTCTATGTGAAATTTCATTTTGAACAAATATTGCCACCACCCTCCCCCACCATTACCTATCTGTCTATCTTTCCGAATAGTTCTATAACCTTGTATTACAATATCTAAATGAGATTCCAACCACGTCTCTTGAATGCATATAATGTGTGGTCTGAATTCTTTATCATCTATCACCTTTTTAAATTCTTGCCCATTTGCGATTAAGCTCCTAGCATTACACTGTAAAACTGATATTACCATTAAGAGCCTCAATATGAAACCTGTGTATCTACTATTTGACCCTTAAGTTGAACATTTACTTGTTCCAGAGTAATTCCCTCAATCTGAAGATGTTTTTCAACTGCCTTGATTATGATTTGTATCCTCTGAGTTCTACATTCAGTTTGTGCAGCACAGTTTATTACTTCAGCTAAGAAAGTCATAAACTCAACTTTTCCAACTTTTAGAAAATCTTCATTTAATTAGTTTTGTGATAAAGGCCTACTATTCTTGTTCATTAGGACTGTTGTACCATTTCCTTGCCCAACTTCGCTCTGTTTCACCTTTTTAAGAGCCTCGGCATACGATATTCCCTCATGCATCCTGACGTTCTGAATTTTTACAGCGTTCCTATGTACTTCACAACCCCCAAAGCCAACACTGTGCTCTCCTCCACAATTACAGCACTTTGCTAACATTTTCCATATTCATGGTTACCACTACATCTAGCACATCGCTGTTTTCCCTTGCAGACTGCCGCAACATGCCTGTATTTTTGACATTTGAAACACCTGATTGGAGGTGGTACATATGCTCTTCCCGCATAGCTGACGTATCCAATATACTGTATACTCTCTCTGGCATTTGTTTCGTCATCAAACTGAAGCATTACAGAAAGACTATCTTCTTTCTCTTTATTGCATACACATTTCAGTCTTTTCACTTCAATCACTTTAGCCCCCTTTATGTTGCTCTTCATTGAATCGATAGATACATCAATTGGAATTCCATAAATCACTCCCCTTAGCCAGACTCTCTTACTTGGTATTGTGCAACTCACCGATTGACCTAGCATTGATTTTATGCTCTGTGCCACTTTCTGTTGTTTTTCATTTTTACAGAAAATCAGAATATTCCCATTTCTCAAAGCCTTGGCACTCTCTACATCTCCTACTACTTTCTTTATTGTTTTGGTCAGTTTTACTGAATTGATCACAGAATCATCTGCATCAGTACCTTGAATTCCTCCTTGCTTCATCAGTACCTTGAACTCCTCCTTGCTTGTCCGTACCAGCATACTATCCTTTTCACTATCAGTTCCCGATTCTTGTCTACAAGTTTTCTTTCTTTTACGATTAACAATTTTACTCCAGTCATTAGATCCTGAACTCCTACCGCTACCTTCTTCCTCCATCTCCGGATCACTTCCGGTACTACCGTCACTTCCTTCCATCAGTGCTCCAGTCACAGTCCAGTGTCAACTGCCCTCCCAACCTCCTGGTCCCGAAAACCGCCGACCGGCCCTCTCCTTCAGTTGCTGGGAAAGACAGCTATGGTCAATCCGATGACCTACCCACCCCACCACACCCCTGAAAATAAGAGTCCTTAAATAGTATGGCTGCTTACACCTCATTGGTTCACCAATCACATCCCAACCGGGGCCAACAGCAGCCAAAATACTTACCCTGTCACACAATGAAGAAACAAACTTATCTACCTCTATCTTGAATGGTCATTTAGTCAAGTCAAGTCAAGTCACCTTTATTTATATAGCGCTTTTTACAATGCAAATTGTGTCAAAGCACTGCACAATATCAAAAAGGAAAATAATGTGTCAATAAGTTTAAATAGTGTCTTTGCAATCAGGTCGACGATATCGCTGGAAATGAATCGTCCCCAACTAAGCAAGCCAGAGGCGACAGCGGCAAGGAACCAAAACTCCATCGGTGACAGAATGGAGAAAAAAAAACCTTGGGAGAAACCAGGCTCAGTCGGGGGGCCAATTCTCCTCTGGCCAAACAAACCAGCAGTTCAATTCCAAATTGCAGCAAGTCAGATTGTAAGGGCTCAGCTGGTTCCAGTGGTCTTTTCCGATGGCTGTCTAAGTGGCGGGGTCCTCAATGGGGATCTGTCTCTGGCGCTCATCCAGGTGTCTGGTCTCCGCCTACGATCAGGGCCACATACGTCATCTCCCGGCGCTGATCCTCCATCTCAGGTGTTCGGTCATCTCAGATCATGTAATGGTTGGATCCAGACTGAAGTTCTGTAATTCTGTAGTTCTGGCAGAAACGGAGAGACAAGCAGAGACATGATTAGCGTAGCTAGCGTAGCTAGAGACATGATACGGAACTTAATAGGTAGCCAGTGCAGAGACTGTAAAATTGGAGTAATATGATCATATTTTCTTGATCTGGTAAGAACTCTAGCCGCTGCATTTTGGACTATCTGTAGCTTGCTTATTGAAGATGCAGGACAACCACCTAGCAGTGCATTACAATAGTCCAGTCTAGAGGTCATGAATGCATGAACTAGCTTTTCTGCATCAGAAACAGGTGGCATGCTTCGAAGCTTAGCAATGTTCCTGAGATGGAAGAATGCTGTTTTTGTAACATGGGAAATATGATTTTCAAAGGACAAGTTGCTGTCTAAAATAACACCCAGATTTTTGACTTAAAAGGACGTAACAGTGCATCCGTCTAGTTGCAAATTATAATCCACGAGATTCTGTGTACTGTTTTTTGGTCCAATAAGTAATATCTCTGTCTTATCTGAATTTAGTAGGAGGAAATTATTGGTCATCCAATCTTTTACACTTTTTACACAATCTATTAGCTTAGATAGTTGAGAAGTTTCATCTGGTCTTGTTGAGATATATAATTGAGTATCATCAGCATAGCAATGAAAACGTATCCCGTGTTTTCTAATAATATTTCCAAGGGGCAACATGTAAATTGAAAATAGCAGAGGACCTAGGACAGATCCTTGTGGTACTCCATACTTTACTGGTGATAATTGAGATGACTCCCCATTTAAATGAACAAAGTGGTAGTGATCGGACAGGTAGGATCTAAACCATCTTAAAGCCTGTCCTTGAATACCAATATAGTTTTGTAATCGATCTATGAGTATATTATGGTCTATAGTGTCAAACGCAGCACTAAGATCAAGTAATACTAACAATGAGGTGCAGCCTTGATCTGAAGCAAGTAGTAAGTCATTCGTAATTTTAACAAGTGCAGTTTCTGTACTATGATTGGGCCTGAAACCTGATTTAAATTCTTCATAGAGATATTTTTTTTTGCAAAAAGGAGCATAATTGAGTAGACACAACTCTTTCTAAAATGTTTGACATAAACGGAAGAATTGAAATGGGTCTGTAATTTGCCAGTTCATTGGAATCTAGTTGTGGTTTCTTAATAAGAGGCTTAATAACCGCCACCTTGAATGGTTTTGGGACGTGACCTAAATATAGCGATGAGTTAATAATATTGAGAAGCGGTTTTTCTACTACGGGTAACAACTCTTTCAGTAATTTAGTAGGTACAGGATCTAATAAACACGTTGTTGGTTTAGATGCACTGATAAGTTTATTTAGCTCTTCCTGTCTTATAGTTGTAAAGCACTGCAGTTTTTCTTTGGGTGCGATGAATGAAGCTGAAATACTAGACGCAGTAGAATCTACATTTGATATTGTATTTCATCAGTAAAGAAATTCATAAAATCATTACTATTAAACTGTGGGGGAATATTTAGATCGGGTGGTGTCTGTTTATTTGTTAGTCTAGCCACTGTGCTAAATAAGAACCTTGGATTGTTTTGGTTATTATCTATGAGTTTGCGGATATGCTCTACCCTGGCAGCTTTTAGAGCCTGCCTATAGCTGGACATACTGTTTTTCCACACAATTCTAAAAACTTCTAATTTAGTTTTTCTCCATTTGCGCTCAAGAATACGAGTTTCTTTCTTGAGAGAATGGGTATAACTGTTGTACCATGGCGCAGTACGTTTTTCTCTAACCTTTTTCAATTTGAGGGGGGCAACAGCTTCTAATGTATTAGAGAAGATAGTGCCCATGTTGCTAGTCATTTCGTCTAGTTCATGCGTATTTATTGGTACACAGAGCAGTTGAGATAAATCAGGCAGGTTATTTGTGAATCTGTCTTTGGTGGCTGGAACAATAGTTCTGCCCGGACGATAACGCGGAGCCATATAACTAATATCAGTAATAGGCAGCATGCACGATACAATGAAATGATCAGTAACATCATCACTTTGAGGTACGATATCTATATCGATAAGATCAAGTCCATGCGATATAATTAAATCTAGCGTATGATTAAAACGATGAGTGGGCCCGGTGACGTTTTGCTTGACTCCAAGAGAGTTTATTAGGTCAGTAAACGCAAGTCCTAACGCATCATTTGTATTATCAACGTGAATGTTAAAATCTCCGACAATTAGCAGTTTATCAACATTAACTAGTAGATCTGAGAGGAAATCTGTAAATTCTTTTAGGAAATCTGTATATGGCCCTGGCGGTCTATACACAGTAGCCAGAGCAAGAGATAGGAGAGATTTCTTTTGCATATCTAACAGTGTAACATGAAGCAGAAGTAGTTCGAATGAGTTAAACCTCCTGTATCCTGTTTTCTGAGTAACATTGAGAATATCACTATATATTTTTGCCACACCGCCGCCACGACCAGTCTGACGGGGCTCATGTTTATAACAGTAGCTTGGTGGAGTAGACTCATTTAGACCAAAATATTCATTTGGTTTCAGCCAGGTTTCAGTCAGGCAGAGTACATCAAAATGATTATCTGTGATCATTTCATTTACAATAACTGCTTTGGGTGCGAGTGATCTAATATTTAGGAGCCCAAGTTTTAAAAATTGTTTTTGTTCATTTATTTGGCGTTTTTCTGGTTTAATCACGGTCAGATTTTTCTAGATCCTGCATTAAATTTATATTTTGACCTCGCTATTCGGGGAACAGACACAGTCTGTATAGATTGGACAACGCAAGTGCTTCTATCTTTTAAGTGGGTAGAACAAAAGTCATCATAGCAGTTATTTGAGAATTGGCTTACTAGTCAGATGGAGCGTAGCGTCCTGGAGATGTTGTCCGACAGGAGTTCCGCTCCGACTCTGCTGGGGTGCAGGCCATCAGCACGGAAGAGCCTAGGACGCTCCCAGAAAAGATTCCAATTATTAACAAAGAGCAGTTTCTGTTCTTTACACCATGACGATAACCATTCATTTAAAGCAAACAGTCTACTGAACCTTTCGTTTCCTTGTCGATACGTGGGAAGAACCGATGTTCTCGTTGCCCTTCAGGATCGCGGGTATCTGCGCAGAAACATTGAGAACACGGGCACCGGGGAAACAGTGAGTGTGCACTTTACCTTCAGCTGACGTAGCACGGACGTGCTGGACGATGGAGCGTCCCACGACCACAGCATCGCGTTCCGTCTCGCGGAGGGGGGCGAAGCGGTTCCGGGTGGAGATGGAGGACATCTGGGAAGATCGCGTTCTGGGCGCACAGGGTCTGTGCAGAGAAACACACGGAGTAGAGGTGGTGGGGATGTTAGAAGCGTGTACTTTACCTTCAGCTAGCGTAGCACGGATGTGCCGGACAATGGAGTCTCCGACGATCACAACGTCACGTTCTGTCTCGTGGAGGGGGCGAATTGGTTCCTTGTGGAGATCTCGAAGACGGGGGGGGGGGGGGGGGGTCGTCACCCGAGACCTGGCTCGCGTCCTCCGCTGCTGCAGCACCCAGGGTCCGTGGTGTCCCGGCGCCGGAGTGAAGGACATCTGGGAAGATCGTGTCCTGGGTGCACAGAGTCTGTGCAGAGAAACACACGGAGTTGAGGTGGTGGGAGTGTTAGCAGCATGCTGTATACCTACCCCGGATTTGTGAGCGTCAGCCCGGGATGTTTCCAGCGCGGCTCTCCGCTCTCTCAGCTCTCTCAGCTGGGCCTGCTTCTCCAGAATAAAACTAGTGATAACAAGGCGCTCTGATTGGTTTTGTTCTAGAACGCTATAGTGGATATATTCACACGTTATAGAAAAGCCGTTTGAATAAGGCAGTCGAAGCCCCACTGTCGTCGTTAGAGCAGGTTCAGTGGCAAAAGATTCCGTATGGCGTATTATCTAACAACCCGACCATACGGGCCAACCCGTTTGACTAAGGCTGTCAAAGCCCCACTGTCATTGTTAAAGCAGGTTCAGTGGCAAACGGTTCCGTATGGCGTACTATCTAACAACCCGACCATACGCGCCAACCCGTTTGACTAAGGCTGTCAAAGCCCCACTGTCGTCGTTAAAGCAGGTTCAGTGGCAAACGGTTCCGTATGGCATAATGTTATTGCATTGAAAGTCGAGCGAGATCACGGAATAAAAAGGCGAAAAGGGCAAGGCCCTGTGTGTGTGTGTGATCTCAGTCTGGGTGTGTGCCGGAAGCGAAAGCGTCCTCTGGTGGCAAGCGTGTTCAGTTCAGTTCAGATCATGGTTTGATTCTCAGCTTTTAGGTAATGTCTGAGCACAAAACGCATAACTCAAGGTGTCTGATTGTGTTTTACAGTGAGAAGAGAACTGCTAATTCCTGCTGCGGGGATGGGTGGTCTCCTTCAGGTCCATTTCCCTTGGCTGTTCTTTAATACCTGTCCTTGCTGTTCATCAAAAATATTCAGGAATCCACAACCTGCTTAGAGTTACCGGTCTTAAAATACAGTACAATAGGGTACAGACCCAAAGTCCCTCACAACGAGCTAAACACATCCCTCCATCCTGTAAAATCAATTTTCAGGTGTTGCATCGTCATGGTAACTGCTCTTAGTGACATTTGCCTCTCACTTTCTCTATTTTCTAATCACCAAACTCTCTGAAAATACTTCTATTTGTTTTACATATTGAATGCTGAATGCCAGTCAATATGGGACTGCATTACATCCTGCAACACCTCGACAAACCTGGGAATTATGCAAGGATCTTATTTGTGGACTTCAGCTCGGCCTTCAATACCATCATACCTGACCTTCTCTCAGACAAACTGAGACAGCTCTCTGTGCCCTCCTCCATCTGTCAGTGGATCACCAGCTTCCTGACAGACAGGCAGCAGCTAGTGAGGCTGGGCAAACTCACATCCAGGACTCTCACCATCAGCACTGGCGCCCCTCAGGGTTGCGTTCTCTCCCCACTGCTCTTCTCCCTCTACACGAATGACTGCACATCAAAGGACCCCTCTGTCAAGCTCCTGAAGTTTGCGGACGACACTACAGTCATAGGCCTCATCAAGGACGGTGACGAGTCTGCTTACAGACAGGAAGTTGAGCAGCTGGCTGTCTGGTGCAGTCTTAACAACCTGGAGCTGAACACGCTCAAAACTGTGGAGATGATAGTGGACTTCAGGAGAAACCCCCCTGCTCTCCCCCCACTCACCATCATGAACAGCACTGTGACTGCAGTAGAGTCATTCAGATTCCTGGGCACCACCATCTCCCAGGACCTGAAGTGGGACAATCACATTGACTCTATTGCGAAAAAGGCCCAGCAGAGGCTGTATTTCCTCCACCAGCTAAGGAAGTTCAACCTGCCTCAGGAGCTGCTGAAACAGTTCTACTCTGCAATCATCGAGTCTGTCCTATGTTCTTCTATAACTGTTTGGTTTGGTTCAGCTACCAAAACAGACATCAGAAGACTACAACGGACAGTTAGGACTGCTGAGAGAATTATCGGTGCCCCTCTGCCCAGCCTCCAAGAACTTTACACCTCCAGAGTGAGGAAAAGGGCTAAGAAAGTCACTCTGGACCCCTCACACCCAGCTCACTCTCTCTTTGCACTGTTGCCCTCTGGCCGGCGCTACAGATCACTGAGCACCAGAACAGCCAGACACAAGAACAGTTTTTTCCCCCAGGCCGTATCCCACCTGAACAACACATAACACACCCCGGTACTGTACATCTGTAAATACTCATCAAACCTTCATCTGTACATAGGACACATGCACATTCACAGTTCTGTCTATGGTCATGTCTCTTTTCTGTATATTTTTATTTTTATTACTATTGTTATTCTTAATTATTGTATATTCTCTTCATTAGTGTTCTTTATCAGCTTAATTATATGTTGTCTGCACTATGTTTGTACTTTCTGTACTGGAAGCTCATAACACCAAGACAAATTCCTTGTGTGTGCAAACACACTTGGCAATAAAGCTCTTTCTGATTCTGATTCTGATTCTCTAATGAAGCACTCTTTGTAAATGTGAAGAATATTAGGACTATTATAATTAAACAAATTTTGATATAAGTAAAATTATATTTTAATCTACTTTAGGCAGTGAAACTTTCTGGATTGTCAGCCAGTTACAAAGCAAATAATTAAATAAAAAAAAATAAAGTAAAAAAAGATAATTAATGAAATCTAAAATTCATCCCCAAACCTCTTACCATCTTCACAAAAATACAAGCTCAATTTCTGTATTTCACACAGTTTGCATTTAAAAATCATACTTGCAAATCACAAAACATGCAAAACAAAACATGTTCCAAACAGGGTGCTCATTTACATATTAGACCACATCCATAGCTTGAGCGTGAAGGAGGGCGGTCAGGGATTTCAGCTCATTATCTAAGCCACTTCATTACCCCTGAAAATCCAAATATTTAGATATGGGAACAGGTACGTCACATCTGAACCACCTTAATTATTGTACTGTAATACTACTATTGCTATGGTGAAAACAAAACAGACAATAGATAGTTTACATTAATGCAAACCGTGGAAACACTGAGACAACACTTATTTGCATTGGGCTTTGGATTGCATTCTGACTAGGCGTGTAAATCTTGACAGCAAATTGACTGAATTTGCGATTCACTGGTTTTTGATAAGATTCAAAACCACTTTATGTTGTTTTTAAAGGATGTTTGAAAGAATAAAGAACAATGCTATGAATATGTTCACATACACTATAGTATTGATTATGATCAATATATATAATTTATTCTATACTGCTACATTTGCTCTGAGTCTGCAGATTTAGTTTTGTTTAATGGTTTTTGTGTCAGAGATTCATAAGCCACAGGCTCCAGCAGAACACAATCAATTCATTTTTACAGAAGATTTCAGATGTATTGTTTGAAAAACCAGGGGTCATTATTGGTCACTATGCTATTGTGAATATCCCCGAGTTGTTTTCATCAAGAACAATGCAACGTTCCACTTGGCCTGCAACTTATTAATGGACCACATGCAATTTATATGTGATATTATATGTGGTGACAGATCTCTTTTATTTGTATTGTATTCATTCTCTATTTTTAGTGAACAGAGCCTATTTTCTGTAGCGTATTGTATTATGCTAGATGTGCAACTGCAGTGTTTTGAAGAAGGAAATAAGATGTTTTGTCTGGCCATTACAGTATATTTGCAACCTCATTTGTTTTTGAGTATCATCAATGTAACAATGTTGAACAGCAGCTGATGAGCTGGAAGGAACTGTAATAATTTAAACAAAAAGTCTCCACAATAATAGGCCTTCACTAGATCTGAGGAAGGATTTTGTGTCACAGCTTACAATAGATTTAATATTTGCTTTCTGAATAGATGATCTTTTGGGTTTTGTTCTTAATGTGCATGCACTCTTAAAAAAAAGATCCAAAAGGGAGTTTTCACAGTGATGCCACAGAAAGCAATTTGGGGTTTCCTTAAGAACTTCTTAGTAAACATTTCTTACACTAACCTTTTTTTATTTGATTTTCTTATCTTGAATCATTTTAATATTCCAAAGAACCCTTGGTCACACTTTATTTTAAGGTCCAATTCTTGCCATTAACAAACCATTAACAACGACTTTTGCCTCAATAAACTCCTAATTTGCTAATTATTAATAGTTAATAAGGTAGTTGTTAAGATTAGGTATTGGGCAGGATAGGGGTGAAGAATATGGTCATGCAGAATATGTGCTTTATAGGTACTAATAAACAGCCAATATGTTAATAATAGACATGCTAACAAGCAACTAGTTAAGAATTGGTCCCTATACTTAAGTGTTACTGAAACGTTTTTATACTATAAAGAAGAGGTTTATGTTAGTATCACGTTGCGTTACACATACAGTGTGTGACTGTAATGAACAGTTGGCTATCTGTGTGATTTTGTTGTGTTATCAGATTTCACACTTCTCTGTGGGATCGATTTTGAGCCACGTAGGTTAGGAGCACAGAGAACGGGACACGTAGAAGATGCTATCAGCGTATCCTGGACCCTGGATCTCTGACAAGGTCTTTAATCAAGGCGCAGGGGAAAAAAAACAGTCAACCACGATTCCCTCATATACAGACCCTCGACCCTTGCATTACATTGCTGTCTTGTTGTACATGCCAAACGCAACTGCATCTATTTTATTGGCTAAATTGGATTCTCTGAGGTTAATGAAGACAAAAGTGGTTGTCATCGCCTTGAACTGCTGACTAATTAATACTCTGTGTGTGTGCTTGGTGTGGTGGTAAATTAAATTTGTTTTTGTTGTTGTTGTTGCTTTTAGACATTGAAGTAGTTGATTAATTTCATAAATCATGGGTATATGGGTATATGGACACTATTAAATAGCAGGAGTTAATTGAAGAAACCAATGTGTCTTGTTAGAGAGAAACAGCTCTAATATAAATAGAAGGGATGGTGGAATCAGCCGTAGCATGTGGTTGTGCAGTGTCCTATCTAATATGTCCATGCTGGCAGGGTCTGTGACCCATCTGTTTTAATGAAAAGCACACAGGTATGGACACACACACACACACACACACACACACTTTTGTAAACGCCAAAGGTCAGATGAGTTTCTAGTGTGAAATATTTGCTCTCCACTGTGAGAAAATAGGGCTAATATTTGTCTGTCAGTTTTCACCTGTCAACTCTGAGTGTGAACACAGTTGAAGCCCTGAATACATTTTTGCTGTTAATTGGAAACATGACCATAGATGTAAAAACTGGATGATTTTACCAGTTGATTAGTGATTAGTTGTTTTAAAAGTTTGTATCCGATCCAACTTCTAACTAGAGATGTCAATCAGAGGGAATTGAATGGTTCTAACTCTTTAACAATCCCATTTATTACACTTAAAGAATAAATATTTGTAAAAAATAAATATAATTGTATATGTACAGCCAGTGAGTTTTATGATACAAATTGATATGGGGGACAAAAAACAAATATTATGGCTGGTGCATATTTAAAAAACAAAATTGTTTGTTTATTTATTTTGCGGGGAAAACAAAAACTCATCAAGAGTCATTCAAGAATCAGTTAAACTATGGTCTTTTTTGCTTTATGCATTTTATGTTCCATGAAGAATCAGTCAATGGGATAGATCACCCAAGACAGATCAGTATAGCTCATCCCATAGATAGATAGATAGATACTCCTAAAGGAAAAAGTAATGTCTTTGTTGATCATATTCTACAGGCATTTTCATATCATCCGTTGTTCACTGATCAGTTTGCAAAAAAAAAAGAAAAGCAGCACTTACCGAAGCATAAGTATATCACTATAGGAAATGTATAGCTTGATAGTTATGTCTAAAAATGTACTGCTTCAACTGCCTGAAGAGTCACTAGAATGGTTCAAGGAAAAAGTAAAAGGACTGATATAGCATGTGCAGAAGACTTTTTCTGAAAATACTGTTAAATGGTGGCTTAGAGGCAGTACAGCGTTACTATTAAGAGTTCCACAGGTACAAATGGAAGCAAACGCTGAGTTGGAAAGGCCATTATCAGTGCATGAATTGTACTCGGCAGTACAAGTCATGGCTAATGGTCTTGCCCCAGGAATTGATGGGATCCCCATGGACTTTTATAAATCATTTTGAAGTGCAATAGGGGCAAACCTGCTGGCAGTACCCAATGAAAGCCTTGCTGAAGGGCAGCAACCATTGAACTGCAGGATGGCTGTTTTTACAGTACTGCCAAATATGGAATCTAAGAAAGGCTGCAGACCTGTTGCTGTGCTCGGTGTTGATTCTAATGTCCTCTCCAAAGCTAAAAAGAGGCACATCTTGGCTCCAAGAATATGATGCTTGTGTCCCCCCAGACAAAGTTAGGCTACAATATGTAGGTCGGTGCAAAACAGAATTTATATTCCTTTAGTGTGCCTTCACATTACAGAAGTACTTCATCAAGACCACATCAGCATGCAGATGAGTTAAAGTTAAAGAACAAGATGACAGTAACAAAGTGACGGAAGATTTTCATCAGTGAGAGTAAATTGAGATGAAGAAAAGCTTTGGGTTACTAATAAATGCATGGAAAATTAAGGTTGTTTAAATTGGGAAAGCAGTGTGGGTACATTTAAGTAATGATTTTACTGTTAAAACTAACAGAAAGAATATTAGAGATGGATGGCAGGGTTGGTATAGTGACTGGTTTGTCTTTCTGAGAAACGCCATTATAAACAGCTTGGTTGGTTCAGCCCTGTGGTGCCTATTGGCAGTACTAGAACCTCCTGTGGATATTTCAAGGAAAGTACAAACAGTGAATGTTGATTTTGGAGGTGATCAACCATATTGGGTAGCACTATACTGGGTTACAGGGTAACATCTGAATTTAGGTTTTACGCTTTACAGGAGAATATAGGGATTCAGAAAGACGTAGCACAAAGTGCCACTGTTTCAGATTTGGAAATGTACTTATAATGTATTACATACTGTATAGTTCAACCTACTTCTATGTGGCCATAAGAGTTCTGTGATGTGCATGATGTGAGGAAGATCAAACCATTGTTTGTTTGTTTGTTTATTTATTTTTTACATAAATTATGCTCACTGATAGATAGATAGATAGATAGATAGATAGATAGATAGATAGATAGATAGATAGATAGATAGATAGATAGATAGATAGATAGATAGATAGATAGATAGATAGATAGATAGAAAATATATATTTGAGAGATCTGAAAAATATTTAAAAATGAAATAATTTTAATGTTAAATGTTCTGTTGCATTACATCTAAAAAGACTATCAATAATAATGTGACAAAGTTCCATATTCTCAATAGTAAGTCATGAGGACTCAAATGACTCCATGTACTGAAAAAATCCTGGCTATATTTTTCTCTTTGGGTTTTTAAGTATTTAGTTTGTCGTTCTTCTAACATATTGACAACATTATTACATAAATAAGTATTCTGTAGTGATATAAACAGAGAAAGTTGCAGTATTAGAAGTTCAGTTAAGGTCATGTAATAAGAAGCAGCCGCACACACCCAATCCTCTCAGTGTGTGAGCTTTAATGCAAAAGACTGATGACCTTACTGCTGGGTTACAGAAGATGTGCAGATGTAAAACTGAATACAAAAAGCCAGTAGAGCTGCCATCATCGGCTTTATTTCATGTTTTATTTCTGTTTCTCTAATTCTGGATACTAAAAGGATGCTGTTTATACAATTTTAATGCTTCGCACTCATTGTTTTTTCTCTTTCTGTCTTTCCGTTGATCAGTCATGCACGCGGCTGCCGTGTGCTCCAGAGATGCTGTCGCCATGACAACATAATCAAACTATCTTCTGATTGAATCAGTCGCTCCCTGATGATTAGATCTGCTCTGAGGGATCCGTGTGTCAGCAGAACAACTAACTGCTGGCTTCAGAAAGACTGCCATCTCTGGGTCTGAGACAACACCACATCCTTTAGAAAAGACTAATTTTCTTCATTATAAATGTATATATATTTAAAATTTTATATATATATATATATATATATATATATATATATATATATATATATATATGATTTATAAATATATATATATATATTATTTATAAATATATATATATATATGAATTATTTTTATATAAAAAAAGAAAGAAAGAAAGAAAGAAAGAAAGAAAGAAAGAAAGAAAGAAATGTAATTAGCCATTACTCCAGTCTTTAGTGTCACGTGATCCTTCTGAAATCATTATAATATTCTGATTTGGTACTCAATAAATATTTGTTAATTTTATCAATGTTGAAAACTGTTATTAATTTTGAGCACAAAATCAGCATATTAGAATGTTTTCTGAAATATCTGGAGTAATCGCTGCTGAAAATTCAGCTTTGCCATCACTGAACTAAATAACATTTTAAACAAGCATAAGAGTCTTCTTTGAAAAATATTACAAAATCACACTTATTCAAACCTTTTGACTAGTGTAAGTGTATGAGGATATATTTAAGTAAATGTGTGTGTGAATTTAATAGTGAATGTTGGCACAGCAGATGGGGCAGCAGCAGGCGGTGTGGTGTGCTGGGACCTCTGCAGCCTTCATGAGCGCTCTGCTGTGATACTGCCTGACAGCACCGGGAATTCATGTGTCTGACAAAGACTTTCAATCCATTAGCAAACTCCCTCACAAAATGAATACAATCACCCTTCATTAAAAACTGAGGCTCTAGATCTCCACAACCTCAGCTGGACAAACACTTCCTCACACTGACTGCTCTTCCAGATTAGTTTTCTGCTTGTTGGATTATTGTCGTGCAGATGTTTGGTGTCCATCGGGGTAAGCACATTATCCAGGGGGAATTAGATTGATGAATAGAATTTTCTCATTCAAATTAGAGCAGACAAACAGGCGTGAGGTGTGTGTCTGTGCTGATAACATGCAGGATTTGAGCCAGAGATGAGCAGCCTCACCTGAGCTCACAGACAAGAAACATGGCTAATCTTTCTATTAGCTCATCTCAACACCGTAGCCAAAGGTTCATTTAGCCCATTATATTCTGACTGAATGCAAACACATGGGCTGTCTTGTCTTAGGTCCAGCACACAGTCTGAATTGGGAGAAAACCCTGCTGAAAAGATCAGGTTAGACCACTTTGACCTTCCAGGCTGGTTTATGTTGGTTAGTGCTGGTTTGGTGCATTTCAGCTAGTTTATCATTAGCAACACTGAGCAGTAAATGCATCACTTTAAAATGACTGATCAAGGAAGTCTTCCTGGTTAAGATAGTTGGTTAAGACATACACTAGGTTGGAACACCGTGCAAACATAATTGATTTTTTATTTTTTTTGTTAACACTAATGATCCTTTGTCATGGAAATGATTGTTACTGTAAATTGATTTTTTTTATGAAAATATGGGGAAAATATTTATAATGCAATCTTTTTGAAACTGGAGGTTTTCATTAATTAATCTGTTGTATTCTAGGATGATAAAGTTTGGTGTACAGTTTGACACTTTTTGCATATTATTGTCAACTAAAATGGTATGTATATGTATGTATGTTCGTGGTTATTTTTTATTTTATTGTATAGACTTTTTTTATTTTAGTCAGGGAAAAAAACTAATTATCTAAAATAAAATAAAAATACATGAAATATTGATTAAATGTATAACTATATAATAATTTAATGTTTGGGTAAATTTTATTCAGTTTGACACATTTAGCATGTTATTGTCAATTAAATTATTATTATTATAATTATCATTATTATATTAAAAACTTGAAAACAAACAAACTGTCACAGATCTGGACGTTTTGTGTGTGTTCTTCTCCCCAAATGCTCCCCGTGACCTAGTACACCATGTGTGATTGAATGAGAATGAGAATGAGCTTTATTGGCCAAGTATGTTTACACATACAAGGAATTTGTTGTAGTGACAGAAGTTCCACAGTGCAACAGAAAGTCAGCAACAGGACAGGACACAGATAATAAAAGAATAACAACAAATATCCAATGTATAGGCAATGTACAAAGCAGCAAAAACACAATATATAATATAGACAACTAGTATGTACAGGCCAAGTATGTGCAAATTAAAAATGAGAAAATAAAAATAAAATAAATGAGTGTGGTGAATGGATAGTGTATTATAGTTGTGTGTTCCACATTTATTGTTGAGTGTTCATGGGATGGATTGCCTGAGGGAAGAAACTGTTCCTGTGTCTGGTCGTTCTGGTGCTCAGAGCTCTGTAGCATCGACCAGATGGTAACAGTTCAAAGAGGGAGTATGCTGGATGTGAGGGGTCCAGAGTGATTTTACCAGCCCTTTTGCTCACTCTGGATAAGTACAGCTCTTGGAGAGTGGGGAGGGTTGTACCAATTATTCGCTCAGCAGTCCGGACTACCCTCCGTAGTCTTCTGAGGTCAGATTTGGTAGCTGAGCTGAACCAGACAGTTATAGAAGTGCAGAGGATGGATTCAATGACGGCGGAGTAGAACTGTTTCAGCAGCTCCTGTGGCAGGTTGAACTTCCTCAGCTGGCGAAGAAAGTACAACCTCTGCTGGGCCTTTCTGACAATGGAGTCTATGTGAATATCCCACTTCAGGTCCTGGTAGATGGTGGTGCTCAGGAATCTGAATGACTCCACTGCAGTCACAGTGCCGTTCATGATGGTGAGTGGGGGGGAGAGCAGGGGGTTTCTCCTGAAGAGGTGGGGACGGAGAGTTGGGTTAGTTTATTTTGAATGGTTTCTGTGATGATGGTGTTAAAAGCGGAGCTGAAGTCCACAAACAGGATTCTCACATAAGTCCCTGGTCTGTCCAGATGCTGCAGGATGAAGTGCAGTCCCATGTTGACTGCATCATCTACAGACCTGTTTGCTCTGTAGGCAAACTGCAGGGGGTTCAGTAAGGGTCCAGTGATGTTGTTCTGATAAGCCAAAACCAGTCTTTCAAATGATTTCATGGCTACAGACGTTAGGGCCACAGGTCTGTAGTCATTAAGTCCAGTAATTTTGGGTTTCTTTGGGACGGGATGATGGTGGAGCGTTTGAAGCATGAGGGGACTTCACACAGCTCCAGTGATCTGTTGAAGATCTGTGTGAAGATGGGGGCCACACTGTCTGGGCCTGGTGCTTTTCTTCTTCTGTTCTTCCTGAAGACCTGACACACATCTTCTTCGCTGATTTGAATTGTAGGTGTGGGGGAGAGAGGGGTTGCTGGAGGTGTGAATGGTTGTGTGGAGAGGTGTTCAGGGCGGGTGTGGGGTGATCTTTCAAAACGACAATAGAACTCGTTCAAGTCGTCTGCCAGGTGTTGATTCTCCAGAGTGCTGGGGGATGGTGTCTTGTAACTGGTGACATCCCTCATTCCTATCCACACTGAAGCAGGATCACTGGAAGATAATTTTTTCCTTAGCTTGTCAGCATAATTTCTCTTTACCACTCTGATCTCCTTTTCCAGTGTGTATTTGGCCTTTTTGTACAAGACTTTATCCCCCTTTCTGTAAGCATCTTCTTTGGCCTGACAGAGCTGTCTGAGTTTTGCAGTAAACCATGGTTTTTCATTGTTGTAGATTAGATGAGTCCTGTTAGGAATGCACATATCCTCGCAGAAACTGATATAAGATGTTATAGTCTCTGTGAGCTCGTCCAGATCATTTGCAGCAGCTTCAAAAACAGACCAATCAGTGAGGTCGAAACAGGCTTGTAGATCCCGCTCTGTTTCGTTAGTCCATCTTTTAACAGATCTTAATGCAGGCTTTGCAGATTTAAGTTTCTGCCTGTAGGACGGTATAAGATGAACCAAACAGTGATCAGAGAGTCCTAAAGCTGCTCGTGGAACTGAGTCATATGCGTTCTTTATTGTTGTGTAACAGTGATCCAATATATTACTGTCTCTGGTGGGACATGTGATGTGCTGTCTGTATTTTGGCAGTTCACGGGAGAGATTTGCTTTATTAAAGTCCCCGAGAATGATTAAAACAGAGTCCGGGTGTTGTTGCTCACTCTCTGTGATCAGATCAGCGAGTTTCTGTAAAGCTGTGCTCACGTGCGCTTGCGGTGGAATGTAAACACTCACGAGAATGAAGGAGCAGAACTCCCGCGGCGAGTAGAACGGCTTGCAGTTAATGAAGAGCGTTTCTAGATCTGAATAGCACATCTTCTTTAACACAGTTACATCTGTACACCACCTCTCATTGATGTAAAAGCACGTCCCGCCGCCGGGAGATTTCCCCGTTGATTCTGCATCCCGATCTGCTCTGATCAGCTGATAATTAGGCAGATGTAGCACGCTGTCCGGTATGTCACCATTCAGTCAGTTTTCCGTGAAACACAGAGTAGCAGAGTTAGAAAAATCCTTGTTTGTCCGGGAGAGCAGAAGGAGGGTATTTGTTGGGTAGAGAGCAGAGATTTGCCAGATGGATGCTAGGCAACGCCGTTCGAAATCCGCGCTGACGAAGCTTCACGAGCGCTCCGGCTCTCTTCCCCCACCGTCTGCGCCTCCTGTAGCGTTTGACCAGAGCTACGGCTCCGCCAACTACAATGTCCAGCAAAACGTCCGAAAAATCTAAATCCGGTAAAAGATTTTGTGGTGTGTTCTGCCGAATGTTCAGCAGGTTATCCCTGGTAAAACTGATCTTATTTGAAAAACAAAAAACAGGAAAAACAAACAAAAACAGTACACTGAAGAGCAACGCACAATAGCTGCCATCATCGGCGCCATCTTGGTCATATTGTTCATGCGTTTCCCCAGTGTCTCGCCAATTACCCCTCGTTTGGCCATGTATTTAAAGTTTTGTCTGCACCATGTTTCCTTGTCCGGTGTCATACGTCTTCATACAAGTGTTATGTGTGTGTCCTGCCTGTATTACTCCTTCTTGTGGATTATTAAAGACTGTTTATTGTAATTCTCCAACGTTCTCCTCGCTCCAACGCAGTAGCGACTGTGACACAGACGATAGATAGATTGATTAAATGTAAAGGACATTTTGTAAAAAGACAGAAATCTAAATGTCATCCTTATCTTTATTTTCTGATATAAGCAGTTATTTTATGAAACTAAACTGTTGCAGTGAACAAGTGAATGTGTTTACATGCACAATCTTACACCAATTATGTTTAATAAGCTGAACATGCATAAGGTCATATACATATTTGAAATGGTGCTGTTTTACTGAGGAAAGGTCACAAAAAGTTTTAGTCAATTGAAGTCAACTGAATAATTATTCATTTATCTGATCCCATTTGGCACTCTGTTTAGATTTAAGCATTTTAAACCTCATTATTTTATTTTAAAATTGCCATTGGTGTAAAAAAATATATTCTCTAAAAACAAGTCTTATGTAATATCTTATGCAATGTTGCTCCTCAAGTAAATTGTAAGTTGTAAGTTGTTTTGATGCTTTTACTGGGAATAAATGAGGCTATCAGCAGGCTAAATTCATTCTTAATTAATTTCCCCTTCTAGGGTGAATTTCTCAGAGACAGTGTGAGTATCACATCAGCTCAACTCCTTCTGAAATATAGAGGAATCAGAAATCAGTCTGGCTGCATGACTGACCATTGTGTGATACAATCCATCTCTCTCTTATTTAACACTCTGCTTTATTTAATAAACTGGATTGCTGGACTGTGCCCATCTTTAATAAGCTTTTATAATCCATATACACAGAGAGAGAGACTGAATATCCACAGGATATGATATCTCATGACCCCATATGGAGATGTATACAATGGACTGTATTAGGGTAAATGACAAACCCATTAAACCGAACAGGTTTTAGGGAAGAACTCACGGAGTGAGGTGAAGCTTGAGATTACTGTGATTTGTGGAAATGAATCGACATGTTCCTCCCAAACTATAACATCTTTTGCCTCTTATTCTTAATGAGTCTCTTTGTCTTGTTTTCCAGTATACCTAAATGTCATTTAAACAGTTAAACTTCCATCTTGTTTTAAAAAAGAACATAAAAATGCATGTTGTCAATGACTACGTTTACATGGACATCAGTAATCTAATTATTTACCTTATTCTGAATAAGAAAATATTATGATTAAGGTGTTTACATGAGTTGCTTTTAGAATAATGCTTTCATGTTCCCGTTTCACATTTTATAGTACATAGATCGATTAATGGCATGCGTCATTATGTCACCATGCGACGCCATCCAACGTCCCTCCAGAATTTCAAGTATAAACATATATAGTTCGTCTTCGTGATGATGCCATATACAGTTTTGGGTGTTTCATTTGTAATTTTACGACAGATTCAAGTGCAGTTAATTATTTGTGCATGCATACAGACAACGACGATGTTGAAGCTCTTTTATTTTCCGTCAAACGGTTTATCACTGCTGTGTGTGTATCGGTTGCAAAATGCGGCGAAAAGTCCTACACGACGGTAATAGTTTGATTAAGGTGTTTACATGTCTGTACTGCACTTCAATAATGAGACTAAAATAGGAATACTCCACGTCTTAATTCGATTTGTGTTTACTTCGATTATGACTTTAGCCAGATTAAGGTAATCAAAAATCTCTGTTTACATGGTAGACTCAATACACAGTATTGTCATAATCGTATTAAAATCGGATAATTGATGTCCATGTAAACGTACTGACTGTGAGCTTTGTTGTAGGGCACAACAGGGCTAAAGGTCCACCTTAAGAAAAAATGTGCTCACTGTGCATAAAGTGAAAGTATGGTGACCCATACTTGGAATTCGTGCTATGCATTTAACCCATCCAAAGTGCACACACACAGCAGTGAACACACACACCGTGAACACACACCCGGAGCAGTGGGCAGGCATTTATGCTGCGGCACCCGGGGAACAGTTGGGGGTTCGGTGCCTTGCTCAAGGGCACCTCTGTCGTGGTATTGAGTGTGGAGAGAGCGCTGTACATTCACTCCCCCCACCTACAATTCCTGTCGGCCTGAGACTCGAATCTGCAACCTTTGGATTACGAGTCCGACTCTCTAACCATTAGGCCACGACTTCCCACATAAAATGTATAATTGCAGAAAAAATATATGCGTTGTGTTGAACATTAATTAATGTTGTAGTTTTTTTTAAATAATTCAAGATGTTCAAATAATTGAAATTGTTCAAAACAATCACTTTAGCAAAGTTTGTACTATTTTCTGCTTATTTTGAAAAATAAAATCATTTTATCAATAAATATACTGTCATTAAACTATGTTTATATAAAATATATATTTTAAAATGGTCAGCAAAGCAAGCTAAAATAGCATGGTTGTTTTAGCAAATGTGTTTCAATTTCATGTGCGCTTTTGTTAATGCTATATGCTAGGTTTAGGGTAACGTAAGCAGTAAGTTATTTTAAAACACAATAGAACATTAACCTTTAAGTCCACTGAATAGATATTTCTTTTCCGAACTGCCACGATACATACAGCAACCATTCTAATAAAATGTTGCCAGATTCACATTCAAGTGCATATAGCATTCACAAAAGCACATTTTCAACCTGTCCCTCACCCAAGCAACTGTGCCATCATGCATTAAGTCCACATCTATTGTGCCAGTGCCGAAACACTCCTCCCCGACGTGCCTGAATGACTACCGCCCCATAGCACTCACACCCATTGTTATGAAGTGCTTTGAGCGTCTGGTCCTGGCACACCTCAAGAACTGCCTCCCACCCACACTGGACCCACACCAATTTGCCTATCGAAGCAATAGGAGCACTGAGGATGCAGTATGCACAGTACTGCACTCGGTACTCACACACTTGGATAACAACAACACATATGTACGGATGTTGTTTGTTGATTTCAGCTCAGCATTCAACACCATCATTCCCTCCAAGCTGACCACTAAACTTGGAGACTTGGGTGTTAACACCTCCCTCTGCAGCTGGATTATGGACTTTCTGACAAACAGACCTCAGCATGTTAGGTCAGGCCACACCTGCTCCACCACCATCACACTCAATACCGGCGTACCACAGGGCTGTGTGCTGAGCCCATTTCTCTACTCCCTCTACACCCATGACTGCAGGCCTGTGTATGGATCCAACTCCATCATCAAGTTTGCTGATGACATCACAGTGATTGGCCACATCAGAGACAACGATGAGACTGCCTACAGGGAGGAGGTACAGCACCTGGCTGCATGGTGCGCTGACAATAGCCTGCTCCTCAACACCAGCAAGACAAAATAACTTATTGTGGACTTCAGGAAGAAGAAAAGTGGCACGCATGACCCATTCCACATTAACGGGATGGTTGTTGAACGTGTCTCCAGCTTCAAGTTCCTTGGGAACCCACATCTCGGAGGACCTGACCTGGACCACCAACACATCCAGACTAGTCAAGAAGGCTCACCAACGCCTCTTCTTCCTTAGGACACTGAAGAAGAACCACTTGTCTCCAGCCATCCTGGTGAACTTCTACCGGTGTGTGATTGAAAGCATCCTGACAAACTGTATCACAGTCTGGTATGGGAACTGCTCAGTTGCTGACCGCAAGGCACTGCAGAGGGTGGTGAAAACCGCCCAACGCATCACAGGGACACCACTTCCTGCCATTGAGGACGTCCAGAGAAAACGCTGTTTACGTCGAGCTCGCTGCATTCTTAAGGACTCCTCTCACCCTGACCATAGACTGTTTAACTTACTGCCCTCTGGGAGGCGCTTCAGGAGCCTCCGAAAAAAGACCAGCAGACTCAGGAACAGCTTTTTCCCCACAGCTGTCTCCCTACTGAACTCTGCCCGATGATACCCCCTCACACACCACTACAAACTCTTCACCCCTCCCCATCACTAAATCGGTTTAAAAAAAAAAAAAAAAAAAAAAGTCCATCTACACACTGAGTACTATGTTCTGGAAACTTTTATTTTATGCACTTTCAGTGTTCATTGCACTAGTGTTTATTTATCTTAATGTATAGCTTAATCATATCCATTTGCAATTATGTTCATAGTTTTTGCTCATAGTGTGCATACATTTACTGCATAATCCATCTGTATAGTATGTTCATATCACCCATCTGTATATCATACTGGTAGTATTTAAAAATTAGTAAATTGCATCCATAGTGCTGCCTTATCTGTATATTTCTGTACATATGTAACATATTGTAGGCACTGTATATCCTGTACCTCTGCTTATTGCACTTCTGGTTAGATGCTAACTGCATTTCATTGCTTTGTTCCTTACATGTGCAATGACAATAAAATTGAATCTAATCTAATCTTTGGATAAAACTGAATGCTTTTAGCACCACTCACTGGAAATGTGCAAGAAGCAATGTAATATGATTTTACAGAGATGTCACAACGTTTTTCATACAAATCAATATTTTATTATTTTTAACCTTATTTTTTATGGAAAAAATACACTGTAAAACTTTACTGTAAATTTACAGGCATTTTCTAACAGTATTATACTGTATTTTTATAAAACAGTAGCATTCTGTATATTTTACAGAATGTCTGTAAATATACAGAAATTTTCTGTTTTCAGCCCGCTAAATTTGTAATACAGTACCATACTGTAAACGCATTGCATTGTGGGATATATTTATTTCGCGCTCAATTCAAATGTGATGTGATCTCCAAAGAAGAAGAAATGTGAACAGTGTATTACAGGCAAACTAGATTCGTCAGCGGGAATTAATTGAACAAAATAATTATTCGCGTTATTAAGATAAGCCAGTGGTTTGTGAATCTGTGCGTAGATAAGCTTTGTGAGCTTCATTTCGCGTTTCAAGCGTTAGTGCCTGTGACGCAGCAAACAATGGACGACGCTGCCTGAGCAGACGCAGAGATCATTTGTCATCTGAATCATCTAACCTGTGCCTGAGATGATGCTAATCGACTGGAGCATGAGAAGATGGATTAATGTTCGACTAAGTATCGATACGGTAAGCTTGTCTTTTTTTCATTCACATTTCTACATTGTTTCCACGCATGGTTTGATTTTGGGAACGTTAAACTTAACTTAAATCCCGAGTTAGCAATTCACTTGGGTAAAATTGGTTTTATATTCGCACATTCACAACATTCACATATTTCCGCGTTCAATAACTTTCTAATTATTTGTGCAATAAAGTTATTTTGGCGGACTAAGCCAGAGCGCGCACACACACGTCACACACCGGATGCGTGCGCGCACTCAGATCACTTGGACATGGTTGTGTACAAGAGGTAAAAAAACTGTATAAATACTGTTCATTTTCTCACACAAACCGCTCGTTTCGTGTCTTAGGCCATCAATGTGTAGTTACGATGGGGAATTATTTAATTTGGATTTCTCTGTGCATGTTCTTTTTCGCTCTTATAGAGACAGTGACCTATACCTGCCATTATATGACTGACAAGCTAGAACGATTTGACCTAAACATATCAAAATTGGATCTACTAAAGAAAAAAAGACACCTACATCTTGGATGCCCTTGGGGTAAGCTGATAGATACCAAATTTTAATTTCAAAGTGAACTATCCCTTTTAAGATGTTTATGCACACCTTCCTTTAATCCAACAATCAAAAACAATTTAAATAGCAAATAAGACACACATTCACATGACCTGCTTCTGATTATTATTTTTTTATTATTATTATTTTTCAGGCTGAACAATCTGATGAAGATCCGGTGCTAATGTAAGTGCTTCCCATTTGTAGTCCATGTTAAAAAATGTCAGTTCTATGATCGTGCTTTTTAATGTGTTATAATTTTGCCAGCACATGAAAATCCATAGTCATGTTCCTAATGCTTATTTCAAAAGTAGTATTCCTGATTGCTTCCATGTCTTCCATGGTCCTACAGCTGCTCCCACACTTGCAGAAATTAGATGGTCTTACCCTTCAAGCAGATGTAAGTAGAGATTACTTAAAGCATGTTGCAAATAAATGTGATTTGTTATGTCTTGGTTCTGTTAGTGATGGTTGTGCTGTCTTCTTAAAAATTGTTTCAGGTATTCACCACTCAATCTGATGTCCAGCAGTCTCTACATTTGCCAGAGAACACAACCTATAATTCTTGGTAAGTAAACAGTAAAGGTTTAGTACCTAAAATGAACATCAAGTCATCATTAACGCTATGGAAGCATATGGGTAGCAAAATTCAGTTTGAAATAATTTCAAATTCAGTTAGTAATATGCAAAATGGCAATGCATTTCTGTATTTTAATTGACATTTTACCCTAAATGTGCAAAGTTTAGTGCAAAATGAAAATGGAAATTCAGTTATATAATTTACATATGATATTTTCTACAATTGTGCATCCTGTTGCCAAGCCCAGCCTTGATGTAGCCTAAAGATTGACAGGTCGGGGGTGTGTTGCATTTTCAAATACATTTCGAATGCATTTTCAAATCCACATTGACTTTATATTCATCATGGGGTATTAAATGAAAATGCAATTGAAACGTCTTATATATGAGTGTCAATGCATTTAAGAAAAATAAAAGATATTTTAAATTACAATTTTTCTACCTTTTTACTGCACCTTTGGATCAGAATGCATTCTGAAATTACAATTATCATGTGGTATTATGATGTAAAAACAGTTTTTGCTTGGACATGTTAAACATCTAATCAATTTGGGTAATACATTTTAATTTCCATTTTGCAACTTATAAAGCATTAAAATATGTTTTTAATTTGTGTATTAAAACTAGTGTAGGAAATGGCAAATGTAAATTTTATAATTTAAATAAAATTTATGTGATATACAATAAAATACATATGTGCACTAAATATTGCACATATGTATAAGAAAATGTAAATTGAAATATATCACCATTTTACGTATTGCATTTCAATTGAATTTTGCTACCCATATACTTCCATGCACCCTGGTGTTGTTCTAATGCCCTATGACCTTCTTTGTTTTTTGGACCACTAAAGGAGAATAATACAAAATAAATAAAAAAAAGCCTGCTCACGCTTGTCCATATAATGGCAGTGATAGTGACCAGCATCAAGATACAATAGTATCACAGAATGTTCACATGCAACATGTCATGTATTCCAAGTGTTCCGAGGGAATGCAATATTGTTTAATGAAAATCCTGACACTGACATTGGTCTTTTGTGCTCGACTGTGCATTCATGAGATACTATTATTATGCAGTTCACAGCTATAGTTGTGAACCCTGTAAATGGGATTTCCCTGCACATATTTCAGATTTAGTTTAATAGTTATGTTGAGTTGAACTATGTATAGACAACTAAACAGAACTGCAATGGAACCCACAATAGTTTATTTGAAGTATTTTCTTTCTTTTTTTATTTTCAGGTCAATCTCTAAGCAACCAGCGGTAAATGTTGAGCAGCCCAACTTTGTCTCTGGCCTTGCAGTGCTGTTTGTATTATTGTATGATTTCAACCTCCAGTATCAGGAAGAGGTGGCATGCACCCTTGCGACTGAGGTTAGCATATTTGCCATTGATATATATATGATAGAGTGAATTGTCACTAACTTGTTTTGACAGTATTTGTAAAGTACTTAAGTATATTTTAACAAATATTTTATACAGTTGATTAAAGAGCTGAATGACATATTGCATATTTAACATTATCATGTAGTCATGTAATCACATCGTAAGTGTTGCAATTCTCTGTGCGGTCTCAAAGAACTCACTTCTGTGAGATGCTGTGTGTGTATGTGTGTATTAGATATATATATTAGACATATACATAATGTTCACTTTTTTTCTTTTCTGTCTTTTAGATGCTTTCTCGACATCAGCCCTGCATGTGCATCAAAAACCAAGAAAGGAAAAGTGACTTACAAGAAGACTGGACATGTTGTGTAAAAAAAGAACAGTACTGTAAACCCACAGGTTTCCTCTCTTCTGAAAGACTTATAAAAAATATATTTCTGAAAAACCTTTCCATTCTTTAAAAGTAAATAAGATTACTGTATTTTGAATTACTTGCTAATTGTTAATTGCATTTTACATGTTTTATATTTAAAAGAAAAAGGAAAAAAAAAACTACAGCTGGCATTTCAGCCAGTAAATTCATATAAGGCAATTGCCTGGTCTTTTCTTCAAAATAAATAAAATGTTTTAAAACTCAGAAAATATTATTTTCTCTATTTTTTTGTGAATACTGTTATGAAAAAGTATATTTTTAATTTTGTAAATCCAAGAGTACTGAAATAAAAGCAGGATTTACAGTATTCCCTGTAAAGAGCACAGTGTAATACTGTAAAAAAAAGTTATATAACAGTATAATACTGTATTTCGTAAATACAGTACAGAACTGTAAATGTTGTGTACAGTAGTAGTACTGTAAAAATACAGTATGTGGCTGGCAACCCAGCTGCCAGTATTATACTGTAAATTTACAACGAAAAGTTTTACAGTGTAATACTGTAAAAAAAAGTTATATAACAGTATAATACTGTATTTCGTAAATACAGTACAGAACTGTAAATGTTGTGTACAGTAGTAGTACTGTAAAAATACAGTATGTGGCTGGCAACCCAGCTGCCAGTATTATACTGTAAATTTACAACGAAAAGTTTTACAGTGTAGCTAAATTTTCCTCTTAGATCATATTGAAATTGGCAGATGTACTGTACACAGACATAATGCCGATTCCATCCAATTGAAAGACATTAAAACAGTGTTTTTTCTCATAAAACCCATATCTGTTGGTTACAGAAATAATGGTCCTTTCTCAACCAATTTAAAAAGACAATTAAATCAATAAGGCTTCTATCACAGGCTGCTCTGCTAGTGTAACGGGGCGAACAAGACGTGAGACGTGTGGATCCATGTGCAAGCTTTTATTAATAAACAGTCAAATAACAGGCAGGATTATCAAACAACAGCGAACAGGTATGGCATGGGCAAGACACAAGAGTATTCCTAGAACAAGCGTGGGTCTTTGATCGGCAAACAATATCCAACAGGGTGAGGCAGAGAGATAATCCAGGTAAACGAGCAGTGGTCCAAGAGAGGTGCAAACAGAGTCCGAACGGCAAGGCAAAGGGTTAATCCAGGAAACACGGGCAAGAATTGAAACACTAGAAAACACACAAGGCAAGGCAAGACTAAGACAACAAAGAGGGTTCCGTATAGCTAAAACTAGGAGAGTTCTAAACGCAGAACAATACTGGAACTAAACAGAAAAAGACAGAATGGCACGGTAAGGCAGCTAACATTAGAGGAATGCTATACGCAGAACGATACTGGACAGTCAGGGAGAGAAAGTCCAAGGCTTATAAAGAGTGTGAGATAGTGTGTGATTAATTTTCAGGTGTGAGCATGATTAGTGGAATCAGCTGTGTGTGTCGTCAGTGCAATGGATGATGGGAAATGCAGTCCAGTGTGATGTTTGGTGTGAGAGTCAATATGATGGATAGGCGACCTCTTGTGGCAGTCGGACGGAAGGCCACGAACGGGATTTGTGACAGATAGCAGCAGTTCACATAAATAACATACATAGGGTCTCACATTTTAACTTTATATTTGATGTAAGCCCTAAATCAACAGGTTTTGTAACACAGGCATCTGAAGCACATGACCTATAATGTACACTGGCAACAGACAGAATAGTTTCATCCTGGTCATTACATAAAATGACAAATGTCCACTATTAATAATTGTAACCCACTGGCGGTTTTATTGCCATATTTACTTATCCATGACGGACCTAAATCAGCCAAGGTGCCAGCACAAAAACACATTCATATTCAAATATTGTTTAATTATCAATATTGACCAAAAATCCTTTATTTCAGGCCCCAGAATGAAAAAAAAAAAAAAAACTTATAAATAATAGTTAATTTAATAAGGATAATTTTTTTCCAATTTTATGAGACCAATTTTGTAATCAATGTGTAAAATTAGCCACAGGACACCCACCACCCCATGCTAACACTCAGTGCCCCTAGTCTGGTACAAAAATGTTCAAGGGTGGTAACATTTAAATGAACTTATGTGAGATTTCAATTAAATTGACAGAAGTTCTTGTTGAGTTATTCAGCGAGAACGACGAGAGTGACATGATCTCTAGCCATGTACATTATTTTTACTTTATCATGAAAGATAACACAAAATGAAGCTAATTAGAGAACTGATGAGGGCAGAGAAAAAGGCCTTGCCCCGGGAGAGGGAATTCTCTCTCTCTCTCTCTCTCTCTCTCTCTCTCTCTCTCTCTCTCTCTGTCTCTCTCTCTCTCTCTCGCTAATTCACAGATAGATGCCACGTTCCACCCCTTTCAAATTAAAAACCTTCAAAAACTTAATAGCTATGCCTTGAGCAGTCATCCAGTCAGAGAGATAGCCGAGTGCATTAGGGCAGGCTAATTATTTTACTGTCACACTGGCCTTGTATTACTAATGAGAGAGGGGGGTGGGGTTCACAATCCAGCTCTGTGTATAGCAGAGTTAATATGACCCACGCATAATGATAAATATGGATCAAAGATGTTTTTTTTTTTTTTTTTTTTGTGAAATTTGAATAGTGTGCATATTTGTGACAGCAGCACAACAGGAGGGGCAGTGAGTCATCTAGCCATGTTATTAAACATACACTCATTATTCCTTTTATTGACACTTTTAGTCTAATTTTTCCTTTTTGTTCTACCTGATGTTACCTATGTAATTTTGTCTTTTTTTTCCCAAACATTTTATTCACAAATTATTCTGAACATATATGTATGTATTTACAATGAAGCTAGGGTTATTATAGTTAACATATATACATTTTTATATATTAACGTTTAGCTTATTTTAACATTTCTCATTTTTATTTAAAGTTGGTGTTTTAAAATACATATTTTTTTCTGGTCCCAAATGGGATGCGTAAAAAGATTGTGATAGCTTAAAAAGAAAAAAAAGAAAAGAAATACAATTATTTTGAAACTATTTGCACTTAGAAACTGAAGTCAGAAGTCTGTGTCACAGTCTGTGTTTGGTTCAGGCATGCTACAGCTGCACATGCTTACGCCCTTGCCTGCCATACATCCCCCTTCTGACAAATCACCCGCCAACTTGTACTTTACATGCATGTTGGTGTTCTTCAGCAAAATCAATATGGACTTAATGAGTTTCATAATCAGAAATAGAGTAGAGAAAAAGAGCAAGAGAAATGGGCTAGATGACACTTGTGTTGTGAGAGTGAAGAATTAGGGGACCCGAATGCCCACCCCTGCATGCGAGCACACACGCACACACACACTCACATTCACACACACAAATACAAATGGCAAACAGGACTGTGTCGTGCTTGATTGATTCTGTCACCTTGCATTGTTGTTCTGTAGGACACTTTACAAAACCCTACAGGAATGAATGTGGAATTGTGGGATAGATAGATGAGCAGATGTCATAGAGGGAAGAAGAAGAGTGTGTATTTGATTAGAAATATCAGGCAGAAAATGATGAAGAATAAATGACTAATGTGCATCTGCCATGTGCTCTCCTTCTCTCTGTTTATCATATTCTGAGCCTGTGCTGCATATCATATCTGATGAATGGTGATGAAACAATAAATATACTGTTAATTCTGAAATTAAGATAATTTATAAAATTTACTTAAAATGAAGATAGAAGTATTTATGTCTTATGGTTTTCAAATATTAATGGTACATGTTCATACACTGTAACCGATTTTTGTAATTTGAACAGTATTTTACTGTAAATTTACAATATAATATTACATTAAGTGAGGTGACGTTCAGCCAAGTATGGTGACCCATACTCGGAATTCGTGCTCTGCATTTAACCCATCCAACGTGCACACACACAGCAGTGAACACACACACACACCGTGAACATACACCCGGAGCAGTGGGCAGCCATTTATGCTGCAGCGCCCGGGGAGCAGTTGGGGGTTCGGTGCCTTGCTCAAGGGCACCTCAGTCGTGGTATTGAGGGCGGAGAGAGCGCTGGACATTCACTCCCCCCACCTACAATTCCTGCCGGCCGGAGACTCGAACCCGCAACCTTCGGATTACAAGTCCGACTCTCTAACCATTAGGCCACGACTTCCCTTAATATATGTATATACAGTATTTTAGGATTATGGGAAAATATATGTAGTTTACAGTAAACTACTGTAAAATATATATATTAATGTAATATTATATTGTAAATTTACAGTAGTGAACTTGCCCGTGAAAAACTGAACAATGGCAAGGGAGATTTATTTTATTTACTGTCTAGTGGAAGCAGGACAAAAGAGAAATGTTGCACTGTTAACTGGACAAAAAGGTTAGTATATTATTTCTGTTTTATGCAAAACTGAGATATTTTAAGATGTTTTAACTTGTTAACAGCAAACTAACATTATTCATCAAGTCCTTTTTCATGTTGGGAATTGGGGCCTTTTTTTCAGACTTATGGCCGGATTAACGCCACCATAACGGTGATAACATCGACTGGTGAGTAAATTAAGGTCACCTATATTAGTCGAAATAAACCTTAGTTAAACCGAGAAACACGTTTGTAGGTTCTGCTGCCCTTTAATGTGAGTTAGTTAATCTGGCAAGACCTTACTTAACCTTAACGACGAACTAATGTGAAATAACATTACTGAGGTAAAGTGCGTAGACAACAACACTGTTTCAGTGGAGATTTTAAACAGTATTTTCAAGTACTTCTTTTGTTTGTTCTTTTCGAGTTTCTAGTCTAGATTTCATCTGCAGCGTCGTAGGTGTATTTTTATGGAGGACCAAACCTGCAAAAACAATCAATAAATAAATACGCAAATAAATAAATAAATACATAAATAAATCCACAAAATAATACATAAATAGATAAATAAATAAATAAATAAATGTGCAAATAAATACATAAATAAATATATAAATCCACATATTCCTGTATAAATAAATATATAAATAATTAAATGTGCGAGAAAATAAATAATTAAATAAATTAAACGAATGTTGGGGGAAATAAGTTTTTTTTTTCCCCCTCTATCAAATGTTTATTCATTTTTGAATGTAGTTCCGTATTTATTTTTCCTCAGCTCAACATGCTAATGAGAGGGTGTCTATCAAGCATCAGAGAAGGCGGTCTTTATGCCACCATTGGTTGATTGTTATAAAAGTTCTGCATTCGATTGTTTGCCTGCGCAATGCCCGTTAACGTAAAGGCAACTGACAAGCATCGATTCAGCATTGTGTTTTAGAGAGATGGTTGAAGTCATCATGCTAACAGTTGCCAGAGACTTGCGAAGGCTAGCTGACACTGTTCAAATTAGTAGTATGCTATCTGCTGATTATATTCTCTTCAGAGTAGATTCCTCTATACACTCTTTAGGTCAGTTAGCAGCTACATTTGATGTGGCTGTAGATCCTTTTGTCCTCGAAAAGCTGGAACAGGTTACTCTCATTTTAAGACATACGGGTGTCAACAGAAATGTAACTGGACGTCCTTTACTCCCTATTCCAGCAAGTGCAATTGAGTCTTATTTATTATCAGGCTTAAACAGGGTGCGAACTACGGGGGAACTGACTCGCCGTCTCCTCATTAGACGCGCCTTTAGAGAGAAATGCATCTTTATTGATTATGATTAAAATTATAATAAAATAATTTTTGTTTTCAATTTTTTTATTTCGTTAAGTGATAATTTAAAGCTTTCTATAGATATATTTATAATGTCTGTGAGGCATGTATTCGCTCAGCTTCGGTTCATTTTTGTGAAGTGCACCTGTTCAAGACGAGACGGCAGAAAGCTCATCATGCTTGTTTTATTTGTTTTATAAAAGAACTAGGCTACCTTTTGTTGGTATTGTGAGTGCACACAAATACAAGTAGACCCTTTACAGGTCCGAATGATGCATTACTCTTACCTTTATTAAAAAAAAAGGCTATTTTAAGTTGTTTCCACTAAAAAAATGCAAGTGTTTGCGCTGGTGCCTCCATGTCCTGCAGAGCGCGCTTTAGCTTCCACTCCCCGCACAAACTTACATATAGGCTAGCGCACATTATTATTATAGCAGGTTTAACGTTTAAACATTGTTATATGCTTGAACTGTTTTAGTATATCTCTAGATTTTATTTAGGCAAGCCGTGATGATATGAGAAGGCTAAATTGATCAAACATAGGCTATGATCAGCTCATGCAGCTGGCCGCTTGGTCGTTACTTTAAAAAAAAAAAAACTTATAGGCTATTTAACGAACAAAAATTCTCCAAATGTCTTTCTAAATTAACTTAATAAAAAAACAAAACTAAATATAATAATTTTCCCATTACACACAAAACTGAACTCCACGCGCAAGTGCACGATCCCATAGACCCCAAAAAGGTAGGCTCCCCCAAAGTCCACGGTATAGTTCGAACACGGGCTTAAGAGCACGTGAAATTGCAGAGCTATTTTGAGTTTGTGAGAGGACAATTCGTTATAGAATGGCACAAAATGATTTAAGGTAGGTTGAGGCTCTTTACGGTACTTGATATTACAAATGTAGTTTCTGTGTTTACATATAAGTTTATCAATGAGTCAAAAGGGATTTATTTCATTTTGCAAGTACATTTTGTGCAGTCGTGGCCTAATGGTTAGTGAGTCCGACTGTTAACTCGATTCCAGTACCGGTGTGCAGCAGGAAATGACTGAGGTGCCCTTGAGCAAGACACCTAACCCCCAATCGCTCCCCGGGCGCCACAGTATAATGGGTGCCCAGTGCCCACTTGTGTGAGTGAGTGAGTGAGTGAGTGAGTTTTTGTGACAAATCAGGACATAGATTTGTATAATAACAAGGGTATGACATGTGTTACAAGGAGAAGGTGACTTTTCAGGACATTACCCCATGTCCCCACTTTTCAAAACGCTTATAAATCACACAGAATGGAGTGTATTGAAAATCTGAAATAGCAGAAAGTCTCCTGTAAGGGGGTAGGTTTAGGTGTAGGGCAATAGCACAAACAGTTTGTACAGTATAAAAACCATTCGGTTGTGAAAAAATAGCAATTTTTACATATGATTTACAGTAGATTGTAATAAATATAAAAAATGTAAAAGTTGTGCATTATAGTTGACACCTAGTTGAACAGTGTACAGTTGTTTTTATGACTGTAAGTCATTCTGCTCATATGCTATTGAAGTTAGAAAAATGTATACCAATATCGCATGTAACTTTGGAGACGGTCCCTAAATATGCGAATATCGAACTTCCAACGTCAAGCCAACTTTATGCCAGTTGACACCCGTATGTCTTAAAATGAGAGTAACCTGTTCCAGCTTTTCGAGGACAAAAGGATCTACTGCCACATCAAATGTAGCTGCTAACTGACCTAAAGAGTGTATAGACCCTTTTTCTGTTAGTAAACATTGTGACGTTTTTCTGTGGGCGGAGCTTAGCTGGAGGCAGAAAGATTCCACTGACCGCTTCACTAACGCTAGCTATGAAGTTTGTTAGCTTGTTTTTTAACAATAACTGGAGAAAATCCGATTTCACCCACATATGTAAGGTCACGCACTGTCCAGGACCGCGATTGTTATTTGAAAAGGTTAGCTTTAATGGATGAAACCAGATCGGCCGACCCGCGCACGCTTTTCCTCGAAGCATGGACGATCTGACAGGATTCCCTCCGGTTGCCTGACTCACATCTAACCTGTGTAGTTAAGACAGACTCACAGTGTCTATCTAGTCATGAAGATGTATTTTCAATTTCAGCAGGCAACTATTTTTACAGAAACATTATTATTCCAAGCCACAATTACTCATAACAATACAATTACAAATGATTAAGCTTATAAATTTGTTGTTTTACACACATGCACACAGACATTATTTCATACACAACATAATCGTGAGATGCATAAGAAATCTATAGACGCACTCATAACAACAAAAGACAATACTTTATTGAACCTTTTCTGACAAGAAGTGTGCGCTGCAAACGCGAGCATTTTGACGGTCGTTTCTGTCCAGTCCTCTGGTTTTATCGCGTTTTAATCACAGTCGTCCGTTTTTGTCTGGCAGTGGCAGCAGGTAAGCGATAAAATTTCAAATCAGAGCCTGTACTATGTCGATTCTGGCACCCAACATCACAACAACATTATATTTAAAGCTCCTTATGTTGCTGAATCTGCGCTGGTTTGAATGGGCCGCCTCCAGTTCTGCCTCTTTTTTGCCTCCAGCTTGTGCTGTGACGTAATCGTGACGTCGACTCAAAAAGGGTCTATAGAGGAATCTACTCTGAAGAGAATATAATCAGCAGATAGCATACTACTAATTTGAACAGTGTCAGCTAGCCTTCGCAAGTCTCTGGCAACTGTTAGCATGATGACTTCAACCATCTCTCTAAAACACAATGCTGAATCGATGCTTGTCAGTTGCCTTTACGTTAACGGGCATTGCGCAGGCAAACAATCGAACGCAGAACTTTTATAGCAATCAACCAATATTGGCATAAATACCGCCTTCTCTGATGCTTGATAGACACCCTCTCATTAGCATGTTGAGCTGAGGAAAAATAAATACGGAACTACATTCAAAAATGAATAAACATTTGATGGAGGGAAAAAAAAAAAAAAAACTTATTTCCCCCAACATTCGTTTAATTTATTTAATTATTTATTTTCTCGCACATTTAATTATTTATATATTTATTTATACAGGAATATGTGGATTTATATATTTATTTATGTATTTATTTGCACATTTATTTATTTATTTATCTATTTATGTATTATTTTGTGGATTTATTTATGTATTTATTTATTTATTTGCGTATTTATTTATTTATTGTTTTTGCAGGTTTAGTCCTCCATATATTTTGGACAAGGAATTTATTCACTTTATAACTTCAAGACTTCTTAAATCCTCGTATGCACATCACTGCCTGTACCTGTTTTTAGGTGCTTGCAAAACTTAATTGTAAACTTTAAAGATCATGATTATGATGTTTTAACTGACTGAAGTTATGATTACTGACTTTATATATTTGAATGTGTATTTTCATCCCGGCCCGGGATGATAGATTATATCATTACGTCATCGCGAATGACATCATTATGTTAGGGCGTAAAAGAACCGATGATCTGTTTTTTTTTAACCGGTTCATTGAAATTAACTGTCCAAAAGAACTGTTTCACAGAAAAGAACCGGACTTCCCATCACTATTAATGCTGGGTACACACTAAAAACAATTTAAATCTTATAAGATCTTCAAAATGTGAGAGACCACAAACATGAGAACTAAAAAATCCTAGATTTAACTGTTTTGCTCCTATAGTGTGTGGTGTGCTGTGATGTGACAAAGACAGCACACCACACACCAACAGATTTCCAACCAGAGAACACGGGAAATCTCACAAAATCTCTGGAGACTTGAGAATAAAAATTTTTTTTAAATTGCAATTTTAGAACAAAGAACATACAAGGGCAATAAAATATAAATTACATCAAATACAATAATAAACAAAAAAAACTATAATAAATAAATAAATAAAATAAAACTCCTTAAACAAGTATAAATAATTACAAATTATTCAAAGAATAGATTTAAGGCTTTCAAGTCCCAGTCTTTGGTAATGGCAGGAAGAAATTGCGATGATGGTGTCCAAATCCTTTTGTGCTGCGAAATGACTGCGTTTGTTATGCTTTCCAAGAGTCTCACCTCAGTCGTGGTATTGAGGGTGGAGACAGTGTTGGTTATTCACTCCCCCACCTACAATCCCTGCCGGACCTGAGACTCGAACCCACGACCTTCAGGTTACAAGTCCAACTCTCTATCCACTTATCTGCTCCATAAATAATTCTATATAGTTATCTGAATTGTTTAAATGTGTAGAATCCATATAAGCTTGTTTTTCATCAACCGGTTAAAATGTACAGCAGGTCATGCAAATTTGGTCCGTTTTTTGGCCAGACAGAAACTGCACACAGACTGAATGTAAATAAGTGTCTGTAAATCCACTCTCTGACAGCAGGTGGCTCTTTATACGGAAAAGCTGAATTACAGCTGATTCCCGTGAACTCCGCAAACAAAGCAGTATTGTTTAAGAACACTTAGTTTAGGTATTACATGGAGCTAAGATGCCATCGAATCGCCATCGAAATGCCATCGAATCGTTTCTGAAGACAGTCAGATCCTTCAGAGGTACATTCATATAATTAATTCACTGATATATTCATTTGTATAATTCCCTCAGCACTCTTTTAAAACCTCCCAGCTTTTCCGCCCTGTTTTCACTCAGAATGAAACTACTCTGCTGCTGTGCGCATGTGAGACTGTTACATAAAACTCTTTATGTAACCGCTTTATGCCGGACAGTATTTATTTATCGTGAGTTGTTCAGATCGCGGTAATCGAATACGGTTTTAATGATAATTAAAATATGAAACGGTAATACTAACCGTGGGGAATTTTATCATGATTTATAAATTAATTAATAAATAAATAAATTACATTTTAAAATATATTCAAATAGAAAGCTGTTATTTTAAATAGTAAAAATATTTCACAGTATTACTGCTTCTGCTGTATTTTGGATCAAATAAATGCAGGTTTGGTGAGCAGAAGAGAATTCTTTAAAAACATAAAAAATCTAACTGTTCAAAAACTCTTTGTATACTTACTTGTTTTTGCTTTTCAGTATGTGTATGTTTTACCATGATACAAAGTGCCCAGTGGATTGTGGTGATGGCCTTTTTTCCAGCTAGTTCATCTTAGAGATCAAGACTTGTAATTTGTACTTTTAAAAAGAAAATGTTCAACAATTAAAAATCATATTATCAGAAGTAATGCTCATGAGGTATTGTGATTTTTATGGGGTTGGCGTGGTAAAAATCATGGATTACAGTGCTGTACCACAATTTGATTGTTTTTTACAGGTAAATGTTTAAACTACATGAAAATAAACACTACAGCACTGATACTGTAAATGAAAATGCGGTAGTAATACTGTAAATGAAAATGCAGTAATAATACTGTAAATGAAAATACGGTAATAATACTGTATTGAAAATACAGTAAAGCCATTATTATACTGTAAATGCAATTACAGTAATAATACTGTAACTGTTTTTTTTCAGTAACTTACTGGTTTTTATTAATATTTTATCAATATATTGATAAATACAGTGCTGTGAAAAGGTTTTTGCCCCTTCCCTTCCCTTCTTTTTTTTTTTTTTATGTTTTGCATATTTGTCACACTGAAAAGATTCAGATCATCAAATTAATTTTAATATTACACAAAGATAATTAAAGTAAATACAAAGTGCAGTTTTTAAATTATGATTTCATTTATTAAGGAAAAAATGCTGTCCAAACTTATCTGGCCCTACGTGATAAATGAATTGCCCCCTCCTGTTAAATCGTGAAAGAACTGTGATTAACCACATTATTTTAGAAAGTTGAGTTAAATTTCACTAGCCACACCCAGGCCTGATCTGACAAAGTGAAGCATGCTTAAAGAGCAACACATCATGCCGTGATCTAAAGAAATTCAAGAACAGATGAGAAACAAAATAGTATGCATCAGTCTGAAAAGTGTTATAAAGCCATTTCTAAGGCTTTGGGACTCGAACCACGGTCAGAGCCATTATCCACAAATGGAGAAAACTTGGAACAGTGGTGAACCTTCCCAGGAGTGGTCGGCCTACCAAAATTACTCCAAGAGCGCAACGACAATTCATCCAGGTGGTCATAAAAGAACCCAGTACAACATCCAAAGAACTGCAGGCCTCACTGCCTCAATTAAGGTCAGTGTTCATGATTCAGCAATAACAAAAAGACTGGGTAAAAACGGCATTCATGGGAGAGTTCCAAGGCAAAAGGCATTGCTGACGAACACAAAGGCTCATCTCACATTTGCCAAAAAATATCTAATTTAATTATATAATTTTGGGCAAATTCTCTGTGGACTGATGTGACGAAAGTTGAACTTTTTGGAACCTCCACTATTCAGAGTCTTTCCACCTGCAAAACAATGTCACACTGAAGCAACCGTTTTGTTTACAAAGCTAAACCCCAAAACCATGTTGCAGAGTTGGGTACTTGTGACTATTCCCATACCCGCTCGATGTCCTGTGATACCCTGAGGGACTCCAGAAAATGAGAGAGTCCAACACCTTACCAGACGTTTGGTTCCAGAACCCAAGCTGTGCATGGAAGTGAAGCCAACTATATCCAGCTGGTAACACTTAACATTCTGCACTAATACTAGCTCCATCCCCACCGCAGAGGTCACCATTGGATTTGCCAAAAGCTAGTTTCCAGGGTCCAGGTTTTTTCGGGGTACAGAGTCAAGCCACCACACATTTACCTGGAAACACATCTCCCAAGCCTGGCTTCAGGAGAGATTGTATTTATCTCTCTTTGTGATCTCTTCATAGGGGTGTATGGGATCATTCTTTGTCTGGCCTCTCACCTGGGACCAATTTGCCTAGTTAGACCCTACCAGGAGCTTAAGTTTCTGACACAGTAGGGTCACTGAGGTACTCAAACCCCTCCACCGTGGGAAGGTGATGACCCAAGAAGGGGTAATCATTGCTTATTATGCTGAAATTATGCTAAAATAATTTAGTTTTAAGTAGTGCTGTCAATCGATTAAAAAATGTAATCGCGTTAATCACTGTCATGGACTGTGATTAATCACGATTAATCGCAAATTTAAAACCCTAGGATTTACCTGTAAATGTGTTGAAGTAAATAAATGCATGAAAAACTAGTTTAAGGAAACAGGACCTTTCACACCTTATGAGACATAATCCCTATTATTGTTTTTTTCAGCCATTATCAGCCTTTATACTGACAATAAAACCTTTACCAAGCCACATCGTTTCAATCCCAGTATACATTTACCCAACTATTATCAAAAATATTTCTAAAGAAATACAACAAAACATTTTCTTGCGACCTTACATGAACTATTATGACAAAATGCATTATGAAGAGGAATTGGACCTGCATGTTCTTCAGGTGCATTAGAGCTAACATTAGAATCATGCTACATAAGACAGTTTATGAGATTAATAGTACACTTTTACTCAGAACTCACTTTAAACCACCAGCTGCGGTACATTATAAAAGTAGCATAAAAAAAACGCTACCCACGGCTCTGTAATTTTTCCCGCGACTGTATTTTCAAAATAGCAAAAATTGTGCGGAAAACCCGCGAGCCTGGCACCACTGGTTCACGGTACCCTTATCACATATGTGTATACATCTCTCTCTCTCTCTCTCTCAGATACACTCGCTCTCTCTCTCTGCGTTCGCTTCAGTTTTGTCTAGCCCAGCACCTCATAATCACACAATCCCTGCATCCCAATGTGCATACTATCCACCCTATCTGCCCTAAATAGGATTGAAAATTACTAATATCACATAGAATTTAGGATGGAAAGTATGCACATTGGGATGCAGGCAATGATAGATTACCTTCCAAGCTGCGATGATGGTAAGAAGTTGGGGTCATACCTTATCAAACGATTAATTTGCGTTAAAATTTTTAGTTAACGCTAACGTTAACGCATTAACGTTGACGGTCCTAATTTTTTAGCTTTGATCTATGCATGCATGCTCTAAAATTAAAAACAAATAAATACATAAATAATAGCTGCCTCTATCAGAAAGAAATTCAGGCAGAACTTTCATACACCTGCCATATTGAGCAATATCATTTCTTTCATTGAATTTCCTACATTTACATTTACATTTAGTCATTTGGCAGACGCTTTTATCCAAAGCGACTTACAATTGGGGAATACAAAAAGCGATTCATCTTGAAGAGGCAGTCAGACAGAGGAAGTGCTCGTAACACCAAGTCTCAGTCATTGTTCAAATAAGTACAAACTAGTAGGTGGAGAGAAAGATACAGGGAAAGTTTTTTTTTTTTTTTTTTTTTTTTTAAAGTTTAGGATGAAGTCAAGTACTGCCGAAAGAGATGAGTTTTCAGTTGTTGCTTGAAGGTTGCCAGAGATCCGGCGTTCCGGATAGGGGTGGGAAGATTATTCCACCAGCCAGGAATGGTGAACGAGAATGTTCTGGAGAGTGATTTTGAGCCTCTCTGTGATGGTACCACAAGGCGCCGCTCACTAGCAGATCTCAAACTTCTGGAGGGGATGTAGGTTCGTAATAGTGAGTGGAAGTAGGAGGGTGCAGAGCCTGTGGTAGATCTGTACGCAAGCATCAGTGACTTGAACTGGATGCGAGCTGCCACTGGTAGCCAGTGCAAGGAGATGAAGAGAGGTGTAACATGCGCTCTTTTGGGCTCGTTGAAGATCAGTCGTGCCGCTGCATTCTGAATCATTTGTAGAGGTTTGATTGCGTTTGATGGCAGACCAGCCAGAAGAGCATTGCAGTAGTCCAGTCTAGAAACAACCAGGGCCTGGACAAGAAGTTGCGCAGGCCCTGGTTGTTTCTATGAGCCATTAGTGTCCTCCTCCCTATAATGTCTCTAGCTGGGCTAAGGAAGAGCTTAAACAACTAGTCAAATGCAGCTTGGTGTCAGTGAGGACATGGATCTGTGTTGTGGGTTATATTGTAGCTCTGAATATTTTGCCGATAGCTCCAGATATTATTTTCTGATTTGTCTCACTTCTTCATTCTCTTTATTTGTATACAATTCTTTATTGCAATGGAAATGTGCATAATATGAAAACGGTTGTAAATTAACATCCTATATACACTGAACTGAACACTGTATCATTTTACGTTGGTCTAATCAAAAATTATGGTTTCCAGTTTAAACCGGTTTTGTTCAGTTTGTGTTGGCTTTACTGACTGCAGAAATTATTGCAGGTTTTTAGAAATAATGCATATTTTAAAAAGACATTACAATAAATGGTCTTATATATATATATATATATATATATATATATATATATATATATATATATATATATATATATATTGTTTTACCCCAGTATTAATTATTAAAAGGCGTGAATTTGATTTTGGACTCCAGAAGAGTATGTTTTGATTATAATTTATTATTATTAGAGAATTATAATAAGAGAATAAATATATTCAGGGTATCATTTAACTGTATAATAGCCAGGTCTCAGTGTTTCTCTGTTTAAAACATAGGCTCAGCCCTTGATGTTGTTAGTCTAGTCACATATCTGGAATCAGCTTTGTGAATCCAAATATATTTTCAGCATTTAGTATGTGTGATGATACTTTACAATGTTGTTTTCTCTGGTGACCATCAACCTGAAGACTAAGACACATCCCCTCACACCTCTTAGTTCTTAGTTTTATCATAAGTGCCTCATTGAAATGTATAATACGAATTAAAACCAGATTTTCTTATTTGCATTCACTAAACATTTTCCTATTCCTTGCAACCACGATGTGTGACAAAGTTTATTATATATTTTTCTATGTGTGAAAGCATAGATTCATTGTTCTCAAGAAGCTGTTAAAAAAACTTTCTCTATTAAAACAATATATTACACTGACCTTTTCCCTAACAGAACATTCACCATTAACTTATGAGATATTTCATATAGGTCAGAATGTAACAGTTTTTAAAAGTCATCTAAATATTTCAAAGCCAAGATCATGGGGGTCGGTATGAAACGTTGGATGTGTGTAAATGTCTGTACTTGTGGCATTTTTCAAAACACACACACACACAAACACACGGAGCAGTTGAGGCCAATGATTCTTGTAAATTAGGACAACAAAAAGAGAATGCCAAACCTCTTAGGGAACATTTGCACACATAAACAAACCAATTTCATAGATTTTCATATACTCTGGAGACATAAATTTCAGACTGTCATCAAACACAATTAGATAATTGCATTACCAGCTCACCAGATCAAATCAATCATGCTCAGAGACTGAGACAGAAAAAAACAAAGATGGAAAGATAAAGACAAGTGGTCTCTTCCCAAACTCTAGTGAGCTGCCTCGCTGTCTACGGTCCACATAGGCAGTTACAGGCGCCATGCTAACCAACATGGAACCTAATTAGTGAATGATTTGAAACACTAGCCAATAACTCCATTAACGCTCACTTACCAAAACACAACTGATTCTAACAAAGTTGCTAAGCTAACCACAACATACTCCAATTAGCACAAACAGATGGAGCAGAACAAAATTTATTTTCTTCCAAAATATTTTGCTACTATGTAAAATATCTAATTCTGGTCATATTCTAAGGCAAATGTATCAATCACAGAAAAAAACAAAACAAAAATCTATTTCACTGCAATAAACACAATAATACTAAATATTTAATATGACTGACAAAGATGAAAAAACTTTATATGGGTAGTTGACAAATAAAAATTGGACTGTTTCCTATGGTGTGATATAGCAATATATATATATATATATATATATATATATATATGAAGTGAAGTGATATATATATATATATATATATATATATATTCATTTTATTTATTTATTTAGTCATTTACCAGACGCTTTTATCCAAAGTGACTTACAAATGAGGACATAAGAAGCAATCAAAACCAACAAAGGAGCAACAACGTGCAAGTGCTATTACAACGCAGTACAGATAATAATAATAATTATTATTATAATTTTTTTTTTTTTAATTTAAATAAAAAGACATATAGGTAAAATAAAATTAGAATAGAGAGTGTTAGAGTTAGAGGGTCAAGTAATTGTAACGGTATGCTTTCCCCAGCAGACAGGCGGACACAGGATACAAAACAAAACTCCAACTTTATTAAAAGAAACAGAAGAAATCTCCAAGTAATCAGCATTCACGTAACTTCAAGACTAGACGAAGACTTAAGGGAAACTGAGGACTTCTAAGGACTAGAGAACAAAGGAGCAAACGAGGAAACAATGCAATTAATCAAACACAGGTGATGATGATCATTAATTAACAAAACTAGGACAAGAACTAAAACAGGAAGAACCAAATATGGGCAGAAAGGAAACTAAACAGAAACAGATACGTTACAGTAATGATGGAACAGATGAGTTTTTAGCCGTTTCTTGAAGACGGGTAAGGATTCGGCTGCTCTGATTGAGTTGGGCAGATCATCCGCCGGATGGGAACAGTTAATGAAAAAGTCAGTGAAAGTGTTTTTGTGCGTCTTTGGGATGGCACAATAATGTGTCGTTCACTTGAAGAACGCAAGCTTCTAGAGGGCACATAAGTCTGAAGTAATGGATTTAGGTAAAGGGGTGCAGAGCCAGTGGTGGTTCTGTAGGCAAACATTAATGCCTTGAATTTAATGCGAGCAGCTATTGGTAGCCAGTGCAAACTGATGAACAGAGGCGTGACATGCTCATTAAAGATTAATCTTGCAGCGGCATTTTGGATTAATTCTAGAGGTTTAATAGAATTGGCTAGAAGACCTGCCAAGAGAGCATTGCAATAGTCAAGTCTGGACAGAACAAGAGCCTGAACAAAGAGTGTGCATGTTGCATGTTGTGTTGCATGTTCCGAGAGAAAGGACCTGATCTTCTTAATCTGCAGGACCGGGCAGTTTTAGCAATGTGGTCTGAGAAATTCATCTTATCATCAATCACAGCTCCAAGGTTTCTGGCTGTTTTTGAAGGAGTTGTGGTAGATGAGCCTAACTGGAAGGTGAGATTGTGATGAAGCGATGAGTTAGCTGAAACTACAAGCAGTTCTATCTTAGCTAGGTTGAGTTGAAGGTGATGGTCCATCATTCAGCAAGAAATGTCTGTTAGACACGCTGAGATGCGAGCAGCTATCGTCGGATCATCAGGATGGAATGAGAGGTATAGTTGAGTGTCAAGAGTTAGGCGAATTGTTAATTTTGTCATTATAGTATGTCCTTTTAGCAGTGGAAACATTAGCAGAGAAGTCAGAGAGGAGTGATTGATATAAATTAAGGTCAGTAGGATTTTGTGATTTGCGCCACCCTTTCCGCAGCCTTGAGTTTAGAACAATGTTTTTGGAGAACATCAGATAGCCAAGGGCCAGAAGGGGTGGTACGGGTTGGCTTGGAAGATAAGGGGCAGAAAGTATCTAAACAAGACGTCAGAGTGGAACAGACAGTATCAGTATCACTGTTAGCATCAAGAGAGGATACCTGTTTAGGGCAAGGAAGCGAAGATGAAACCATAGCAGATAGCCGGGAGGGTGAGAGTGAACGCAAGTTACGTCGAAAAGTGACATGTGGAGGGGTATGTGATGTGTCAGGAATCATGTTGAGGTTAAGAGTGAGGAGGAAGTGATCTGAGGTGTGCAGTGGAGTAACCAGCACATGATCAGTGGAGCAGTGTCGTGTGTAAATAAGGTCCAGTTGGTTGCCTGATTTGTGAGAAGCTGTAGTTAGCACTCTCTTGAGATCAAAAGAGGCAAGCAGAGTGTGGAAGTCTGCAGCCTGAGGTTTATCTAGGTGGATGTTGAAGTCTCCAAGTAAGACTAAGGGAGTACCATCCTCGGGAAAGGTTGAGAGCAATAAATCAAATTCTTCCACAAAGTTACCTAGTGATCCCGGAGGACGATAAACAACTACAAAATGGATTTTAGAGGGTAGATGATAGTAACTGAATGTGATTCAAAAGAGCTATTGATACTCAGAGATGGTAAAGGAGTAAATTTCCAATTATTAGAGATGAGCAGACCAGTTCCTCCACCTCTTCCATTCAAACGGGGGGTGTGGGAAAATGAGAAATTATTGGAGAGTCCTTTCATCAGGTGTAACATTGTCTTCCGGTTTGATCCAGGTCTCTGTCAGGGCCTTGAGGTTTAACCTTGAATGACTAGTAATGGAAGTAATGAAATCAGCTTTGTTGACTGCAGATTGACAATTCAAGAGACCAATAGAAAAAGAAAGTAATGTATTAGCAGACATAGGCAAAGTGCACAGGTTGATAGGATTGCGCTGTCTACAGTGTGTGATGCGTGGTTTGCGAGTGGTAGTGATAGTATTGATCTGGAAACACATAGTAAGAATAGGTTATAAAAATTAAAACAGAAGTGAAACAAATAGTAGGAATGAAGATAATTAAAAATCGATACTTATGCCCTTTCCTGGTGTCCCTGCCCGGTGGAGTCGCACGGTAGAGTCGATGGTCTTTAAACGAGGAGGGCTTTACACAACGGCTGCCATGACCGCTGCCGCGGTATAATAACCTTTTTTTTATACCTGTCTAACAAATCACTATTTGAATTCAGCTGAACCCACTTTCCTGTTTATCACAAAAAATGGCCAAGCAAGTGCAGACACTGACAAGATACGCGATACAGTATGAGACCAAACGCGATTTCAGCAAGTCTCAACACAGTAAACAAAATAAGCGTTTCCTAGCAACTGCGCTAAACACTGAGACAAGTAATACACTTACGAGCTGATTTTAGCTTCCACTGATAGACTGCTTCTCTTAAAGACTATTTCTTTACACTGCCTTCTGCTGGCGCTTGAACTTTATATATATATATATATATATATATATAAACTTAACATACAAATAACGTGAAAAAAATACGAATAGCATGAGAGAGGTTTATCGTCAATGTTAGAGTTTTTTTTTTTTTTTTTTTTTGCTGTCACACCATAGGACACATTAATATGTCAACAACCCATATATACTTACATTTCATTAATAGCACTCTGTAAAGACCGTCAAAGGTTTCCAAAGCTATGTCTCATTTGTTTGAAGGGAGAGAACACTTGTTGGCTGCATACGTCATTGACGCTGCCTCATTTCAGAAAAGCAACCATTACTTTCCAGAATAAGAAAGAAATTACAGTAATTGACACCTCACAAGAGATGAGAGACAGTTTATTTACAATGTCTTTTTGCTGTATTGAGCATTTCAGCAAGTCTCGGACTTGTTTGTTGAGTGTCTGAATGCAGTGGCCAATCAGAAGCTTTTAAGTCAGAATCTGCCCAATACATTGAAGTTTTAGCATGAGCTCTGCGCGCTCGCAAATCATTTCACTATAAACATCAAAGTATAAACACATTGTAATAACAGATTAATTTTGCAATACAGAGTTTTTTTTAATAACATGAGTTTTCACTCATGTCAGTTAGCTTGCGCTGAAGTGATATCAGCTTCATTGGTTATAAAGAGGGTGCTCTTTGTTTGGTTTCTGTACATAATTTACTGAACATAACTGTCATTAATCCCATTAATAATCTGAATAAAAGTTTTTTTTTTTTTTTTTTTTTTCTTGTTTATAAGTACACACTGCAAAGTTTCAAGAGTGATAAAATAATAAAATAAAATAAAAATGACTACTCAAAATTTGGTACTGTGATAACACTGACCTCATCTGTTGTGGATCTTTGTTTTTATTTGTTTCTAAGTTACAAATCTCTGCCCACACAGAGGTTACTGCCAAACTAAGAAGACTGCTGTTAGTCAGTGCTGCAAATTTGTGTCAAAGTTCCCCAAACTTGAACCTAATGTCAATTTTGTAAAGGGACATTTCTTCCCCAGAAGCCCATTAGTCTAAATTCTTAATTACATCAATTCCTGTTTAAATTAATATGTTTCATACGTGAACCAGATATTAAGAATTAAACTAAAATTATCTTGTTTATGAGGCAGCATATTTTGGTTGACTACTTTTTTGAAAAAGTAGTCTTCATTTATGTTCTAAACTTGCCTATGGTGGCTAAAATGCAGTCTAGGTAGGCAGCTCAAGGGTTTGGAAGAGAGCAAAGGTGTGTGAGGCTGGAAATGTCAGCCCCAGTGAGTCATAGAAGGAAACAGGAAATAGGGATAATGTGAACAGAGGAGAAATGGAGAGACAAACAGAGAGGTAATGAGTATGTCAGAGATGAGGTCCAGCTGGAATCGATACAGAACATTTAATATTCTCACCATTTGGAGTGCACAGTGTGTGTGCAGGTGGACGTCCCCTCTTGACCTTAAAGTAATGCTATTCCGTCCCACTAAATGTCATCTTACTGATGGGGGTCAGTTGGGTATTACGAGCAAAGGACAGAGTGTGTGTGCCTGTCTCTTTGCGGAGTGAACGATCCATTATGGTTGATTATTCAGAATGTATCTGCTGGCAAACAGGAAGTTGGAGTCCGCCCATAACCCAGCAGCATTACAGTCCTCCACACAGCTCAATCAAATACAGTCCCCAGGGAACATAGAGATGCAGTGTGTGTGTGAGTGTGTTCTGGGTGCCAGCATTCACATTGTCTTGTTTTCCGTTTGACGCCAACAGTCATGAAAGGTAAACTGGGAATTCTTTAATTTACTGACTGCCTCAGACTTACAGTAATAACAACAAAAATGTCCATTCATCAGATTATCATTAGATGCATATAATAGATAGGGTCTAAAATCTAGAATGACATGAATAAAAAAGAAGGCCAATTATTGGAAATCAATTGCTTTTCTCTCTCCCTGGAGAAGAGCATGATGGGTAATGCATTAATGGATTATGACTGTCGGATAGAAACGATGACGCCACCCAAGCTGTCATTCATTGAAGCTGGCAAATGGGATTTCTCTAAACACAGACATCAGTGCTGAATATCATCTCCTATTTTGGGTCGCTTCAGCTCAGTGATTTGAAATGCCAGAACTGACATTAATTATTGATTAATGTGTAAAAATATATACAACGACCAGAGTAATGATTGCTTACAGTAATTTTCTCTGTTATGTATTAATTAAGAGCTGTGTGCAAGCTGCCCTGTGATTATGAATAAGAGTGAGATTAAGGAGAAGCAGGAAACAAATTGTGACTGTGTTCACAGGTATAGGCATATCTGAAAATTGAAAATTGATTACAATATGTAATTCAAGTATATTTGCATTAGCATTTTATTGTGGCTGCTTTGCAGCAGGATGTTGGTGTAATCACCAGGTAAAGCCCTGATAGCACACATACATCTCGGAGACGTCTATTTGACGTCTGCATTTATGTCTGCAAGACATATTTTTTAGGGTGTTTGCTCATCTGCAATACGTCTTTAGGATGTTTCCTCTTAGATGTCAAATAGACGTCTATTAGATGTATTTAAGATGTTTATGATTTAGAATGTATGTAAAACTGACAACTTACAGACATCTGCCAGACGTTTGTAGACAGCAGATGCTTTCCAGATCAAGAGATCTTTAACAGACATCTTGCAGATGTGCGTGTGCTATCTGGGAGACTACTCAAATATTTTCCATACATGTGTACATATCCTAATCAAAAATGTCCAAAAAGGTTTTGGAAGGAGTTCCACTTTTGATTAAATAAATAAATGTAAAAAAAAAATGCTGGCCCTCCATGTTGGTTATACCATATTGACTATGTTGGTTATACCACACTGACAATCAAATTAAATGTGTCATTTTAGGCCTAAATCAATCAATCAATCAATCAATCAATCAATATTTAACTCATATTGTCACAGAAGCGAAGCATTTGGAATCCATGTTTGTTCCAAGTGTGAGCAATTTTGTGTCTCAGTTGACCACCTGTGATCAGATCGCCCAAGACAGATGTTAAAACCAGGTGTAAACAGGACCACTGTGAAACACCAGCCAGGAATTTTTCATCAGCACAGACTCAGAAATATCAGTCCAGCTACCTGCTGTTTCTATCCTTAACAAAACATACTCACGAACACAAAAAATTTATGAGCCCCTCGTTCCTTGTTCTTAAACTGCTCTTGATTCACAGAGAAAACCACAGAGAATTCATGGATACTGAAATATTCTTTTGGAGATCATACACAGATATCTCTGATTCCTGTTTTGGATTAATTCGCTCTGTGGAGGGGTTTTTTTTGTTTTTGTTTTGGCTTCTGTTGTTTGTTGCTTAAGTGTCTTCAATTTATTCAAAGACTACAGCTTAATTTCCCATGGACATCGATTTCAAAACCCTGCCATGGAAAGACCTATCGATTCACTGTGCTGCTTCATGGCTTCACCACTCTCCCTAGAGCCAATCTCTCAACTTCAGTGTGTGGGAAAACCACTGTGTGAGCGTGTGTGAGAGCTCTTCCAGTTTATAGATACAAAATGCTAATTTCTCCTTCCATAGAGAGGGAGGAATACTAATAGATTCAGAAATGGTGGAAAATTCATGTTAGGCAGGAGAGTGCACATGATCGGGGGAACCAGTACAATAACCCTAAAGCAAGACACAGTTCTGGGAATTTTTGATCTCGTTTTATTTTTGGAGATAAACTTTTAATGAAGCATTTCACCCAAAAATGAAAGATTTACTCACCCTCATGTAGTGCCAAACCTGTGTGAATTTCTCTCTGCTCTGGAACCCCAAAGGAGATGTGGGGCAGAGTATTTCGAGTGGCTTTTTTCAATATATATGTAGTGACTACAGATAGTCAAGCTCCAAAACTCATGAAAGCACTGAAAATCCTTATAAAAGTACTCTATATGACTCATGGACTATGGTTATGAAATGCATAAGAACCAGGACTGACATATGTACAGGGCTATTGGGAGAAGTGCCTCAGGGGTCTTGTACTGTCAGGGGCCCCCAAAGCCTTCTAAAGGAAACTGACCCCTTGGAGTTAGCAGCACAAGATGACTATTAGAACCACCAGGCCTCTCAGGAAATATAGTACAAACTCACCACAACTAATACAACTAGGACTCCTAATTTCCACAGTACAAGGGGAACATGCTGGCCCCACAGGAACCACTGTGCATGCAGTTCAACCTGACCACTAGGACCCCTGGACCCCTCTGTGCAAGGTCCAGCTAACCACGAGGACTCTTGATCTCTTTTAGCACAAATAGACGCAGAACACCATCAGGCTCCTCGGTGCACACAGTGCAGACTAGACCCACTTGGCTCCTCTATATAGTTCAACCTGATCACTAGTGCCCCTGGACCCTTCATTGCATATACTGTAGTTCAAGCTGACCACTCTCGATCTCTGCATCACAAAATAGAGTAAACACACCAGTAGATTCCTGAGTACATCTAATACATCTGGGGCCCCTTTGTGCATGCAGTTCAAGCTGACCACTAGGGGTCCTGGGCCCTTCTGCACATTCAGCATAAGCTGAGGACTCCCAACTAGGCCCCTTAGGCTTCTCAGTACATACAGGACAGACTAACCACTTGGGGTCCTGTCCCCCTCTGTGTGTATAGTTCAAGCTGATCACTAGGACCCCAGGGCCCTTCTGGACATTCAAAACAAGCTGACCACAAGGACTATTGGTCATGGCAGCACAATCAGAACAAGCTTACCACTAGGCCCTTAGGCCCCACTGTGCATACAGTTAAAGCTGACTACCAAGACATCAAGCCCCTTGGAACATACAGCAGGAGCAGACATATAAGTGCATAAATTTTAAGCTCACAATAGGTTCTCCAGCTACTTTTTTGTAGAAGTTCAATTTAAATACTTTGGTGATATAAACATCAAACCTGGACCCATCACATCTTGACATGATAAGTTTGAATAGCCAATTGATTTTTGGGTGATCTATTCCTTTAAGGCGTAGTACATTTGCATACTGCCAGTATAAGAGAGCTCTGCTGTCTGTGTCTGAGTGTGTGATCATTATCTAATTACCCTGTGCCAGCCTGACGAGCTCTCAGGTGAATTGTCTGTCTGGTGGAAAACCTCAAGGAGCAGAAGGCTCAGGTCTGTGGGGGTTTATGCCTCCCTGGGGCAGATATATGTTTTGTGGGAGGTCAGTAATGCCACAGTGTCAGTTTGAATTCAGAGACAAAGACTTGTCAGCTGTATAAGACAAGTATACTCGCTTTATCACATGTGTGATGTTCAGACATCTGACCTGCTTCTAGAAGAGGCCTATTAAGCCCTCCTGTGATAACAAGCTCTTAGCTCTCTTTCTTTCTCTCCCTCGCTGTCTCGCTGGTGTGGTACAGACTCTGACCTTCTTCTGTTGCTAATTACCCTCTCCAAACATAAAGCCTCCTGTGACAAGCAGAAGGAAACCAAAGCTGTCATTCAACAAAAAGTACCATTAAACACTCCAACTTCTCTATACACTTTAAAAAGTATTTTCTTTCTTTCTTTCTTTCATAGCAAAGGTTCTCACTGCAACATATATATAAGCTATACAGTAATTATATATATTTTTTTCTCTCCAGTAAATTATGAGTCCTTAAAAAGAGACAAATCTATTTAATAAGCAAAAACTGTATTTCTATCTTGACAAATCTCTGAAGATTGTAGCATGCTAATGGATATGACAATGTATTTGGTCTTGGTGAAATAGATCTGTTACACTGCTGATTTGCTGCTGCAGCTGGCTATTGCTGTTGTTGTAGATTATTGCTGCTGCTGCAAAACGAGTAGAGGAACTTGCTACTACCAATATATACGCTGAACGGTCCTGTGAGCATTTAAGACATACTGGTGCGGCACAAGTAGCATGTACAATTACCCTTAGCAGATCTAGCTGGAAATGTGGAGGGATTCAGAGGAACTCTGAAAGTGCATCGCAAAATGCTGTAGTGAATTGTAACCAGTCATTTAAGCAAGCTCATTGGTTGCATATGCATATGCATATACTATCATCAGTTTGCGTTAACGGCCCATCTACCTGTAGAGTTACATGACAGAACTTGGCGAATATATATCATGAATATATTTTAAATTAGGTATTTTTTTCTTAGTCCTTTGTTTTGCTTTGTTTTGTTTTTTGGAATAACCAAATATTATATTTATACTTAAACAAGAAAATAAAAGAAAATAAAAGAAAAAGCATTCTGAAAAATAAAACACTATATAGACTACATATTATATAGAGCCATTTCATCTTACATAGATTTACCTTCCAATTTATCGTGATTAAAATGTTTATATACTGTATTTTTCTTAATACTTAATTTTGATTAAGTTATATTATATTATATTTTATATTATTTAATTTTTTTCAACATTAATTAGCATGTTGGTCCACTCTGGTTTATACTAGACAGTACTGGTTTATGGAGGAATTGTCTTAGGTTACGTATGTAAGGATATTGGTAAGCTTTGACCCCAAAAGCAAACCTCAGGAACTTCCTGTGAGTGGGAAGGATGGAGACATGGAAGTATGCATCTTTTAGATCTACGTGTCAAACCAGTCCTCGGACTTGATCTGAGATACTTACCTGCGCATCTTGAACTTCAGTCTTGCAGACTGAGCGGCTCACCTGATGCAGATCTAAAATGGGACGCAATCCTCCATCCTCCTTCGAACGATGAAGTACCAGCTGTAGAACCCGGACTCTCTTCGTAAGGAGGACCCACCTCGATGGCTTCCTTCCTTAAGAGAGTATCTACCTCTTGTTCCATTACCAGAGCCTGCTCGGGGCCCACTAACGTGGAAATCACCCCATTGAATTGAGGCGGACAAGAATCGAAATGGATTCTGTAGTCTCTCTCTACAGTGCGCAGGACCCATCGAGACACATGTGCCAGTACTATCCACGCTGGGAAATAGTCTACTAAGGGAACCAGTCTCTCGAGACTGGCCTCTTGTGTAACCCGGCTGCTCCAGAGACCCCCGAAGGGGTGGCGAGCATCTCAGCTCCGCTACGATACCGGGCGGAAGAGACTGAGATATGCGCTCGCTGGAGACCGCTGCGCCCTGAAGCACCGTAGGTGGAAGGGTTGGCAGAACGATCTCCTGAGGGCGCTGGGGGGCAACGATCACTATGTGCTGCAGCGATCGTCGCTCTACCCCAGCGGGGACTACCCTCATAAGCCCTGATCCCACTCACATCAGGGCTTCTTGGCCGAAGACCTCTTCGCCTGCTTGGCTGGGAGGTCTTTGACCGCGCACCCTTCTTATCACCCCGACCCGCGGGGGCAAGCTTGCCTATACGAGGAGCCAGCATGCGGCAGGGGCTGCTCTCGCCCAGCAGCCCCGTGAGCTAGAGAGCGGCAAGGAAGAAACCGCTGGAACGCCGCCACCTGCCTCCCGAACCAAAAACAGGCCAGAAGGCAAAGTGGGGCGTCCAGAAGGAAGGCCCTGTCGCGGTTTTCTTTAAATCTGGCAGGGTCAAGCAAAGATGCCTCTCCGCCGCCACCAGGGCTGCCATAGATCACCTTGACGGTCTCCCTTGCGGCGCGGAGAGACAAATCAGCGGTCTTCCGAACTCAAGGAAGCGCTTCTCCCATAATCCAAGCCTTAAACTGGCTCTTCTTAGACATAGCTAAAGACAGACAACAGTAAATAAGACTGACAGAAACACAGAGCGCTTGCTGAATGACAAAAAGCTGACGCCGGTTTCACCGCACGTGCTTTTATACCAGATGGTCATTACGTCACCTCGCCCGTGATGTCCCTCCCATCCTTTGGACAGATTTCATTGGTATTCAGAGCCGGTTACGCTGTAGGCGTTCCCCAAATCGTCTCCTGACGCAGCTCGAGTTCCTGAAGAGGAAATATAAGTCTAAGTCTTGATGGAGTTTCTGCAGAACTCTCACAAGTTCAGAAACAAAAGTAGCTGTCCAACCAGTATGGTCATTCTGGTGATGTTGGTGAAATAGATGAAAAATGTTGCTGATTAACCAAGTGTTGCAATTTGAGTAGATTTCTGTTATGTCTGTCATGTGAATTCAAATGGTTAAGTTGGACAACAAGACAATGGTCTGGAGACATATCATGGTGACCACCTATGTGAGTCTTTCTGAAATTGCCTGCTATTTTGTTTCTATGATGATTTTTATTTTATGCAGCTCTCTTTGTACATCCAATGTGAACACCCATCCAAGCTCAAACTGTTCTCACTGTCAATACTTTTTTCTCTTTTAAAAACTGGTCATTAGGTAGTTTGTCGTGGCAGAATGTTAAACAATACTCTTTTTTTAAAGGGTTTTATTGACCAAAGGGGTTTTGCTTTCTAATAATCTCTCTCTCTCTTTCAGTCTCATTCTTGTCCTGTGTTTCATTCAGTCCTGCTGGGGACAGATTTTCCGGGTTACTGAATACAGTAGTGCGTGAGCATATTGTTCTGGTGTCTGTCTGTCTGTCTGTCTGTCTGTCTGTCTGTCTGTCTGTCTGTCTGTCTGTCTGTCTGTCTTTCTTTCCGACTCCCTACCCACAAACAGTCCGTTTGTCCTGTGTGTCTCTTGCATACTCCACAGTCCTGAATTATAAAACCTCACCTAAGGCACTTGTCTGTTTATGTTTCTACAAAGTACTCATGGTTAAACTGATGTGTTCCTCCTCTGCACGGCTCTAAGCTGTTATTTATCTGGCGGCGATCTGTTCACATTTATACTGCTCAGATCTAGCAGGCACTGCATAAAAGTCCAGACAGAAAAATTGGATTTTTGGTAGATCAGATGCTCAGGAGTTCTATGATAATTAGTGACTTATGTGTGGGCTTAAGGATAATGATTCTTTTATGATGCTAATACATCAGTGATACAGCACTGTGACAGTTACTACAGTAAAAAGTTATCAATTAAACATATGCCACATTAGCATATTTGAGGGCAATTTGCAATGTGAAATGATAGATGAATAAACAGAACACACAAACATTCATGCCCAGATGTGTTTAAATCATTTGAAGTTGGTTGAGCAGTCTGCTCATCTTCATTAGCACTCTTGGGAGTTTGTACTTGTTTCCTCATGCTTGATTAGTTTGAGGGATGGGCTGCAACCTAATTATCATACTGTCCGTTATAGGATAAGATTAGTGTGTCCTAAATAACAGTGCATTAAAAGTAGTGTGTTGCTGGTCTGCTATTTCTAGTGGAGTTTTGATGTATGCATCAGTACACGCTTTTTAATACTAATATGACCCACAACCCCTTGCACAACAGAAGATGAGGCGTTTCTCTTCTGAATTCAGAAGTAGCATGTGCTCTCAGTATTTTTTTCTTCAATAAAACCATTTTACAAATAGGCTATTGTAAATTGAAAAGACTGTGAATTATGGAAGCCAGATTAGACCATGACAAAGAAAAAAAAATGCAGTGTAACATTTTATCGCACATTATGACTTTATTTCTTACAACTGCAAGTTTATATCTCACAATTGGAAATTTATTCTCAGAATTGAGATTTTACATATTGCAATTATTTTTTTCTCACAATTCAGTTTACATATAGCAATTCTGTTTTTTTGTTTTACACCTCAGTTTATATTACACAGTTATGAAAAAAAGTCTGAATTGTGAGAAATAAACTCATAATTGCATGACAAAGTCAGATTTGTAAGATAAAAAGTCAATTGCGTTTATTTATTTATTTTCCAATGGCATAAACAAGGTTCCGTAGTGAATAGGGTATGTTATGGTTTATTAATATACTGAAATATTATCCTAATTATTAATATTATACTATACTATACTATACTATACTATAATATAATATAAAATAATATAATATAATATAATATAATATAATATAATATAATATAATATAATATAATATAATATAATATAATATAGATAGCAAAAAATTGATACTACCACAGTTTGCTATGGGACAATACTATAACTGAAGCTTACGTTCTACTGAGATTTTAGTGGTAGTACATCATTACTGCCATTATTGTCCATTATTGTCATACAACCTTGTCACTGTGCATGTGGTATCTAGTTACTATCTTGGAAATAAAAATGGCATTTATGCATTTATGTAGTTTTGTGTAAAAAAAAAAAATAAAATATCTTGACAGTCAAGAAGGAGAGGTTTACATTTGTAGCTGACAGTTCTTCCAGTTAATCCATTACACTGGAAACTGAAGGTCAAGTCAAGTGCATTGTGTGCTACAACACTCTATGCAGTAAGATTTGTAATATACTGCACAATTTGATCAAACAGAATTGGTCATAAGGGAATTTTATGCTTACTTAAACGACAACAAAATCACATTACCTACAATATACAAATTGCATACCACAAAAATAGCAGTTTTTAGTATGTCATTCTAAACAAAGCTGTAGTCTTGTTTTTTTTAGTTTTTTTTTTTTTTTTTATATAAATCAGGTGACTGATCATTCATCATAGGTATATGCAGGTCTGTTTATGTGTGAGCATGAATAGGAATGTGAGATTAGGTGAGGTGAGACGTACGGTGTGTGTGTGCGAAAGAGAGAGAGAGAGAGAGAGAATCCAGCGTGAGGATGTAAATGGTGTGTGGAGCAGTTATCTGGGACACAGAGAGCTCTAGATGATCTCTGAGTGCCACTCAGCACATTAAACACCGCGGTAAGCGTCTGCTCTCCTGTCTGCACTCTCGCTCTCGTCTCCAGATGAGCTCGGAGTCAGGTTTGAGCTCTTCACCTTCAGATGTTTCCGATACACAAAGCCGCAGGGCTGACTGATATAAAGCTTCATTCGGTGCTCACAGGACTCCGCCACCAGCCTGGAAAATGTGCCCTGAATTATTTAGTTGTCCTTTAATGCCTTTGTGATCCACACAGATCTCTTCTTCTCTCATTCTCTCTCTTTTTTTTCTCACACAATGTTTTTTCTCTCCAGAGGGTGACCCCAGCCTGGACGGGCATGAGCGTCTGTGTGTGTGATTGGATGGATTTTTGAGGTGTGTATGATGATAAATTTATCTCAGACATGCAGGCCTATGAATGACACAGGCTCACTGGATTAAATTCATCCACATTTATGGACTCCATATGAAATAATATCACTAAAGCCCCATTTTTTGGATCTCTTTGAGGTTTTTCATATTTCCTTCTGTAGATATGTATGACAGAAGTAAAATATGAGTGTGTCTGGGTGCTTTCTTTGAAAAGACAGTGTCTGAAGACAAAATCAGACAATAACGCTAAAGAAATATTACAAAATATGATAATAAAAATCTGATAAAAGTATGAAAATTCCCCCCCCCCCCAAAACACAGTGATGCCAGCAAATAAAGTTTCAGTATTGTTTTTGCCTTTGTTGATTTCATTGTATTTGCATTGACCACTTTTCCGCCAAAATGGTGGAAAACGAAATCTGCGAATCTCTTTAAGATTTAATCCTCATTTAAAATGTTCTGTTTGTTAATTGAAGTCTAAAAGCCTAGTTATCTAAAACACTATTAATGTCTATAACTATAAAGTTTTAATAGTCATTCTAAAATAGTAAAGATAATGACACAGAGGGAAGATATTGTTGGAATCACTTTCAGATTTTTTTTTTTTTTAAATGAAAAAAAAGAAAAGAAAATGACAACCAACCATTATCCATCAAAAACCACTTGGCACTTGATGTGAAATCTGTGTTTAAAGGCACTGTTTTTTAATTATCGATCGCAAGTGCGAATCAAATTTGCCTGTTTAAATATCAAATGGCACATAAATTTCCATTACATTAAAAAATCCAAACGCAGAAAGAGGAATTTCAGAAGACCACTCTGTGAACAGCTGTGTATCAGGATGTCTCTCTATGGGGGTGTGGGCCGCAGACAGGGCTGAGGAAATGAGAACACTACCTGGGCCAGATCTCACCTGTGTCCAGGCCTGACACCTCTCTACAGGACTCTCTGCCTTTCCTCCCACATTCTGTCCATCCTGCTCTGCCGTGAGCCACACACACACATACACACCTTTGCTCTCTGCTCTTGAGTGCATGGTCAGCACTTTATTATTTGGCAGTTAGATGTGATCAAGATCATCATGTCCTTCTGCTGCTATAGTGTGTGTGTGTGTGTGTGTGTGTGTGTGTGTGTGTGTGTGTGTGTGTGTGAGTGTGAGTGAGTGTGTGTGCCAGTGTTAACTGAAGTCTGTTTTTATATGTCCTCAGTATATTAGCATTGCGAGCTCCATTTCATTTAACACTTATTGAAGCGTGTATGTATAATACGTTCTAAAAGCTAATCACTGTGCCTTTTAATACATATTTTAATGTCTAATATTTTTTCTCATTACACAGCACTCTGGAATATATGATGGTGATTAGTCAATCATGACATTCTATGTTCAAATATAATTGTATAATGGCAGCTAAACTGTAAAATTGACTGTTGTCACATTGGTTGTGCAAGTTTAATGTCTCTCGCATCACTTAGCGCTTTCTTTTTAAACACAAATCAATTTAACATCCATTTATTTAGTTATGTGTTTTATATAGTTTAAAAATGGCAATGGAAATCAGTATTGTGTGAAAGTTATTGGATTACTGGAGCTGACAGTGTCAGTATGTGATTTTATGTTAACACATATTTTTAAATTTTGTCAACATTTTAGAAACTTTATATTTTAACATTTATTCCAGTGAAATTTCTCACACATTAGACTTAAACTGTTAGATCATTGAAGTAAAAAAAATAAGTTTTTACTGACAAATAGAGCTGAACTTAATATTCATTTAATGATACACTGAATCACTTATAAGGCAGAATTCTTTTAAAATTAGTTTTTGCTAAAATGACTGAACTGCTCTCAAAAAAAACAAAAACAATTATTGACTTTTACAGAAAAAGGCAGACAGAGAAAGAAATTTAAAGTCAGTATATTTCTCAGTCAGATATTGTGTGTATGCATTAAATGTTTGCCTGCTGACTTGTCAGTCAGTAATTAACTCCACATGTTGTGTGGTTTGAAGAGGGCATGGGTTATCATAGTGACAGCAGTAGCAACTGGGGGCAGTGACAGCTCTGCATGGCAAGGGATTATGGGAAATGGGGTTCACAAGTGAGGTCAGTGATTGATGGCTAAATGCAGGTCCCGTAGGATGGCCGGACGGTTGCTACTGGATACTGGTGGTGTCTCGGCTCCAGGCAAGGACAGAAGGGCAGATTGAAAGGCATTACACACGGATCTCTTTCACACTGTCTCTCTCTCTCTGTCTCTCACCTTCTGCTTTCCCCTGGCAACAGACACAATTAATTAAACTCATAGTATCAAGCATATATTTGTGTTTGTTAGTATAGATGTTTTTAGTTTTACTGTACACTGATTTTCAATCCAGCTGCAGCTTAAGTCAAACCCACCTATATACAAGCCGAATTCTGGAAATGTTGAGACGTTTTTTTTAAATTTGAATAAAATGAAAACTAAAAGAATTTCAAATCACATAAGCCAATATTTTATTCACAATAGAGCATAGATAACATAACAAATGTTTAATATGATAATTTTTTACAAATGTATGCACAAAATGAGCTCATTTCAAAATTGATGCCTGCTACAGGTCTCAAAATAGTTGGCACGGGGCATGTTTACCATGTTCTAGCATCTCCTCTTCTTTTCAGAACAGTTTAAAGAGGTCTGGGCATCGAGGTTATGAGTTTCTGGAGTTTTGGTGGAATTTGGTCCCATTCTTGTCTGATATAGGTTTCCAGCTGCTGAAGAGTTTGTGGTCGTCTTTAACATATTTTTAGTTTAATGATGCATCAAATGTTCTCTATAGGTGAAAGATCAGGCCCCGTATTTATCAAGCTTCTCAAAGTGCCATTTTAGTCTTAAGTGCTGAGAAATCATGAAATTTACTAACTTAAGTATAAAAGCAAGTTGTCAAATTTCTTAAAGCTAAGAATCACTCTTACTCTCAGTTATTTAATACAGCTCGAGAGGTCTCTCAAGTGATTAGGAGTTGCCAGCAGGGGCTTGCGATGGCGCTGAGGAGACAGAGACATGCGCAAATCTCTCAGGAGAGGAAGAATGTTCTTGAAATGTTTGGCGACGAGCACTTAATCAAACGGTTACATTTCCTCAGTTATTCAAAACGAGCAAAGGACATTACATTACCAAAGAACATCATAACTGACTTCAGTCTAGCGCGAGTATTATGCGATCTACACTGTATGATAAATAAATCTCTTACCCCTTATTTACACTGGACGCGTCTGCGGCGCATAACAGCTCCAGCGGCTGCTTCACAAAAGAAGCACATAGTCTATTTTTGATGGATAATAATAATCGTCTCGCTGTCGTCAAAGGCATCAGCAAAAGGTGATATATTTGACTATATTTGACTATCGTCTATACACTATACTATCATCTCGGCACCCTAGATTGAGTTATGATGATGCTTCGTTTCCTTGCCATAATGTATTCTCTTGAAAATTCTTTATTGTTAAATGTGTGTTGAATGTAAACTCCTATTAGGATAGTTATGATGTTCTTTGCTCGTTTGGAATAACTGAGGAAATGTAACCGTTTGATTAACCATTTGTTTCAAGAAAATTCTTCCTCTCCTGAAAGATTTGCGCACATCTCTGTCTCCTCAGCACCATCACAAGCCCCTACTGGCAACTCCTAACCACTTGAGAGACCTCTCGAGCTGTCTTAAATAACTGGGAGAGTAAGAGTGATTCTTAGCTTTAAGAAATTTGATAACTTACTTTTATACTTAAGTTTGTAGGAGTAAATTTCATGAATTCTCAACACTTAAGACTAGACTGCAGTATGTGGTTTTGCATTGTCCTGCTGAAACACACAAGGCCTTCCTTGAAATATATGTCGTCTGGAGGGGAGCATATGCTGCTCTAAAACCTTTATAAACCTTTCAGTGTATATAAAGTATGTACACCCATGCCATCAGAGATGCTGAACTTTTGAACTGAACACTGATAACACGCTGGAAGGACACAGCGTCCGTTATTTCCAACAAGAATGTGGATAAAAGTATAAATTTTATCAGTTTTAACATATGTTATGTTCTCTATGTTCTATTGTGAATAAAATATTGGCTCATGTTATTTGAAAGTCTTTTATTCATTTTATTTCAATTTAAAAAAAACATTTCTGGAATTCGGTTTTAGTAACTGTCTTTGTGACAGTCACTGATTCGTTTTCTTGCTCAATTCATTCAAAAACTTGGATTCATATAATAAGGAAACACTGCTGTGTGTTGCTCTGAGATTCTCAACAGTTCTGCTGCAGCTTTGTTCGGAAATATTTTCGTTTGCAAAACTGAGTAAAATAGAGTCTAATATTGAGTCCAAAGTGTAACACAATATTAACTTATATATCACAGTTGTGTTTGTGTATCTTTCTGTTTTTGTTTACTTAAATATGTGTTGTTTATGTTCATGCATCTTGTTGTTGTTTACGCATGTTTTTACACTTCTTGGTATCAGCATATGAATATTTAAGCAGTTGAGCTTAAGCTTAGCGTGTTGTGATGGGTTATTATATGTTGAATCTAACTAATTAGAGGCGTCTGTCGTCACCTAATGAAGGATAACCTGCCACACATAAGAGATTAAGTAAGTTTAAAGGCAATGCACATCTTCATTTAAGAGTGACTGAAATGCTAATTTGTTGGAATCATCTTGACCTGCTGCAGGAGAACTAGAGCAAACAATTATTGGACAAAAAATTATATTGCACATATGATGCTTCAAACATACTTTGCATGCATATGTATTTTAACAAATAGACATTTTGATGCTTTGTGAAGTAAAAATGTGTAAAAGTGCCATTCTAAATGCAACGCAGCATTTTCAAGGCTGTCACAAGGGGTGCTATAGCAGGTATTAGAATAGACTAGACTTTCTTTTCTCAGTTTTCACATTCAGGTGTGCGTTTCCCAAAAACATTGTTGTATGGTTCAATCATTCAGTGTTTCCTGAAACCAAAGTTTAAATGAACATTCACAAACAGAATCACAAACTTACATGGTTGGAACTAGAGCTGTCAACTTGTGGTTAGAAGCATATTTTCTTGTTAGTAAGACGTGGACTTTAATCTTGCTGTTGGACACAATAAGGAAGCTAACATGCAGTACGAACTATATCTTCAATTCAAATTAAATATATATTAATTTCACACACACACACACACACACATATATATTAGCATATATATATATATATATATATATTGGGGAAGTCGTGGCCTAATGGTTAGAGAGTCGGACTCGTAATCCAAAGGTTGCCGGTTCGAGTCTCGGGATTGTAGGTGGGGGGAGTGAATGTCCAGCGCTCTCTCCACACTCAATACCACGACTGAGGTGCCCTTGAGCCCTTGAACCCTAACTGCACGAATTCCGAGTATGGGTCACCATACTTGGCAGTATTTCACTTCACTTCATATCCTTAATACATGGGATTTTTGAAGAGAAAGCATGTGCATTAATGCCGAAGCCCAGAAATATGATGTAAGAGGGAACCTGTTATGATTTAAACATCTAAAAAAAAACTAAATTACAAGGAACAAAAAATAATCAAGTAGCCATCAGATGCCACATTCATTACAGCACTGGAAATATCAAATCAGTGAATTAGCAGAAGTTATTACTCCACAACCTTCATGTGACGCCATTAAGGACCATCCTGTATTATTGAACCAACATGGTTCAAACAACAGAGATGTAACCATGTTCAGGAACAGTCGTGACTAGCTAGTTTCTACTACGATGCATCATACTTTGGCAGTTAAGCAGGGAGTTCATCTCCCTGCTTAACTGCCAAAGTATGATGCATCGTAGTTAGAGTGGTTAGAATGGTTAGAGTCCGACTCTCTAACCATTAGGCCACGACTTCCCCAATATATATATATGCTAATATATATGTGTGTGTGTGTGTGTGTGTGTGTGCATGTTTATGTGGTTTATGAGGACACAAATTTGTATAATGACATGGGTATGACAGAGGTATTACAATATGAAGGTGTTTTATGAGGACACTGCCTATGTCCCCGTAATTCAAAAGGCTTAAAAAACATATGCTTTATGAGCAGAGTGCATTTCCCAAAATGCATTGTTGGCTAACTATGGTCGTTAGTTCCATTGAACTCTACTGGTAATGATGGAACATATGACAGTTGTTGCTTTTGGGAAATGCTTTCTTAGGTAGTTAGGTAACAGGCATTTACATATAGTAACTCTATCATTCCCAAGTACTGAAGATTGTTGCTGCTTAGTAGTGCCAAAATGCATGTTAAGCATGCACAATTCCAAACTTGCAAAGTGCTGGCCATGCATTTGTATCCGTGTGCTTGCATAAAGTACTTTTCTGGCCTAAGTGATTGTAAACAGTAGCAGTCTCATTATAGCGTGCTTACAAAAGTCACTGAACCTGTTGTCTATTCATCTGAAGCAATCTGTAGGTAGTTAAATGCAAAAACAAAACCCCAAAATATAATTTTCTATGACATGAACTCTGGAAAAAGCAGAGAGGATAATGGATAAAGGAATAGATGCATTTACATTTACATTACATTAAGGGCTTTTAGCAGATTCTCTTATTCAAACAATAGTGTTTTGTTATTTATTTATTTTGCATGTGTTGTTTTATTGACTTACCTTTGATCAAAACCAAAGTATGTTGATAGTTTTCACTGAATAAAATATTAAGATACAGAGATTTGCTTCTGCCGCTTAGTAGCAAGTACACAAGACCTTTATGAGGTCACATAAATTCACATATCACATATCGAAATCACATATTTAAAACGGTCATTAGATGCAAAATTCACTTTACAAGCTGTTTAAACATAAATGTGTGTTGGAAGTGTGTGTACACATCCATCCTATAATGATAAAAATCCACCCAGTGTTTTTTTTTTTTTAAATCCCTATTTTAAAATCCCCTTTCTCAAATCAGGATGTTCTGAGACTCCTGTCAGAATGACGTAGTTCTGCACAGGCCGCTCCCACGATAGTTGATTGACAAGACCTTCTTGCCTTAGACCCGCCCAGAGTGAGCTGTCATCAGTCTGCCATTGTGTCGTCTCCGGTGCAAGGAAGACAAAAATGTCTCCTATTAATCGATTGAGGTGTTTTGTTGTTGGATATAGTTATGAATATAGCAGTCATCATTTACTCCCAACATCTGAGCAGCTGAAGACGCAGAGGATTAATGTTACTTTCATTTTGAAGGGAATGCTCCGATCCCGATCTGCCTAAATGCGTTCATGTTCACGCGAATCATTTGTGATCCAGCGTCATCTACAGAAGTGAGTATAAGGGTTCTTATAAACCTTTGCAAATCTACTGTCCTAATATTGTGCTATAGTTAGCAAGTTTTGCGGCTGAAGTTTACAGTCTGCTCGTTACTCCACGAAAGAGAGGGGTGGGGCAAGCAGAGCTCATTAGCATTTAAAGCAACATGGACTAAAAAACAGCTAGCTGAAAACAGAGCTGATTTTGACAGGGTAAAAAAGGTGTTTTTTAAACTACCAATGAGAAATTATGTTATAGAATTTTCATTAAGACTCTAAAGAATCATATCAACTTGTGGAAAATGCATCCAATGACCCTTTTAAGCTAAGCTTTTTTTTATGGTTCATGAAAAATTAATCACTGTCATCTGAGATTTCAGTATTGAGATAAAGGTTAGGATTGTGTTTTGTTGTTGTTGTTGTTGTTTTTCAGTAATATAACAGCACACCATGATTTTGCTGTTTGCTTCGTCATCGGAAAGAGAATTTGGACCCAGAAATGTGACATGTGACTTAACAAGCGGATAGGCTTATTAACACACAAAAGCAAATAAATGAAGTCTGACTCTGGTCCTCCTTTAAATTTTATGACAGCATTTTAAATAGACTCTGTAAAAATTAAACAATTACTGCTGCATTAACAGAATGTTAAAATAGTAATATTAACAGCTATTAGTGGAGGGTTAATCGATCCTGTACTTCTGTCTGTCTGTATTTCTCTCTTCCACTGGTGAGAGTTTCTTCACTTCTAGAGGTGTTATTTCTCACTACATGAGGACACTGTCTGACAAGCCCCCCCCGCCCCCCCCCCCCACCCCCCCCCCCCACACACACACACACACACACACACACAGAGAGCAATTTTAAGAATTGCTGATATTTCAACAAGGATTATAAGCTTTTTTTTAGTTTTTAACTTTACAGTCCTTGTCTAATGATTATTCAGTCAGAACTATTTGACCAACTAATTTATAAAAGTACTTAAATATTTGAATGAACCAGAGCCTCTGCTTGAATTTACAGGGGCCGGGATGAAACTGATTGTGTCAAGTGTCCTGCGGGCTTCACATGAGGAGCGCTATTTGTATTTTGCACCCAGTTGCATGCACTTCAAATCAGCTGCTTTTGAAGGGTTTTTTTGTTTGTTTTTTGGCGGGGGTTTTCCAGGTAGTACACTGCAAGGCACTAGGTTTACAACTCACTAGGTTTTGGAACAGTGCCATATTTAGCTCTGTGCCACAATCAGACACATTCACAAGGGAAATGGCAATAACTGAAATGAAGCAAGGACAGTCTTATGAAATACACTTTAGTTTCCTTTAGTTATAAATTAAAGTAAGTGACCATTATAAGCCATAAGCTGCTGCCATCCCAACTGGTTCCACTAAACTAGTAGCCCGGATCTTGCGAATTGCCACAAAAACAAGTATGACTGCAGTCTTCCATGTGAGAGCTACACATTAATGCAAGAAACCCAATCAGCTCTAGATGCTAATGTGCCACCAGCTGCTCCTCTTTTGGCATAATGGATTGGATTTGGGAAAACGATCCAATAGTATTTTGGTAATTTGTCAGTTAGCAGACACTATTTGCACTAATTACATGGATGGTCCCTCTAGAGCAGCCTGGGGTTAAGTGTCCTACTCAAGGATACAGTGATGATATGGTTTCTTGGTATCTCAGTTCCGGTTCACGGGTTCAAACCAATGGGGTCTATAATGCCCATAGAAAGCTATCCATTAGTGTTCCCATTAATTTCAAAAGCAATTGCTCAGCTGGTTCAAAAATCGCAGGAAGTACACAACCTGCTTGTTGCCATCTTTTCTCATGAGTGCTCCGTTCTGCTGCCAGGTTGTTCTGAGCCATAAATGCCATGTGACTAATTAGTCACTGGAAAATTAAGTCATGCCAACACTGATTGGCTGATGGCACGACAAAAATCAGTCAGTTTAGAGAAGACAGCACCATCCAGGTTACATATATTTCCAGGCCTTAATGTGTCGGTAAAGCAACTGCCATTGAAATTGTTGGGAATGCTAATGGATAGCTATCTCCAGCCATATTAACCTTGCTTTTGTTTAAACATGTATCTTTTGGGCATGTCAGGTCATCCTGAGAAAAAAATAAAAAAGCCATTCATACTGGTAAAATCAATAAGCAATCCAGCTCACTTTAGGTTGCATTCAATATTTTTATTCTATCTAAAACTATTAAAAAGCAACAATGACGGAAGGAAGATATTAATTTGCTAAAATTCATGTTTTTTGGAAAAAAAGTGACTAGTTTCTGTATTTTTGTTTTGAAATTGATTTTAGATGTTGGCTTTATAGCTAAAGGCGTCAGTTATGACATTTTGCCGCCAGATAGATCTAAATGTTTATGTTTGTGATGCTTTTTACCCTTTAACCTAAACATAGATATAAACATAAAGAAATGCAACCCACACAGTGATTAAATCTAACACCAGGCCCTCAGGTGAGAATAATTAAAGGCAATTCAGTCAAGCATGACAGCATGTTTGCCAGGGGAGGTTTCATTCAAAGGGCACAAAAACAACAGCTCAAAACAAGACAGGGAAAAAAGGGAAATCTATATTATAATAAAGTTAATGTACCATTTCAGTCCATCTGAATAATGTCTATAAATGAAACAATATGTCAAACTTTGATGTATTTCTTTCAACCCCATTCTCATCCATACAGTACAGTATACAGTACATTCACGTTTAATATACTGTCCTCCACAATGCTTACATTTAGTAATTACTCTGAAAATCTTAAAAAAAATGTAGATAACATTTTATAACCCTTAAATCAAAATATCGAAGTTAACAGTACCATAATCTCAACCTCAAATAATGCGTACACGTATGAACTTCAGTTTACTTACTATTCTAAAGGCTTTCAGTAATACAGTAATGCATCTCAAATGCATCTTTCCATTATGATACATTTAGATCCTTTTTTTCCAAACTACCAAACTTTGTAGGTGAATTGAAATTGCATTTGGGTTCAAATTCATAGACCCTGTTCCCAGCATTCACTGGGACATGAATTATTAATTTGGTTGCACTATTTGGTCATTCTTGCTTTGTGATGTCAGAATGTGTTTGTTCCTCTACTTGATTAACCATTAGTAGACTGTTTATTGACTTGCACTTCATTTTTATGGTCTCCTTTAGACATTTAGTTACTATTAGTAACACTGCAAATACATGTAAGCTCACTAGAATATTAATAGACTGTCATGTTATGGTTAGGGTTAGTAGAATTAGTTACCATGTACTTGCAAAGTTACTTATAGTCAATAGAATGTCTGTCGAAGGACCATCAAAATGAAGTGTTAGTAGATATTAAGCAGACAGTCTACTAATATTTTGATGAGAGATCATTGACATAGTTGCTGAGTTACTTATGGAGAACAGATTGTATAAAGGGGACCATCAAAATAAAGTTACCATTTACAGTCTATGTTGTGTCATGAGTGTTTATGAACAGCAAATTTTATACATAAAGGGAACAATTTGCATTGCATTTCTGGGAGAAAAGCATCATTACTTTGATATATTTTGCCAATGCCTTTCTATTGTTGTGATATAATCTTTTTCGAATAAACCTGTCCCTACAGTAAATGGCACATGGAAACTCACCCTGTCTAAGTGGGTGGTTCTTGGCCAGAACAAGCTGCAATGATTCCATTTGCTTGATTGTATATTGCACAGATAATGCTGAGGTATCATCTCCACAGGGAGAGGTTGGATAGTACAGTGTGCATGTTCTAGTTAAAAGTTTTTTACAGGGAACCTGTAATTTATGACTTTGAGAACGCACTGGAATGCACTTTGAAGGCAAGACTTTATTCTGTCAAAGGTCTTGCAGCGAAAGCGATTCTAGTTTTGCATTTTAAATTTACTTTTAAAATTGTCATAATATTGCTGCATTTGTCCACAAAAATATCAATCACATCAGACTATTTTTAAGCTTAATGCATCTCCTGCTTGCTGATTCTTGAACACAGCTAATGAGAAACAAGACTTGCACTGATTGTCATGACAATGAAACAGAACCAAAGCCATCAACTTTGGCAGATGAGGCGTGCATATTTTAATATGTTTAAGCATCATTGCATTTGACAAGGCCACCTTAACTTAGCAGTATTAAGAGGCTTTAAATAAACCTACTAGATGAACTGTAAATCAGCATCGTTATCAGCAGCCTGACTTGTGTCCCACTCCACATGGCCATCTGCAGATGGGATGTCCCAAACAAACAAACAGATCACTTTTGTACTCTGAAAAAACCTATTTAATTTATTTTAGTTTTTCAACCACTTCCTCCAGTTTTGGTTTTAGTTATCTATTTTTAAATTATTTTCTTTTCTTTTTTTTGTATGCAATGATATAATAACTAAAGCGATTTTTATGTAAGGCTGATGTCGGTTTCCTGTCAGGATGATAAATAAATTCCGGCCAGGCGCTTTCAGATGGAACATTTCCCCTGCGCCGATCAGGGAATGTCAATGTCTGCAAGATTCTGTGTCCTCCAGCTGGATTTGACACCACACTTCCCTGGCAAAGAAATGCAGGAGGATAATTGTGTTAAAGGAAGAGCCACGTTGATGGACAGGTCTAATGTTTTTCTGTTTGCATCTGCATTGAATTGGCTCTTGACTGCTCTCAAAAGCAGATTTGTTAGGGTCACCTCAGAAAACCTCACTAAGACCCAGGAGGAGCATTTCCCAACGTTTCCCAAGTGTTTTCACTCCTGCACATTATTTTCAGCTCATTTAACTGGAATAGGATGATAGCATAGCCTGAAAAGAGAGGATTCATGCTCTGCTGAACAAAGTTTCCTTAAAAGAATATATTAATAGTAACACTTTATTTTCCGTTAAATCTGGGTAGAGAGATGGGCAGAAGAAGGTTTGCTATGATACCATACAACTATTTAAATGAATATGATCAATTTATATTGCTGTATAAATATGGCAAACATTGGTCCTACGTTTTGGCTCAGTATTCCAGTGCAAAAACCTGCATCTTATTTAATAACCAGCCGCAAGATAATTTAACCAGGCACAAAATAGCATTACATGTGAGCATTTCAAGTCATTGTCATTCTCTTCAGTGCAAACAAGCCGCCTTTCTATGTAAATTAGACAGATATATTGTGCCCTATTTACAAAACTTGCTTGGCACAAATTAACATAACAGAAAAGAATAGTCATTTAAAAGGGTTGTTTGTGTACATGGCAGCAGAAATGCATCAAATGATCAAGTGATGGAGAATAGTGTTAGAACTAGGTATGCAGTGAAGTTCAGTGCACTTTTGCTGTTTTAACGAACTGATTCAATTGTCTGGACGATAGAGATGGAGTGATGCTGTAAAGTACGTCAGACATTGGTAGTCTGCCGTGTCCTCCACAACAGGAATTAAAAATGCTATTAGTCATCAATAAAACTGAAAGTGCCATCAGAAAATTTTGCATTAAAAAAAGCCTGTTTCTTTAAGACAATAAAGATTTCTTTGCACTTTGAAGTAAATTTAATGACATTAATCTGTATTTTAATCAAGATTAATCTGTAATTGTTCATCTAAGGTACTGTACAGTCCACCATTTCTTTTGTTTTTCTCCATTTTTAATTCCATTCACTGTTTGCCTTTAATACAATTTTGTTGTTTTTGTCATTTAACCTGAAAATTGCAAAGTATGTTTAGATAAGTTTTTGGATAATTTTTTTTTTTTTTTTTGGGGGGGGGGGGGGGACAACCCAAATTCCAGATTTATTTATTGATTTTTTTATAAAATAAAAACTAAATGACTTTCAAATCACATGAGCCAATATTTTATTCACAATAGAACATAGATAACATAGCACATGTTTTAAACTGAGAAATTTGATGTTGGAATTGGTCCCATTCTTGCTGCTGAAGTGTTTGTGGTCATCTTTGATGTATTTTTTGTTTAATGATGCGCCAAATGTTCTCTATAGGTGAACGATCTGGACTGCAGGCAGGCCAATTCAGCACCTGGACTCTTCTACTACGAAGCCATGCTGTTGTAATAGCTGCAGTATGTGGTTTTGCATTGTCCTGCTGAAATATACAAGGCCTTCCCTGATTTAGACGTTGTCTGGAGGGGAGCATATGCTGCTCTAAAACCTTTATATACCATTTTAAATGAGCCTTGGCCCACAGGACATGACGGTACTTCTGGACCATGTTCACATATGGCTTCCTTTTTGCATGATAGAGCTTTAGTTGGCATCTGCAGATGGCACGGCTGATTGTGTTTACGGACAGTGGTTTCTGGAAGTATTCCTGGGTCCATTTAGTAATGGCAATGACAGAATCATGCTGATGAGTGATGCAGTGTCGTCTGAGGGCCCGAAGACCACGGGCATCCAACAAAGGTCTTCAGTCTTGTCCCTTAGGCACAGAGATTTCTCCACTTTCTCTGAATCTTTTGATGATGTTATGCACTGTAGATGATGAGATTTGCAAAGCCTTTGCAATTTGATGTTTATAAAGTATTCCACAAACTTTTTACGCACTTTCACAGATTGGAGAGCCTCTGCCCATCTTTACTTCTGAGAGATTCTACCTCTCTAAGACATCCTTTTATAGCTAATCATGTTACAGACCTGATGTCAGTTAAATTAATTAGTTGCTAGATGTTCTCCCAGCTGAATCTTTTCAAAATGTTTTGCTCTTTAAGCCCTTTGTTGCCCCGTGCCAACTTTTTTAAGACCTGTAGCAGGCATCAAATTTGAAATGAGCTCATTTAGAGGATAAAAGTGTAGAATTCCTCCATTTAAACATTTGTTATGTTCTATATGTTCTATTGTGAATAAAATATTGGCTCATGTGATTTGAAAGTCTTTTAGTTTTCATTTTATTCAAATTTAAAAAACGTCCCAACATTTCCGTAATTCGGGTTGTAGGTAGAGGCACTTTATTTATTTATTTTTTTATTTTTTTATTTATTTATTCCTTCCTTCCTTCCCAACAGGCCTAGGCAGTTTTAAAAAATCTAAATAGTCCATGTACTCTCTCAGTTAATAGATCAGAAAAGCTGCATTCAAAATAGTTATAAAAGCAATCAAAAAGTTGTTTAAAAAGTTTTGATGGAATATTTTGTAAAGTGTGTAAATAAATAAATACATAAAGTGTGATTGTAATGCACAGCTGTGAATGTAGTATTATTAGTTGCACTGAATTTATTTTATTCTAATTTTATTGGAAAAAGTCCAAGTCCAAGACCTTTTTTTACTACTGTATTACAGCAATCATTTTTTTAGAGAATGAAAATTTGAGGGAGATGTTTCCTAAGGACATGCATCTCTGTCTGACTGTCAGTCAATTATCATTAAACTAAATAAAGCATCTCCATGTGGCGCCGGTTAAAAGCCATTATCAAAGTATAAACATGGTCACATAATTATTCACATGGATAATTACATGAATATTAAACTGTTATGATAATATGGTTATAATTAGCCAATCCCCAGTCCTCATTTGGCAGTAGATATTCTGCTGGCTGTTTATAGCGAGAATGAAAGGACCGTGTCCCGCTGTGTGATCAGGTACGGAGATCACTCAGGCGGATCCCACATCTGACAAACACACATCAACAAGAATTAGATACTTTGTGTTATGTTTTGATGACTGATAATGACAGTTATGCCCTTGCAGCATGTTTCTTGTGAGGGTTTTCCTTTGTCCTTGAACAGTTTTTAACATTGTCTTTCTTTTTTCTTACTGAAATCTAAAAATAAAATTTTATTTTGCAAACTTGATATTTGATACATGATATTTGTCTACAAATTAATTCTGTGCTGATGTATTCAGTTATTCATCAGAATCATAGAAGTCATAATGCACAGATGGGTGATTAAACACTGATAGCGGCTAACAAGTTAGACTGGTGTTAGAATGTGTCTGTGTGACATTGACATTGAAACTGATGCTAACAAACACAAACTATATATACATACAGTATATTTACCATAGATGCCATTTTTCCTGGACAAAAACAGATGTAAAACAATTTTAGGAAAATAAGAAATACACTGAATGAGCAGTGAAGTTTATGCTCTGGAGATTAGCATAACGTACAGGCAGAGACAGCAGAGAGAGTATAAAGGAACAATGTTTTATGTCTCTGTGGAATAACATAAAGGAACCGACTCTTCAAACAGAAAACTAGGAGAGGACACAGAATCTAACAGTGACCTTTTCCTATAAGAACCAAGCAACTATATGCTATACTGTTCTCAAGGTACATTTCAAATATATAATAAAAATACTGAAGGACAAAAGATCTGTTGAAATTATGTGCTATAGATACAAGCCACAAAATGCAACTAAATGAACAAAACAGATACAGGTGGTGAGGTGGACACATTATCTAATTGCAATTTGTAATTCCCTTAAGACATTAGATCTCCTAGAAATGTAATGTGCTAAATCAACAATGAACTGACGTGAACTGAACAATTGACTGTTTACTATTGTCTTACAACTATGCTAAGTAAGTGTAAAACAATATAATGCAATTAAAATTGTAAACCTGTACAGTATTATGTAAACAAATATGTGCAGTGTGCTGAAGAACGTGTGTCCTATCATCTCTGTTACTCTGGTCAGTCATGATGCATATATATATATATATATATATATATATGTATGTATGTATGTGTGTGTGTGTATGCGTGTGTGTGTGTGTGTGTGTGTGTGTGTGTGTGTGTGTGTGTGTGTGTGTGTGTGTGTGTATATATAGATACACATAATTTATTATATAATTTATATAATTTTGTGTGTGTATATATATATGTATGTGTATGTGTGTGTGTGCGTGTGTATATATACGTGTGTGCATGTTTATGTGGTTTATGAGGACACAAATTTGTATAATGACATGGGTATGACAGAGGTATTACAATATTAAGGTGGTTTATGAGGACACTGCCTATGTCCCCGTAATTCAAAAGGCTTAAAAAACATACTAAATGGTGTTTTTTTGAAAATCTTAAAATGCACAAAGTCTCCTGTGAGGGCTAAGTTTAGGTGTAGGGTTGGTGTAGGGCAATAGCACACACAGTTTGTTCAGTATAAAAACCATTACGCCTATGGAGAGTCCCCATAAACCACAAAAACCAATTTGTGTGTGTGTGTGTGTGAAAACTATCACATAATTCTAATTAAAGTATAGTATCTTGTAACACTTGTGTCTGTGACAGGGTTGACAAAAATACCAAAACATGAGGTAGAAAAATTGTCATAAAATTATAAATTACATAGCCTGAGATGGGACGATACAATTACTTGTCATTTGAGGTGTCTTCATTTCATGGATATTTAAAAAATGTTGATTAAGGTTATTTTGTTTTTTACATTTTTCCAAGTGGAAAATGCACTGTTTTGTGGAATGACCCAATGGCCAATCAGAGGCATTTCAATTAGTCACCACTGAAAACATAAAATTTTTATTCAGTCTTGTAAAGTCTTGATTTTTTTTTCATACATAAAAACAATAAACAAATTCATAAACAATCATAAAATATTGTGTTGTCTGTGTAGTCAGAATATGACATGCAGTTTCCCCAAACACAAAAATGTTCTATATGTATTCTATTAATGGACATTAGTAACAATCATTAATGCAATATCCACAGCAAAAAAATAAAAAAATAAAAAAAATTATAATAATGATTTCAAACCTAACACGTAATGAGTTCCTGTTTTTATACACTTTAGGTAGGCTGTTTATATTATGTAATTGTTGTGTAATACATGCATGCCACCTTTGAGCAGCATTAAACAATATTGTGTAAATAAATATGAATTCCATATCAGATGCAGCTTGTTCTGCCTTTGCGGTGTAAATATATTGATAGCATTACATTGGTAACAGTCTAGTATTTTGACTGAGTTAAGTGATTAGTTAAATGTAAGATATGGCATGGCAATTAATTATTACAATTGCCCCTGCAAAGGTAAAGAATGTCTATAGAAATCGATTCCAGAGGGCAAATATATCCACAAAGTAAAAAAGGTAATTTCAGATAATGAGAGAGAGAGAAACCAACTCCATACACTGCTATTTGGCTCAGCTGGAACTCCATTCAGGGACCTTCTTGCTGTGAAGCAATAGTGCTACCCAATGAGCCACTGAGGCAAGATACTGCAGGACAAACAGAACCTGTCCAGCATTATTGGAGTGCACTGAGCTCAGGTGGTGATTCAGAAATGTGGTAAAGAGCTATCATCTCACATACACAATGACAGCAGCACTTTTCCTATTTATTTATTATTGTGTGCAGAGCTGCAGGAAATAGAGCTTTAACCAACATCTATTCCTCCCATTAAGTCATATTGTATCCCTCGCTCACATTCATCTCTGCCTCGGAGATGGAACTATAAAGAGATAGGGAAAGTGTTCTTTATCTTTTCCATAGCAGAGTAAAGTCTGACAGCTTTCCTCTCTCACTATAAAATGATTTCCCATTATAGGAGTTTTTTTCTTTTCTTTTTTCACTCTGGTGAGTTGAGTTCATTCCCACTGCTGGCAAAGGTAGAACATGTCTGGCATCCCTCCGGCCTCCAGATGGCAACACACACATGCCAGATACCCCTGTTCCCTGACATGCAGGAACAGGGGCTGCCATCCAGTATGTGCCCTGTGCCAGGTATGTCATGCTTTCCCTTTCTGTCTGTTTTCCTCTCTTTTCACGTTACCATGGTAATAATGGCCGGTCCAGGAGGGTTGAAGCACCGTCAAAGTCTGATGCCCGGCGCATTGAGTTGTTCTGATGGAGGACAGATCATTTGCATATGCTGTTCATCTCGCTGTAGTCTTCAGCCAGAACTTGATCTCTGCAGGAGAGCTGGAGCAGACAGAGTGTTGCATAGTCACATAAAATGATGTTCACCCTCAATGATCCAATAGCAGCCTTTGAATTCAAGAGCAGAAGTTGTGTTGAAAAACTGAATTTCAATTTATCCTGTTAATGTTGATTGCAACTTATTTTGCTTTATTTTCATAACGCTTCTTAAAATAGTAATTTAGGGTCTGTTCCTTGCAATTATATGGATTCTGAACATTTGGATAAAATTGATTCCTTTTGTGATTATACGTTGAGTTTTTGGGTTATTTAATGCTTCTATTGTCAGTCACACAGTCAGTATTTCAATATTGTACCTTTGCATGCTGTCAGTATATCAATATTGTAATATCTCAGTGTTGTGCAAACGTAAGTAAATGTTGGTAGAACCAAACTAAGTAAAATACATATGAATACTCAAGAGACCATGCTGCATATTCATATAATGTTCTCTCTCTTAAAATATAAATGAGCTTAAAATTTAACCATCATGTGTCTAAAGAATTTAAATTTGTCAGTAAAACATGATGTTCGTCAGGTAAAACTATTCTCGCTCTCTGACTCATCTCTCTGCATCGTAACACTAGCATTCATATTTAAAAGATTAAATCAAGTCCTGCCCTATGTTATACTCTGTTGAATATAGTGTAATTTAAAAAAATCCATAACATTTTGGAATTTAAACGTTGTATATTTAAGGATATTCATTATTAATAATAAAATTATTACATGTCAACTAATTCTCATTAATTTGCAACTACATGTCTACAAGCTCTCAGTGGGGTAGGTTTAGGGTTAGTAGAATAAGTTGACATACTTGCAAAGTTTCTCATAATCTGTATGTTAGCAAGTTAGCAGTAAGCTAGATATTAAACATACAGTCTAATAATACTTTAATGACTGCTAGTTGACATGTAGTTGCAAAGTTACTTACTGTTAGTAGAAAGTCTAAAGTGGACTATCTTAATAAAGTGTTACCGTTTCTTTTACGCATATGTGAGGGTCTGAGTACAGTGTGCTTAATGCAAATTTTGTCACCAGAATAGAATGCTCACTCTGTATGCACACCATCCAATTGTTGTATCCTCACATTCTACATGTATGTACACAGGACGCATTCAACATGTATGTACACAGGACGCATATGTGCATTGACATCCGCAAGGTGGCAACACAGACCCGGGCCGTTGTTTCACAGTAGAAAACTAAACTAAAGAGACGGAACAAACACAAAATACTGCAGCGGAGACTGCAACAACAACAGATGCCCACACTGGCAAGTGCTTGTGTGAGAGGGTTATGAGATAGCAGCAACTTTAGATTAAAAGAGTACAAAGACATTTTTGTCAGACATAACTTCTGGAGAAAAATAATGCAGACACTAGACAAAAATGAAATTTTCTAGAGCGCACGTGTCAAGCGCCTGCATTCATGTACACCTCAAATGGTCTATAATTTTGACCTTAAGCATTCAATTTCAAACTGTAGCTCATTCTGCTTGTGCTACGATGATGATAATGTCACAGAGACCTAGGGGTTGGGTAGCAACCACCCAAAACACCCTAGCAACTGCATAGCAGCATGCTAATAACTGCTCAGAGTCTGAACATTGTAGCAATCAAAACGAAACATCCTGACAACACTCTAGTTCACGTTCTTGCTGTTTCAAAGCTAATTTTAGGTAGGAAAATAACTAACAAAAAGACCTTACTGACATAATTTGCCTCAGTACTACTCGGTTCAAAAATCACCAACTTGCACACTCACACACACAGTTGCACAAAAATACATACACACTTTCAGCAGGCATGAAACAGTTTCATCACGGCCTATTCTTGCAGTCTTAGCATGAGCCACAGTCACGTATTATAGGACTACTCAGCCTCTCAGAATGGAGCGAATGAGAGAGGTTGGAAGAGAAAGGGTGCTGCTGAGGTAACCCAGCTACCAAGCCAGGCATCCCTGATCTTGAAGCTTTTAAAGCTGAAGATGTGAATTATGCATGCAGTGTAGACCCAATGCATGCTGACTGGCCTCATTCCTGCTTTTCTATTTTATAAGGGACGCTGCAGGGCAAACTGACCTCCTTCACATCAAAACTACATGAAAGTCTGCTTATACAGGCCAAACGTTCTAATATTGCATTATGTTTCATACAACTATTTGAATATCTTCAATTGAAAATATTTGAAATACATTAAAGAGGTAAATGAGATCAAATGATGGTTCAGTTCCTTTAAAATTTATATTTGTAATTGACCAAGCCACCTCTTAAAATTGTTATTGATCAATCCCAACTTAAGGTAGCAACTGTTGCTATGTCTGCCATATTGTTAGACAAGCTTTTGCTCTTTTCCAATCTATACTATGACATTCTATGTGTTTGGAAAGTTTAAACAGAATATTAATTATTCAAAATATCAGGTTATCCAAAAAAAAAAAAAACACTGTCAATCTTCGACACCTATAACAATTCCACAAAGAGAATACATGCAGTGTTTTTGTTTTTCTCTTTTCCAAACTATAACATAAATCTTGAGAGGTGTATGTTTAATTAAACCATGCGTCGCCCTTAATTCCCAAATTGCTTATGGTTCATTATGAAAGACAGGTCAGGTTTATTTCAATAACACATATCATTCAGTTAAAAATATCTAGAGGTATTGTATGGAAGAATATTCAGGACTTTTTTCAAAAGGAATTGCAAATTGTATTTTCAATTGTGTTTTCCACATGTGGGTGCATAAATTGTGACAATCCAAATGCAATTGCAAATCTTGCATTATCGTTTGCATTTTCTCTTTTGCGAACGCACAGTGACTGCCACATTTCCAATGAAAAAGCAAAGTCCATTTGCAACTGTATTTCCCATGTCTTACGAGCTATGAGCCTGTCGTATTTAAATAGCAATATTAATTACCACATTTGCCTTTTCACTTTCTCTGCGTCGTGCATGTAACCTGCCAAAACTCAAATGGAATCGCAATTCAATTCTTTTGAAATATATATTTAATTCAGTACTGTAAAGCATTCAGTATTGTCTGTCACTTTTGATATAGTATATTATTTCCAATATCATTTGTCTCTTTAGTCGAGTTAATAGGAATTTTTACTCTCAATGATTTTTAATAAATAGTTTTTTCCATCTCTTGTGTGGTGGATTTTTGCTGAGTTGAGCCCAGTTAATGATCAGAGACGTTAGCTTTGCCAAGTTCATTATTTTTTACTTTGGAACGGCTGTTCAGATAATGCAGAGCGTTGCCTTTTCATAATTCTATCATCTGTCTACACTGCTTGCTTGTAGAGCTTTTTTTTATAAAGACACATTAAACATAGCTAATGTTCAGGATGCTAACGTTCGATTCTGAGCTTGACATTAAACAATATCTTGATGATGTAATTAGGTCTGATTGAGCAAATGCTGATGATGCCGTTATGATGAACCAACATGAACAGGAAAGTTATACAATGCTCCATTTAAAAAAAAGGTACTTAACAGCAAAGAAACATCAAATCATACATGAGTAGGAGGAAGGGGAAATTCAGACATTCCGAGCAGCAATACTGCTGAACAAACGTCTACCTTCACTCTCGTTCTGTCTCTCCTCCCTCTCTATTCCCTCACATTTCCTCTCCTCTCAATCAATCTACTCTCTTCTCCTCCCATCAGCACATTGCAGCACATTTCTCAGTCCATTTCAGAAACGTCAAAACAATCAGATCACAGACAGGCAAGAGACCTCGCTCTCACTCACTGCTGTTTTACACAGCACTACTACTCATCCTCACAGCACAGCAAGACAAACTCAAAGGCTCCATGAATTCATATGAATGTGTGTGTGTGTGTGTGTATGTGTGTGTGTTAAGCTCAAAGATAGTCATGCCTGCCAGGACAGTGCAATCTTCAACTGAGTTTGTGTTTCTTTTATCAGTTTATAAGCATTTCATTTTGCTTTGATTCCACACATTTGTTTTCTCCACGTGTGTGGGTTTATATGCATAAATGTGTGAATCAGCATTGATACATATATGCATTCATTTGTATACAGTATGTGCAAAAGCATGTGTGTGTTTGTGTGTCTTTGAAGAGAGAATCCTGCAGCGTCATTGTCTTAGCAGGTCGATAAATCTGTGATCTGATGATTCATTCAGAACAATAAGACATTCAGAGCAGAACCATAAGCATGAGTGAAACACATGGCTCCATTAGACTGGAACAGAGAGAACCGAATCATTTTATCAACAAGATTATCGAACAGACCTGAGAAAAATGGATTTTGGCTTTATTTTTTGCAGATGCAACTCAAAACGACACAAAAATGAAATTGTATAATAAAAAATAAAAAAAGGCGTAAAAGCAAAAAAAAAAAAAAAAAAAGCAACAGCAAGGCCACAAAAGACTGAAATTTCAAGTTTCCCCCCATTTTTCAAATTTGATATGCCCTTCCATACTTTCCTGTAGCCCAAGCAATAGAGCAGGGCACAAACAACAAGGCTTCGGTTTGATTTCTAGGGATGCATGAGCTATTTTTAAAGAATACCTTGAATGAAATTCAAGGCATTTTGGATACAAGTGTCTGTCAAATACTTAAATGTAAATATTCAAGCTTGCTATGAAATCTCACAGGAGAACCATTTATTTATTTATTTTTATTCAAATCAGACCTAAAAAAACACAGCACATCTTGATGTGTCACATTCGAATGCACATGAATGCAAATGATAAATAAAAACTAATGCAAAAGGGAAGTTTTCATTAACTCATCCCTTTTTTTAATAGCTGTAATAGTTGCATCACTGTAATGAACCACTGCTGGGTCCAAAATGGCATAGGTAGTATCTGAGTAGGCACTATATTTAATGAAGAATTGTTAATAACAGGATGTGTGCATGTGGTATGAATGTATGCCAAGTCATGTTGGCTTTTTCATGTGACTGATGGTGTCACACTTTGAATCATAAGCGTAAATAGTACTGTAGGTCAACTGGGTTCTTTTCACATATTGTTTTTCAAATACACTCCAAGACAGTTTTTGCAAAAAATATGGCATAAAGTAGCCTGTTAATATGAAGGAACTTTCTGTATTGATTTTTCTCAGGTATTTTACTCATATTTTGAATTATGCATTTCAGTGTGTTGTGTTTTACGGTTGAATGAAATGTCCAGGGGTTGAAGGGAACATTTTCCATGTCTCCACTTATTGTTATTTATTTTTCTTACAGTGTAGGCCTACTAAAGTTACATCTCCATTTGTTTGGATTTTATATTGCACTTTCAGGTTCCTGTGTCCTCTCATAGTTTGTAAGTCCCTTTTTAGTCCTTAAGTTTCATTGGTTCCCTTAATTAGTTCCTCAGGTGTTTCTGCTTTTCTTGTTACCTTCCCTGTGTGTTTGTGAGTATGTGTAAATGTGTATGTCTTGTAAGTATATAGCCCTATGTCTCGGTCAGTCTTTGTCAATCATTGTCTTGTTGGTAAGCTATTGCATTCCCATTCCCTGTGTGGGTTATCTTTATTTGTGATTTTTGAATTTGGATCTTCGTCCCTACATCGACAACAACAATACATTATAGCAGGGTTCCTCAAATCTTTCCCTGGAGGGCCAATCTGCTGCAGAGTTTATAGCTCCAACCCTGATCAAACTCACCTACCTGTGATTTTCTAATGATCTTGAAGACTCTGATTAGCATGTTCAGGTGTGTTTGATTAGGGTTAGAGTTAAACTCTGCAGGAGTGGGCCAGATTTGAGGATGCCTGCTTCATGGGGAACTTCACAACTCATTAATAATCATTAATCATTAAGCAGTATTTTGGAGTTTATTGAGACAAAAGTCGTAGTTTATAGTTTGCTAATAGTGACTACAACTACATATTCAGACATATTACTATTTTAGCATACACCTTTTCTCATAATATATAGTAGGGAATTAGACATACTCAGACACAGTACATGATTTGCCACTTGATAACTTTTGTTCTTTTTGTTCTATCATATGACTTATGAAGCCTAGAAATATATTGCAAATATACAGTCATATGGACCATTTGTGTGCATGTGTCCATTCTCTATTATGGAAAATAGCAGCTAGAATTCACCACCTGTATTCCACATAAGTGAAAAAAAAAATCATATGAAATACCATGAGGGTGAATAAATGACTTATTATATATTAGTGCTGTCAAATGATTAATCGTGATTAATCGCATCCAAAATAAAAGTTTTGGTTTACATAATATATGTGAGTGGGCTGTGTATATTTATTATGTATATATAAATACAAACATGTGCATGTATATATTTAAGTAAAATATGTTATGTTTATATATTAAATGTATTTATATTAGTGCTGTCAAATGATTAATTGTGATTAATCGCATCCAAAATAAAAGTTTTTGTTTACATAACATATGTAGGTGTACTGTGTATATTTATTATGTAAATATATAAATACACACACATACAGTATATATTTTGAAAATATTTACATTTATACATTTATATATTTATATTCCTATACTTTATATTATATAAACATATTTAATATATAAACATAACATATTTTTCCTTAAATATATACAAGCATGTGTTTGTATTTATATATACATAATAAATATACACAGTATACACATATTTTATGCACACTTTTATTTTGGTTGCAATTAATTGTGATTAATCATTTGAAAGCACTAATTTATATATAATATAAGAATATAAATGTATATGCATGTAAATATTTACAGAATATATGCTGTATGTGAGTGGATGTATATATACATTATAAATATACACAGTCCACACGCATATATTATGTGAACAAAACCTTTATTTTGGATGCGATTAATCGTTTGACAGCACTAATATATATATATGTATATATACACACACACACACACACACATGAGAAAGAGAAATTGCAGTGAAGTTCATTAAAATTTAGTTTGTTTGTAAAAGTACTGTGAATATATATGGTATTTTTGCCAGAGAACATAAAATGGCCAGCGTTGACACAGTAGCTGATTCAATCTCAGACTGTTTGATAGTAATTCACATATAGATCAGACTGTATTCTGATTATTGAAGGACATCCATTTCTTTATTTAAAAATGTGGACATGCCGACCTGAACACAAGACTTTATCTTCTGCCCCCTAGCACACACAGGGACTACTGCAACTCTGTGTGTTTAACAGTAACAGTAAAAACAACATTCAAAGCCATATGTGAGTGACACATTTCCCCTTCCTGCTCCATTTCCTCTCATATGCATATGTGAGACGCGCAGACAGGCTGAGCCTGCTGGCCTGTCAGAGAGCATTCCTCCTGGGAGCGCTTTTCACTGTCACATGTCGCTGGGGTTCTCCACCTGTGTGCCGGTACGGTGGACCCCCTCCGAGACTTTGTGCTTCCCGAAACCATGTGCAGACCTGCCAGCAGAAACGCACACACCAGGATGAGGTCACGCCGAGGTCTGAGTAGAAGAAAGCCTGACATTTCTAGAAGAAAGGGTAGATGGGGTAGTAATGGAAGTAAAAGCAGGACAGTATGGTACGTAAGGATGAAGGATGCAGGAAAAGGAAAAAGCTGAGAAGGGGATACATTTTTCATTTCCCATAGTGCTTTGTTGACAGCAGCCAGAGTCCGTTAGAGACCGGTTAGCACTTATGGGACTAATTGGGGTTAGAGCCCAGTCAAACTGAGCTCTGTCCTCTGCCAATATAACATACTCACAAAGAGAGTGCTTTTAAAGTGAACTTGAAGCATTCTGATTCCATTTTACTTCTGTGATATGACGTATTTCAGAGTGAAATATTCAATAAGAAATGTAGGGCAGGACAAGATTTTATCCATTGGGAGTTGACTGGATTGTGAAAAGAGAGTGTTTAATATGGTACCATAATTCAATTTGATTCAAGTTTTCACAATACATATTGTTTCAAAGCAGTGGTTGTGTGGCTAGTAAACATGTATTTGGTTAAGCATAAATAATGAACAATGATTACAGCTTGTGATTTTAATGATTACAATATAGGGATAATATTTGACAGTTTTGTATGTCAATCCAAACTTGGCATAAATTGAAGTCTTCGCATCTGAAGTACATTTAAGATACCTGAAAATGTAATTTAATTGACAAAGCTGAATTTTCAATCTCACTCCGATTTCATGCTCAAGAAACATTTCTTATTATTATTATCAATGTTAATTAGCAATAATAATAATAATACTTTTATTCAGCACGGATTAAATTGATCAAAAGTAAAAGTACTGTATAGACGTATTATGTTACAAAATTTATTTAATTTATATTCTTTTGAATGTTCTATTTATGACAGTTTCCAGCAAGGATGCATAACATTTATTTAATAACAATATTAAATCTTTCTTGAGCACCAAACCAGCATATTAGAATGATTTCTGAAAAATAATGTGACCCTGGAGTAATTCAGCTTCACAACCTCAAGATTATAAACAACAATAAATTGCATCTTAAAATATATTTAAAAAGAAAACAGCTATTTTAAATTGTTAAAAGAAAACTAGATTTCTAGATAGATAGATAGATAGATAGATAGATAGATAGATAGATAGATAGATAGATAGATAGATAGATAGATAGATAGATAGATAGATAGATAGATAGATAGATAGATAGATAGATAGATATTCTGTGTTGTACACTGTAACAAGAAAGAGGGGTAGGTTTATTATAGGCAGAGAAGAACTTCTTCTCTGTCTGATGCAGAGACAGTTGTGTGTTGTGTGTGTCTCTGACTGACAGCAAGTGCCATGCAGCTATGAGCTGTCAGAATTCACATATTCAAACACAGCAAGGAATGCTGAGAGAAATGTGTGTGTGTGTGTGTGTGTGTGTGTGTGTGTGTGTGTGTGTGTGTGTGTGTTGTTTATGTGTGAAAGCTTTTGTGCACAGTATGTGTTAGTGTAATTGTATCGGTTATAGCTGGCTGTAACTGGAGGGTTTACATTTTGTATTTTTGTAGAATTGCCATCTGTTTCCTAGTTCTGTGGTTGTTCTGGTTGTCTGATTTGTGTTATTGCTTTAATATTGACCACAATCTGAAAACCCATCAGCACCGTGGTAGGCTTGTTGTTTTAAGGGATTTTCACTCTACACTTAACCCTGGGTTAAAATCTTTTTAACCACAGGTTAAAGGTGCTGTAAGTGATTGCAGCTGTTTGCTTCTACCATTTTGCTAACTTAAACACTCTCAGGCCACAAAACCTCTCCCTCCAAAGGCAAAAAATGCAGGTTGGTAGTGTATTTTTGTTTCAGACTGTCTTTGATAGGTGTCATTTCTCAAAAAAAATAAAATAACCACAAATCCTCTTTGTATTGTTGTAGAAACTTTGTGTTTTGATTTCATTTCTGATGTCTAAGGGAAACTTAAGAACAATGACCATCTAAACCATCTTTTTGTTGTTTTTGTAGAACTTTTAATTTCAGATGTCCAAAGCCTGAAACTGTAGACTAGTACTTAGAAACAGATGATTCTATCTATGACAACTTGATTCCACACGACATTATGTTCTAAAATGTGCTAATGCGCAACTCATTATGCAATGCATACTCATAAATATGCAAATTACAATGTTAACCCAAATCTACATCTTACAAATATGCAAAATCAACACGAAAACCAACTAGCCAGAATTGATTACTAACCCAGGGTGAAGCACGAATGTGTAAAACATGGGACAAGACCCAGAATTATGTGGTAACGATTTAGCTAAACTTGTGAAAAGTCCATTATTGTCAGTCTGAATGTCGAAAAATTAATTGTTTCAAAACTTCACAAGCCAAAGTCTTAAATCCCAAACAATGTTTCTTCTACATGATAATGTGTTTCTTTTACTAATTGCCATATGGTGTAGAAAACATAAGTGCAACTTGGAACTCAAAGAGTCTCTTTCTGTAATTAAGTCGGTAGTTTGGGGAGCTCTTATTAAGTGAGGCTGGATTTAGAGAAAACCGAGTGTCAGATTACTAAACCATCAAATTTCTCTTTCTCTCTCTGTCAGTCAGAATTGAAGCAGCTTTTCTCCAGAAACCTGAATGTGTGGGGCAGACAGGTGACACGAACAACAATTAGCCAAAATGAGAAACAGTAAGAGGCTTGTGTTAGCGCGTGTAACAGATATGAAGCTAGAATAGAACAGAATACAATAAATTATAAAGAGTATTTATTATCACATGACCAGGGTTGGTGAATTTATTTCAATGACTTTCACATGATATCACCAGTGAACAGCAGCATGAACTTATTACAGGAAATTATCAAATTGGAAGATGATTTTGTGTAGTTAAAGATGATTTGAGGTAGTTAGAGATGATTGTATGTAGTTACAGATGATTTTGAACAGTAGTTGCATTTACATGTAAATTTCGGGAATCATCTTTAACCAGTCAACCCAATCCTCATCCATCTGTAAGACCAAGTCTTCATTGGAAATGTTGAAGGGGTCCTTTACCTCTGAATGTTCACTAACACAGGCTAGCCAGCTCAAGGCTACACTTCAGCAACAATAACATTTTTATATATGTAAAATAGTGCTGCCAAATAATTAATCACAAATAATCGCATCCCAAATAAAATATTTTGTTTACGTAATATGTGTGTGTACTGTGTATATTTATTATATATATATATATATACACTCACCTAAAGGATTATTAGGAACACCTGTTCAATTTCTCATTAATGCAATTATCTAATCAATGAATCACATGGCAGTTGCTTCAATGCATTTAGGGGTGTGGTCCTGGTCAAGACAATCTCCTGAACTCCAAACTGAATGTCAGAATGGGAAAGAAAGGTGATTTAAGCAATTTTGAGCGTGGCATGGTTGTTGGTGCCAGACGGGCCGGTCTGAGTATTTCACAATCTGCTCAGTTACTGGGATTTTCACGCACAACCATTTCTAGGGTTTACAAAGAATGGTGTGAAAAGGGAAAAACATCCAGTATGCGGCAGTCCTGTGGGCGAAAATGCCTTGTTGATGCTAGAGGTCAGAGGAGAATGGGCCGACTGATTCAAGCTGATAGAAGAGCAACTTTGACTGAAATAACCACTCGTTACAACCGAGATATGCAGCAAAGCATTTGTGAAGCCACAACACGCACAACCTTGAGGAGGATGGGCTACAACAGCAGAAGACCCCACCGGGTACCACTCATCTCCACTACAAATAGGAAAAAGAGGCTACAATTTGCATGAGCTCACCAAAATTGGACGGTTGAAGACTGGAAAAATGTTGCCTGGTCTGATGAGTCTCGATTTCTGTTGAGACATTCAGATGGTAGAGTCAGAATTTGGCGTAAACAGAATGAGAACATGGATCCATCATGCCTTGTTACCACTGTGCAGGCTGGTGGTGGTGGTGTAATGGTGTGGGGGATGTTTTCTTGGCACACTTTAGGCCCCTTAGTGCCAATTGGGCATCGTTTAAATGGCATGGCCTACCTGAGCATTGTTTCTGACCATGTCCATCCCTTTATGACCACCATGTACCCATCCTCTGATGCTACTTCCAGCAGGATAATGCACCATGTCACAAAGCTCGAATCATTTCAAATTGGTTTCTTGAACATGACAATGAGTTCACTGTACTAAAATGGCCCCCACAGTCACCAGATCTCAACCCAATAGAGCATCTTTCGGATGTGGTGGAACGGGAGCTTCGTGCCCTGGATGTGCATCCCACAAATCTCCATCAATATGGGCCAACATTTCTAAAGAATGCTTTCAGCACCTTGTTGAATCAATGCCACGTAGAATTAAGGCAGTTCTGAAGGCAAAGGGGGTCAAACACAGTATTAGTATGGTGTTCCTAATAATCCTTTAGGTGAGTGTATATATATATATATATATATATATTAGGCCTGTCAACGTTAACGCGTTAAGGCATGTGATTAATAAAAAAAAATTAACGCGTTAATATTTTTTTACGCAAATTAATCATTTGATAAGGTTTGACCCAAACTTTTTGCCGTCATCGCAGCGCGGAAGGAAATCATTGCCTGCGTCCCAATGTGCGCACTATCCATCCTAAATTCTATGTGATATTAGTAATTTTCAATACTATTTAGGGCAGATAGGGTGGATAGTATGCACATTGGGACACATTGGGACAATTGAGATTGTGTGATTATGAGGCGCCGGGCTCGACAAAAGTGAAGCGAACGCGGAGAGAGAGAGCGAGTGTGTCCGAGAGAGAGAGAGAGAGAGAGAGAGAGAGAGATGTATACTCATATGTGATAAGGGTACAGCGAACCAGTGTTGCCAGGTTCGCGGTTTCCCCGCACAATTGGGCTATTTTGAAAATACAGTCGCGGGAAAAATTACAGAGCCGTGGGTTGCGTTTTTTTGGGCTACTTTTATAATGTACCGTGGCTGCACAAAGTGATCACAAAAGGAAGTTATTACAAACACTCGATGGTGGTTTAAAGTGAGTTCTGAGTAAAAGTGTATTAATCTCATAAGTTGTTTTATGTAGCATGATGCTAATGTTAGCTCTAATGCAGCTGCAGAACAGGTCCAATTCTTCTTCATTATGCATTTGATCATAAAACTTCATGTAAGGTCGCAAGAAAATGTTTTGTTTTATTTATTTAGAAATACTTTTGATAATAGTTGGGTAAATGTGTACTGGGATTAAAGCGATGTGACTTGGTAAACATTTTATTGCCAGTATAAAGGCTGATAATGGCTGAATTAAAACAAAAGAATAATAAGTCTCATACTTGGCGGAGATGTGAAAGGTTATGTTTCCTTAAACTAGTTTGTCATGCATTCCTTTATTTAACACATTTACAGGTAAATTCTAGTATTTTAAATGTGCGATTAAGTCCAGGACTGTCATTAACGCGATTAAAAAATTTTATATATATTATATATATAATTTTATTATATATATATATATATATATATATATATATATATATATATACATACAAACACATGCATGTATATATTTAAGAAAAAAAAATACGTTTGTATATTAAATACATTTATATATAATATAAAAATATATTGTATATATAAATATAAATGTATATACGTAAATATAATGTAATACGTATATAATGTAAATATGTTCAAAATATATTTACTGAATGTGTGTTTATTTACATATGCATAGTAAATAAACAGTACACACAGATATTATGTAAACAAAAACTCATATTTTGGATGCAATTAATCGTAATTGTCGTTTGACAGCACTAATTTAAAAAAAAAAGTGTTTTATATCTGTTTACTACTTTATTCACAAAAGAAATACATATGGTTAGAAAAAAAATACACTACTGTTCAAAGGTGTTTGGTCATATTTTTTTTTTTTTGAAAGAAGTCCTATGTTCACCAAGGCTGCATATATTTGATAAAAAATCAGCAAAAACAGTAATAATGAAAAAATAAATTGTATTCTTGTGTCAGAGAATCACAGTCACCTGTACCCTCGTTACCCAGATCTCAATCACCTGTGTACTGATTCCCCGCACCTGTCACCTGCTAATTAACAGCACTATATCCACTCACCGCCAGCACTCCTTCCTCGTCCGGTCTACCGTTCACTACCCGAACCTCGCCAGACTACTAACCTTGTGTTGCTTACCTGCAGATCTCCTGGTCTCCACCGCTCCTGTTCTCCACCGCTCCTGGAACTCCCGAGTCCTGATCCTCCCCGCGGCAGTGCGCACCGCCGACTTCCCTTCCTGGATCCTGTCCCCGCTCCTCCACTCAGCATTCACCCTTGCACCAATTCTAATAAACCCTCGTATTGACTTTACTCCTCCGTGTCTCCTAGCCTGTTCGTGACATCTTGTGATGCAAAGCTGAATTTTTAACAGCCATTACTCCAGTACTCAGTGTCAGATGATCCTTCACAAATCATTCAAGAAACATTTCTTGTTATTATCAATAGATAGATAGATAGATAGCCATGAAGGTGACCCACGGTGGAGCCAATGGAGGGAGGAGCCATGGTGGAGGAATGGCTGATGACTCCGACCGATGGCGGCGGAGCAACTGGAGGAGGAGTCCAAGGCGGAGATGGAGAGCCAATGAGCCAGGGCAACACTGAGGATCCTGAGGGCCAAGGCGGAGCAGATGGCGCCGGTGATCATACTATGTCGGAGGTGGGGATCCGGAAGGCTGCGGTGGAGCCAGAGGGACAGAGGACTGAGGTGGAGCCGGAGGGAAGGAGTAGCCTGACAGAGCCAGAGGGATGGAGGGACGAGGTGTAGCCGGAGGAGTGGAGTCCTGAGGTGATGGATGGTCGACGACAGACCAAGGCGGAGCCGGAGGGACGAGAGAGCCCAGCGAAGCTGGTGGACTGACGGGCCATGGCAGAGAGGAGGGAGGTAGGAGCCATGGTGGAGCCGCTGGAGGCTGGAGACAAGTCTTTAATAAAGCCACATAAAGTTAATCCACATCAGGTAGGCAAGGTACACACACATAGGTAATGTTAGTAGACCGGACCCGGGAAAAATTAAGAGACTATAGTTTAAATATTGGAGTAAATTAAGACAACTGACAAGACACAGGTGAATGCAAGTTAACTAATGATGACACAAGGACAGGAACAGGAACGAACAAATATGGGCACATGAGGGAGAAAACGCAACAAACAGTCCTGGGGTGTGATAGATAGATAGATAGATAGATAGATAGATAGATAGATAGATAGATAGATAGATAGATAGATAGATAGATAGATAGATAGATAGATAGATAGATAGATAGATATACATATGTTGACATATATTTTTGGTTATGCCATGACAAGCCGGGCACATTCCAGTATAGATACTGACCTTTACAGGTCATCCTACAGGTCTATAAAATAATTGACTTAAGTTATTTTGGTGTAATCTTATATGATATGTCTCTCTGTCTCAATGCAGTTCACAGTATACCCTGCTTTCAAGAAATAATGTAGTTAACTAATTGAACTGATCTACATTGGCCCGTCTGTGTGCTGAATGGACACAGTAAACCACATACATCATGCAGTGTGGTGTCATAAATCTGCTCTGATAGTGGTGGGCCGCAGAGAAAGGCACTCAGCTAAATTGCAGACCCCACTTACTGCTTTTCACCAGCTTAAACTCCTACTGACCAAACTGAATATGCACTTAAAGTAGCACACCATGCCCTTCCTCACACACACCGGTGACTTCATACTCTAAAAGCTCAAAGCCCTGACTGAGTGTTCGGCTTACAGGTTTTTAAGAGGTCCAGAATTCTCTCTCTCACCACTCCAAGATGGGTACACCACCAGAGTACTTAAACACAATGGTAAAATTTATCTTGGAGATCATAAGACAGGTTAGGTTTGGCATAGCATATTACCATACCAATAAATGTGTAGTATACTGTACACATTATGCAAATTTCTGAATGCACAAAATAGCAATATGATCTTCTACACTTGCTAAAAGGAGCATGCTGCATTAAACATTGTATCCCACAATGCAATGAGCTCAACTTCACCTTCAATTTCCAATACGATGGATGAACCGGAAGTAATGTCAGTTGCAATCTTGACTCACTTGATTAGTACTAACTGGAATTAAACACACCATGTGATGATGGTCATGTGATAACACAGTATAGTGCTATTGTTTTACCAAATATTAGAATGATTTCGGAAAGATTATGTGACACTGAAGACTGGAGTAATGATGCTGGAAATTCATCTTTGCATCACAGGAATAAACTACATTTTTGTTGTTGTTTGTTTGATTGTTTTGAATTATAATAATATTTTACATTATTGCTTTTTTTGAGTAGCCTTAGTGAGCATAAGAGACAATTGGAATTTAACTTTATGGAATTTTATAAATCATGTAACTCATTTTCATATGAATTCATAATTTCAAATCATGCTATGCTTCTGTCACATGACTTTACTACATTGTGGGTTTTTATGTTACCAGTATCGGTAGCATCCTGTATAAACTAAATACTTACTGTATAATGACAAAAAATATATATAATTAAATAAAATGGTGTAGGATTTGCTTTGAAACAATGTTCATTCAGAAATTGCTAGTAAATTTCACAAATAATTACAAAGAAACACATTGTAACTTAGGAATAAAGTAAAATTAAATTATAAGATAATAAGACTAAACTGTACTATATAGATCCCTAGATATATGTGCATGTTGGGGGGGGGGGGGGGGGGGGGGTAATAATTATAATTTGTTCCCAAGTAACAATTTGTCTCCACAACTGTCTCTAAAACTTACTAACTCCTGTCCACAATTTCATAACACTATTGTTCTTTTTGCATAGTAAGAAAAGATGGACTGGACTGTAACAGTGAACAAGACTTTTCAAAGCGGTTTCAATAGACTGTTCACAAAATATTTGACGAATAGAAAGTATTAGTAGCACACAATATACTTAAAACAATGTAACAAATTTGTAAATCGTGCTCAGCATTTACTTAAAATGAGGTAGTGAATAAGTCGATCATTCTGACGATGTACTTAAATCGAGGTAGCGAATTAGTAAATCAAAAATAAAGTAGTGAATAAGTCAAACGTGCTGACGATGTACTTAAATCGAGGTAATGAATTAGTAAATCCTGCTCACAATTTCCTTAAAATGAGGTAGAGAATTAGTAAATCGTGCTCATGATGTACATAAAACAAGTAAACAAATGTTTATCTGGTTACTAAACAAATTTAGTAAATCGTGTTCATGATTTCAAATGAAGTAGCAAATTAATAAATTGTGCTAACAATGTACTTAAACGAGGTAACAATTTAGTAAATCGTGCTCACGATGTACTTAAAATGAGGTAGCGCATTAGTAAATCGTGCTCACAATGTATGTACTTAAAACAAGGTGGTGAATTAGTAAATCGTGCTCTCAATTGACTTGATGAATGAGGAGATGAATTAGCAAATCGTGGGCAAGAATTGTTAATTTGTCCACAAAATAAATATTTTTCCCTGCATATCATGTCTGGGGCTCTGTAGTAATGCAATAAACTTCATACATTTTTTAAAGTGTATTTGATACTGAAATGTAAATGGTAATTCTGCTTTGTTAATCCAATTTTATGTAAAAATGTTCATATGTCACACTGGATTCTGAGGGATCAAATTACATGGCATTGTCGAATACGGTATCTCACGCAGTGTGCTCAGATTGCATACTATCGTTTTATCAAATGAACAGAAAATTTGCAAGGTATACTTACTGCACACCACATAATCATTCCGAATGTACCCACAATCACTTTATAGACTAGATCATCACTTCAGTGTTATTATTAACTCAAATCTGAAGAAATCTGTGTTTCTGTTTTGACAGAAAATAAACGGAGAACTTTTTGAACTATGAGAGGCGGTAATAGCCAGGCAGTAGGAGGGCACCCCACGATCCAATTTTAATTGGTCGTACACGTTTCCGCTGTAACGGCTCCTTTAGCTCTTGAATTACTGTAAAAACAGGGAGCATGTGGGGCGGTGGAGAGAGCGGGGGCGTCAGCAATCGTTAAAATCTCTCCACCGCGGAGGGAAGCTGCATGGTATTAGATTGTAAGGCTGTAGGGAGGAAAAGACCATTTCACTGCGCCACGGGGGGGAAGCGTTTGCTTCTGCTGGGGGACGTACGCGACCGATCCAGCCTGAGAAGAGACGGCGGGAGATGCCTTAACAGGTCATCAATGCTCACCTGCTACACAGGTGGCCTACAGACTGTTAATGAGGCTTTTTGTTTTGCACAGACCCCTGAGAGAGAGGAAGAGAATGAGAAAGCAAAAAATAAGAGATCCATCACATATACACAGTCATCTAGACTCACTTAGAGATAAATGAAGACTGCGAGCTAATGAATTTCACCTCCAAGATTCTGCTGATGGATTTGAAGGGGTGAAAACGCTCTATTGCTCTCTCTGAAATCACATTAGTCTCTTTTGTTTTGTTGTCTGGAGCTCCTAAAATGATCTTCGAAGTTTATGAGGTTTTTTTGGGAAAGCAACAGAATGAATTATGCAAAGATATGCAGGCTGAGAAGTGAAAATTATGCCATATGCCTCTCTCTCACTCCGTCTTTTGCTTGCTTGCTCTCTATTTTGTCTAAATATACCAGGGATGTGTACCAGACAAAAATGTAATTAGAGGAAGGCATTTACATTCACATTAGTATTGTTTGTCCACTGATGTACAATCACAAATGGTGAACACATACAAATTCAAAGGGCACAAGATAAGGTGTCCAGATGTTCCTGCTTTTCCAAGAACGTGTGCGATATTTGTTTGTACATGCTTGTTTTATATAATACCAGTGTAGCGTGAAGTGACATACTGCCAAGTATGGTGACCCATACTCGAAATTCGTGCTCTGCATTTAACCCATCCAACGTGCACACACACAGCAGTGAACACACACACCGTGAACACACACCCGGAACAGTGGGCCGCCATTTATGCTGCGGCGCCCGGGGAGCAGTTGGGGGTTCGGTGCCTTGCTCAAGGACACCTCAGTCGTGGTATTGAGGGTGGAGAGAGCGCTGGACATTCAGTCCCCCCACCTACAATCCCTGCCGGCCCGAGACTCGAACCCGCAACCTAACCATTAGGCCATGACTTCCCAATCCCGTGTCATTTCAATTTCACCTTTATTTTCTTTAGTTCATTACAATACAATACACTATATACAGTGGTCGTAGAAAACTAGATTTCAACACCTCTTTAAATGGTCTTTTTATAATATTCATTTTACACTCATTTACAAGTTCATAATTTTATTTTTGCTGTCTGCTGGAATTCATTTACATGTTTTAAAAGTCAAAAAACACATTATTTCTATCATACTTTACATTACTGCAGCTCCTCTTTTAACCCTCAGCCAGAAACTTTGTTTTGTTTGTTTGTTTCCCATGTCTTTAAAGCCTACCTTTCCAGTCTGTTCTAACTGCTCAGCTGGCCCAGTCAATTGTTATTAGTTGTGCAATAGTGTGTGTTGAAAATGTAATGTATCTTACCAAAAGTCTGATCACTATATTAGCATTCCATGTACAGGTAAGTCAGAATTTTCAACTTCCTATTTGGCTGGCATGGGTTAGCTACCCATGTCGGTAGGGGCCGATCACAACACAATGACTCAGATCCACCCAACCATTGCAACAAACAATTCAAGAGGAAGAATACCACCTGAGTCCGCGAGAGCGGGGGCGCAAGATGACTCACTGGTAGATCACACGGTAACAGACCCTGGAACAGAAACAACGATGACACAGATGATAAGCAAGACAGTTGATGGACAAACAGCACTGGCAGAACACAAACTACAAAGCTGTATCTGCGGCTGGAATGAGATTACATCGGAGAAGGGTCTCAAGGTCCATCAGGGCAGGAAAAAGTGCCTGAAAGAGTTTACCAAGGGACCCCGCATTGACCACTACTTCCTTAGAGGTAGGGCAAATCAGTCGGATGAAGCCCAGTGGCAGGATACTCACCACAGCCCACAGGGTATCAACACCCCAGGTGAAGCTCTGTCAAGCACAGATCAACCCACGGACATGAGCCCAGACCCTGTCCAGACACAGCCAGCGGTAGAGGGGAAAATGATTGGACGAATGCCTCAAATTCTAAATCCTGCCAGAAAAAGAAGTGGGGAGCCATCGACAGACCTCGTCCATCTCCTAGAAGGTCTGAAAGGAGAAGGAGGTGCCGAAAGAAAATTGGAGAAGACAGGAGAGATCATCTATAGCTATGGCTTAGAGAGTTTCGGAGTGAAACGCAAGGTCCACAGTACTCAGAAGAACCTTCAGTCCATCTTCAATCCAGGAGACAACAAGAGATTAATCGACTTGAGAAGACAGTGGAAGAAGGCCACAGAAGTGGAAAGGGAAGGAATTGAGGTGTTGCAGGGCGACAGCAAGTGGCGCCTTGCAACGCTACGAAGAGCAGAAGGTTTGAGAAAGCAACGTAAGAAGAAAGAGCGAACAAGGACTGCCTTCTATAGAGATCCCTACAAGTTCGCCAAATACCTCTTTGTCAAGGAGAAAACCGGGACTCTCAAAGTACCTGTGAGAGAACTGGAGGAGTACCTGAGAAAGACCTACTCCGACAATCAGAGGCATGTGCCAGCCACCATCCCTGATGACATGCCACCAATCCAACCACCTGAGCACCAGTTGGACACAGGACCCCCAACATGGAGAACACAGTAAAGCGGGCAAGAACAGCATCCGCCCCTGGGCCCAACGGTGTTCCATATAGGCTCTATAAGAACACACCGGGCGTCTTGAAGGTCCTCTGGAAGCTAATGAAAGTGACATAGGAAAAAGGCATCATACCTAAGGCATGGAGAAGGGCAGGAGGGATCCTGATTCCCAAAGAGAAGAACTCCTCAACCATCCACCAATTCCGCCAGATCAGCTTACTGAATGTGGAAAGAAAAATTTTCTTCAGTGTGGTGGCCCAAAGACTTTTAGCATTTCTGTCATGTTGACACCTCAGTGCAGAAGGCAGGGAAAAGTGGTTTCTCAGGATGCTTGGAACACGCAAATGTCATCTGGCACTAGGTACAAACGGCCAAGAAAGAAAAGAATGACTTGCATGTGGTTTTCTTAGACCTTGCCAATGCATTCGGGTCAGTGCCTCATGAGGTGCTGTAGGCAGCAACTATCCTGGAGAAGCCCATAAAAAGCCTTGGTCGGTGGTACAACACAGATCTCAAAGACACCGAACAGGTGGAACAATTAAAGCAGGATACCATCAGTGGCCTGAAGCAGATCAACAGCACTGCTTTCCCAGGAAAGCTGAAGCTCAGGTGCCTTCAGTTCGGACTGCTGCCCCGCCTCATGTGGCCAATTTCCATCTATGAGGTCACCCTATGCCACACCAACTGACTGGAGCGATTGGTGAATGTGCAGGTGAGAAAGTGGCTTGGACTACCCAGATGCCTCAGCAGCATAGGACTGTATGGCAATGGAGCCCTCTCTCTACCAATCTCAAGCCTGGTGGAGGAGTACAAATGCTCTAAAGCAAGGCTTGAAATGACCCTCACAGAATCCTGGGATCCCTTCGTCAGAGGGGTTGCTCCCGCCTTAGCCACAGGGAGGAAGTGGAAAAAAAGCCAAAGTCCGCTCTGAGACATAGGGACATAGTGGGCCAAGTCCAACAAGGCAGAGGGGGCCTGGGACTGGGGGTAACAACACTCACATGGCAGAAGACTATTCCAGCTGAACGTCGGCGCCTGGTGGTTGAGGAGGTGCGACACCAGGAAGAAGCGGACAGGTGTGCCAGAGCGGTGTCCCAAGCCAAGCAAGGCCGCTGGATGAGGTGGGAAGGTGTGGAGAGGACGAAGATCACTTGGAGCGAACTGTGGAACACAGAGTCCAATATGTTGAGCTTTACCATCAGAGCCACATATGATGTCCTGCCCTCTCCAACAAACCTACATCTATGGTTTGGAGAGGATCCAGCCTGTCTCCAGTGTTCTGCTCCAGCAACCCTGAAACACATCCTGGTGGGATGTAAGACCAGCCTTATGCAAGGCAGATACACTTGGCGCCACAACCAAGCGCTGAAGTGCCTGGCTGTTACACTGGAGAGTAAGAGGGTAACCGTTAACGCCATACCTCTGGAAGCCCAGACTACCTTCCGCCAACCAACATCCTTCGTCCGGGAAGGGGTGAAATGTTCGACCAATCGATCGCCTCCAGACTCATGCCCACTGAACGCAGCCCGGGACCGGGAAATGCGAGTAGACTTAAGTCAGAGGCTTAAGCTTCCCACCCGAAATTTCAGCGACCAACCTGCGCCCAGACCTGGTCCTTTGGTCCAAATCCTGTCGACATGTCTTTATAGTGGAATTGACAGTGCCGTGGGAGGAAGATATCGATGAGGCATTTGAAAGGAAAAGGTTACGATATGCAGATTTGGCTGCTGAAGCAGAGGACCGGGGATGGAACGTAAATGTGCGTCCAGTGGAAGTGGGCTGCAGGGGTTTTGTAGCTAGTTCCACCATAAAGCTGTTAAAGGAGGTTGGAATCAGAGGACAGGCTCAGCGGAAGACCATCAAAGACCTTGCAAATGCTACCGAAAGAAGCAGTCACTGGCTGTGGCTGAAGCGGAAGGAGACTGTATGGGCTCCCAAGTGACCTCATGGAGCCTCCGGTGCGACAAACACTCAGGTCTGATCAGCCTGTGGTGTGCCAGCCTCGGGTGAGGGTGTATTGTGATAAAAGGCCGAAACACCCAATTAGGCCGGGGTGCACAACTGATGATGTGTCGTGTTGGAGGCACCAGGCGGTCATCCCCCAATTTAACTCCATCCAAGAGGACATCTCCAACAATAGTGCTTGCTGAATGTCAAGGGATTCTAACATCTAGTCCTAGTAAATATATATAGTTGCAATACAGTTCTACCAGAATTTGGAGTTTCAGATTGGAAGCTTGTGTGGAAACCCACAACTCAGATTTCGCCAAAACATGGTGGCACCCAGGGAGAAGTAATTTATGCTAAACATTTATTTTAGCTAACGTTTGCAGAACAAATTGTGGCATAGCATAGCATCTTTATTGTCATTGTTTATTGCTAGAGAAACATCAAGAACAACAGCAAAGCTAATGGTAGAATCAGCATTTTTGTTGATTCATCCACATGTCCCATGCATCAGACAATGCAATGTGATTATGTTCATAATTTAGAGATGTCAAGAAAGAATATCTGACATCTGTCCTTGAATGTAATGCAGCATTAGAACTACAAACTAGGGTCTAAAATGAACACTTGTCAAGCGAGAAGTGAAAAAAAAAAAAGAATTTCACGTGTTTCACCTGTTTTTGTGACAGATTTACTAAGAGAGACGGATTCATCTGAAGTGACATCAACTAGTGCTGTGTGCAAGAAAAAAAATTAACTAACAAACTAGAGTATTCAGTATCAAGTTGATCCAAACGATTATTTCTCTTCAGTGTATTACCTTTCTCTCTTCCTCTCTATATATCTCTATATCTGGTTTAGCTCTGAAAGGCTCTAGTGTGTCATGTCAGATTTGCTATGTGGATGTGAAAGACTAATGTTGTGGTCATAAGGTTGTGACCTCATCCTGACCTCTGGAGGCACGTCTCAATTAAATCTCTCAGGACGACTTAATATGACTGAAAGCTGCTCGCTGACAGGAAAGAAACGGCACAGAGACTGCTGCAGACACTCAGCACTTTCCATTCACAGTATAAAAATATATTGCATGTGTTTTTCAAAGTAACAAATGCAGCACTATTACTATTGAACTCTTGAATCTAATCCCAAAAAATAAACTTTAGGGCATGTACATTTTATATTTGGGCCAGTAAGCAACAAACCAGAACAACACCCTGGCAACCACAATTTCCTGGCATGGTGAAAGGTTTTGAATGGGCAATACCACTTTCATGTTTTGTTTTTTTTCCAGTTTGCCTGTAACTTTGTATACTTGTATACTGCTACTTATTGGATACACCTTCCTCATAAATATGTAGATACAAGCCTCTGTCTGTCTGTCTCTGTGTGTGTGTGTGTGTGTGTGTGTGTGTGTGTGTGTGTGTGCGCGTGTGCGTGTGCGCGTGCGTGTTTGGTATCTAGTCTTTTAGCTGAAGGTAAATGCAGGCCACGATTAAATTTGAATGACGCTTCTGTTTGCAAATGGACCCAGATGTTGACCCTCCTGCGCTCTCTCTCTCTCTCTCTCTCTCTCGCTCTCTCTCTGTGTGTGTGGGGGGGTTCCAGTTTACTATGGATTATTGGCAAATAAATCTAATTTTATTACAGAAGTGTTTGTTGCTTAGGTGCAGACAATGAAAATAAAGTAAAATAATAAATTAAGAAGTAGCGCACAATAATTCAACTCAATAAAATTTATAAAAATATATGACATGAATAAAGATGAACATTAGAGTCTCTCTCTGTTTCTGGCTCTTGTTTGCCCAGAGGTGGGTCAGATGATGGATGATCTTTCAGCAGTCTTTCTTGTAATCAATACGCACACGCTGTCTGAGTGCTCTTTAATGACAGACAGACTCGCACACGCACGTACACACACACACACACACACACACACACACACACAATCGTTGTACACAGCCACTGGAATGCATTAGAGGCTTTAACCTTGACCCCTGTGAAAGTGGAGAGGTCGACAAGTCTTGACAGGAGAATAAGATAATTGGCATTGAGATCTCTGATGCAAATACTTGGGTGTAAGAGAAGCATCTCAAAACCTTCAGTGTTGTGTTTTATTAAAAAAAAAAAAAAAAAAAGGTGTGGTGCAATATCGTCAGAATTTCATGGGCAAAATCCATATTCATTTCAATAGTAACCCATATGAAAAATGTCCTTGTGCAGATTTCGCTCGTGTTTCAGTTGGTCACAGGAATTTTGTTGTTTTCACCAGCTGCTTGGTTTGAAAATTACTTCTGTGTGAGCTTTATGCTGGTTTTCTGATGTGTATGGTGGTCAAAACTGTACATTTCCACAGTAGTTCATCCTGTTCTGTTTCAGCTGAGACCAGATCAATGCCGCTCAGCAGCACTTTAGAGAGATACAGCCCTTCTAACATCACCAGGCCGGAGAAGATTGATCATGGCCATTTATCTAAGCGGAGGCGTGCCGTCCCACCAGGCTTCACGTTTAACATCCTCTGTGCTGGTTTAAACTGCCAGGTTGCCATGGCAGCTAATGAGGAGCCGACTGATGTAGTGGAACAGTCGCCACCGCAGATTCTTTACCAGGGTAAGATAAAGCTAATGCTGTTAGCATCGAAACGCAGGGCTGAGCCCACTCCATCAAACAGACATCTCGGACTCTCTCTCGCTCTAATCCAGAATGAGAAATGAAAACATCTTCATGTGGTTTGTTCCCATAAAGCTCCACTCAGACCCCACCGCTGCCCTGCACACTTCACTTGTCATGATTTTCTTAAAACATTGTTTTATTCAATAATTACTGGATTTTTTTGTCCAACATTTAGCAACAAAACAACACAGTTTTAGTAGATTTGTCTAAATTATCATCTTAGCAAATAGTATAGTTAAATATATATATATATAAAATTGTTAAATAAGTTACTATTTATAAATAAAATATTTGAAATATGTCTAAATTTTAAATATAAATTGAAATAAAAGCAAATAGTTTAAAAATGTTTTTTCTTGTTGAATTTTAGCAACAAAAAACACATAAATTTAGTAGCTTTTTCTAAAATAGCATGTCAGCTAAGTTTCTTATTAAATTTTTTACATTTAAATGATAAAACATACAATTATGAAATATGAATATACTATTTATAAATAACATCTAAATGTTCATATGTAAATGCAATAGCTAAATTTAAATCTAAATGTTAGATTTAGAGAACATCTAGCAAAAGCTTTAATCTAGCTTTAATGTTTTACAAAGCACACAATTTTAGTATTTGATAGCATGTTAGTAGATAATGCAGTTTTCAAATGTATCATGTTTTATACATTTTAATATTATAATATACTGTATGCAAAATATGAATTTACTATGTTAAGAATTAAATGTTAAACCTAAATTTTAATAAATAAATAGACATCTAAATGCTAGATTTTGCAATAAACATTTAGAGAACATGCTAATTTAATCTAGCAAACGCCAGAAAGGTTGTTTAATTGATTTGTTTGTTATATCACACTTTATGTTACATTTGGTGCTCAACACTCCAAGCACAATCAAGTGCTCTCCAGTGTTAAATTAACATTATTAATAGCCTTGATGGGCATCTTCATAATATTGAGTGTGTCTGTTCTACTCACTAAATGACAGAATACCTTAAGTAGGACTAGCTGATTTTAGTTTAGCTATTATCTGTATTACTTACATAATGGGCCACATTAGGCCTGTCTTTGTCTAGCTCTGACGGTAATTATTTTATCCACTTATGATTATTTGTTCTGAGAGCTTTTATGTTCCATTTCATTTGCAATGTAAACATTTTTGCTTCCTCTGAATGCTTCTAAGTGAACATCTTTGCCTGTTCACAATGCTCCAGGTGTAAGCTCTAAAAATTAAATAAAGCCTATATCAAATTACTTATGCAAATGTGTGAATGTAACAGTGAATGAACAGATTTGATGGCAAGATACTATACAGATATTAGACATCTGTATAAACAACAAGCATAAAGCCTAGAAAGAAGTCATTTTCCTATACGGCAACTTTGTAGCTATAAGGAAATAGATTTTGATTTATTTTTCCATGCTATTTTTTCTTACAAGCTAAATTACTAAGATACATTTTTACATTTTCTCAAGAAAATGTAAGTCTGGAGAGGTTTCCGTGAAAACATTTGTGCCCTGAAATACTAGGATATGAAAAAGCAATACTGAAAGATGGAAAAAAATATGTATACTGTAAAATGGCTTTTATTTTAAGAATTTGCATTTGTATTTATTTGTATATATGCTTGAATAATTGTATATATGCTTGAATAAAGTTATTTTGTATTTTTGTTTTTAGTTGCTGACCAAAACATATTCAAGTTACAGTTATATAATGAATATGGGCTTAAAGTGCACACACTGAGATTTAATTTGAGACTATAATTTGGACCATAATTGGACAATTGACTCAAAAGCTGTTTCATGGGCAGATGTGGGCTATTCTCTCATTATTTCTACACCAGTCAAGCAGGGAAAAGGTCTGGAGTTGATTCTAAGTGTGCATTTGCATTTGGAAGCTGTTGCTGTGAACCCACACCCTGCAGTCAAAGAAGCTATCCATGTAAGTGAAACAGACGATTGTTAGACTTCAAAAGCAAAACAAATCAATCAGAGAGATAGCAGGAACATTAGGAGTGGCCAAATCAACAGTTTGGTACATTCTGACAAAAAAAAAAGAACGCACTGGTGAGCTCAGCTACATAAAAAGGGCTTGAAATCCATGGAGGACAACAGTGGTAGGTAAAGAAAAAACATTTCACAACTTCCAGCCAAGAGAAGATCACTCTCCAGGAGGTATACATGTCACTGTGAAAGTCTACAATCAAGAGAAGATTTCACAAGAGCAAATACAGAGGGTTCACCACAAGGTGCAAACAAGGCCAGACCACTAAAAAAGCCAGACTACTTCAGGAAAAGCATTCTTTGGGTGGCTGAAATTAAGATCAACCTGTACCAGAATGACGGGAAGAAAAAAGTATGGAGAAGGCTTGGGACAGCTCATTATCCAAAGCATACAACATCATCTGTGAAACGTGGTGGAGCAGTGTGATGGCATGAGCATGCGTGGCTTCCAGTGGCACTGGGTTACTGGTGTTTAGTGATGACGTGACAGAAGAAAGAAGCAGCCGGAAGAATTCTGAAGTGTACAGGGATATACTGCCTGCCAAGATTCAGTCAAATGCAGCAAAGTTAATTGAGCGGCGCTTTATAGTACAAGTGGACAATGACCCAAAACACACAGCAAAAGTAACCCAGGAGTTTTTAAAGGTAAAAAAGTGCAATATTTTGTAATAGCCAAGTCAGTCTCCTGATTTTAACCCAATTGATGAAGACTAAAGGCAGAAAGACTCACAAACAACAACTGACGCCAGCAGCAGTAAAGGCCTGGCAAAGCATCACAAAGGAGGAAACCCAGTCTCTGGTGATGTCCATGAGTTCCAGACTTAAATGCAGGCATTGCCTGCAAAGGATTCTCAACAAAATATTAAAAAATGAACATTTTATGTATGATTACATTTGAGCCCCTAAAAATGGGGGGACTGTATATAAAAATTGTTGTAATTCCTAAGCATTTTGTTATATTTTTGTTCAACCCCTTGAATTAAAGCTTAAAATCTGCACTTCAATTTAATCTTGATTGTTTTATTTTTATTTCGGTTTTGGTGGTTTTATGAAAATTGTGTCAGTGTTCAAATATACAGTATATGGACCTAACTGTATATCCTGAATGTAATTGCCAACATTTATGGTAAAATAAAATATGCTTTAAAGTCTGTTCTAATTACACATTTGTAATGATGACACTGCAAATTAGTACATTTGAAATACATTAACTTTAAGTGTAATATCATAACGTCACAATCATATACAACAATATCATAATCATGATATAATGCAATGATACAATACAACAAATTATAAACAAGTATTTCACATTATATTAGTCAAAATATCAAAATAAGTGAGATTATTAAAATTTTGATAATGTCAGCATAAATCCTTTTCAGTTCTTGTCATGAATACATTTAAAGAAACTTGGTTACAGGACTAAATTCAGTCCAGGTTTCTTTCTTTTTTTTTAAGATTATTGGGTCAGCATACTGTTATTGCTTGTTCTGTATTTAATAATAAATAAAAAAAAAAAGTGTTCTTATAGTTTGCATTGTCACTTATTAACTAAAAGTTATTACAAAAGCATTTCCAAAGCCCAAATTTGCCTATTGGTGTTCCCTGACTGCTCAGAATCACTGCATTAAATGCTTTAAACAGGTATAGGGTCTACTGAAGCCCCACTATAGGTATGGCTCTGAATGTGTGCAAGCGACTTCATCCAGACGACCTCATAAAGATAAGAAAATCACCTGCGCTGACCTGCTTCTGCAGATAAATTATCAGTAATTGTAGAGGAACTTCCCTCAATGACGATCAGAAATGACCAGAGTAAAGAGACTGTGTTTGTTGTGGTGTATTATGTTGTATTTATTTAGAGGCCTTTGTGTAACATGCTCTTTTGACAGCGCCATGTTCTCTTTGTGCTTCACAGCATGCATACAGATAAGAGCCCGGTCTTGCTATTGTTCTGTTGTTACAGCAAAAGCAGTTAAAGTCATGCCGTCTTTGATAAAACTTCAAAGAAGACATCATCCCCATCAAAGAGAGTGGTACGATCCGCCCTGACCTCCTCTCCATGTGAGCTGACCTCACGGAAGACTAAATCCCACCTCCAGACGGGGGGCACTGTTTTGCCTGGCATTTCCTGAACCCTCTCTGTCAGCAGAAAAGATGGAAAACGGTAGTTAAATGTCAGTTCTTTTTTTCTAAAGGAGAAAAGGCTACGTTTTGCTCCATCACTGAAGTAGGCCACGGCTTGCATGAGGGCCGGATCTCATTCTGAATGTCACTGTCTACAGCTTTAATCTTCCACGGAAGGAAGAGTACAGTGACCAGACGGTCTGTCTTTATCTATCAAAATACACTGCCATGAGTACATGAATGAAATTATTTATTTACATGAAGGAAGTTATTCCAACTTTTTTAAAAGTATTTATTAAAAAAATGTCACACTATGTGTGTGTGGACATGGACAAATGTGTAACAAATTAAATCCGCATATGACTAAAATGGAACTAACTTGGGAAAACAAACAAACAAACAACTTTACATTCACTACAAGAAGTTTATTTACATTTACAGTACACTGTCCCTGGTGTTTCATGTTGGAAAACTGAAACCATGACTGAACGCATGACTGCAACCAAACTAAAAGACATTACATAAAATAAATACATAAAATACATACAAATATAATGGCTGATATGCTTAAGGGATGGATGGATGCATGCATACATACATACATACAGTTTGCAGTACAGCACACATAGTCCTGTCTCATCACCCTGTTGCTTTTCTGTAGGTGTTTTTCAGTGGATGGTTACGCTGACTGTATTTTGTGGCAATTTGTCTTTGTCTGACGCTAATGAAATGGTCTGCTGATTCATATTCCCTTTTCATGGTCCTGGAGCAGTTTAATTAGGTTTTTTCTTTTGGCTTCATTTTTCCAATGTGTTCATTTGATGGTCTGAGTGATGTTTATGCTAGATTCATTAGGGGACTGGTGTGCATTTTAAACAGATTTAGTGAGTTTCATAACTAGCTGAGTCAGGCTCCACTTTCAGGATTTTGTGATTGCAGTACTTTCAAAGGAAACTTGTTGTGTGAATTTAATTTTAGATGTTTCCATGTGCCCTGTCCCTCACAACACCTAATTATTTCTGGTAAACATGGTTCATTTGTGGCAAACTGTTCAAAAACAATACAGCAAACCGAAGGAAATTATAGATAGTTTTAGATGCTTTTAGTAGAAGTTTTAGCCAAACATTTAATTGAAGAGATTATTAGTTTGTTGAAGGTGATGGTGATGATGATGATGATGAATGCTATTACAGTTTTAATGACTTTGCAATAAAAGTTGTCGGTTATCAGTTGAACAGGTGCTGGCCCGACTGCGTATTCTAGTAAGTCCTACTTAAAAAACACTTTTTTTTTTTACTATCCCAGCTTGGTAATGCCACCCTTGTGTTACTGAGCTTGGGTAGTAAAATGGCTTAGTGGCCAGAATGCTCCAATCTAACTATTACTCAAAGCTTTTAGTAAACTGTTTGTGTTAATGCTGTAAAACTTAATTTGTCCATACAGAGCTTCACAAGCCTATTGCATTTATTCACTTTCATGTCATTTCAAACCTATATATGCCTTTGTTTCATTAGAACACCAATAGGATGTTTTAAATAATTTTGAGTTTTAGTAAAGAAACATTTTTTTATTATGATTCTAGTACACTGTAAAAAAAAACAAACAAAAAAAAGTTCAGCCAACTTAAAATTTTAAGCTTCAGCAGATTTTTGAGAAAACTCAAAAATCTGCTGAAGTTTAAAATTTTAAGATGGCTCAACTTTTCTTTTTTTTTTCTTTTTTTTATACAGTGTATCTTGAAATGAATTGTTTGTTCAGTTTATCCACTTAGAAAGCATCTGGCATTCAGTCCTACAAAACACAGAGGTCTGTTTATCCCCTTTTTTGTTAATGTGCCTTATTTTCCAATTTACAGCGAGTACAAGTCATTAGCACAATGACTTAGCATTAGCGCTAGTCCTGAATGATTGACAAGCCTTCTGTTTACACTCTGATATGAATGAGAGGGGATACAATTATGAAGTTAGTTTTTGTGGCGCTCATCTCTATGTGTGTGTGTTGTTTTTAATTAGTAGGTATGGCAATCTGAGTCTTATCTGGCCAACAGAGACATTAGCACTGACATCAGTCGAGTGCAGTCATTAACATTCACTCACAACTGTCACCCGTGGCAGTGAAAGAAATAAACTTGGCTTATCAAAATTACAGACTTACAGACTTTTCTCCATTGGTCTGTTCATGCACACATATGTGCGATTATGTGTGTGTATGAGAAAGAGTGTTTATATCAAGAAAACGCATTAGTTTAGTATTTGGTTTCAACAGGCCATCACAGTAAATAGCCTAACAGTTGGTTCTGGTCAATACAACCATGACTTGAAACGCCTTTTGATCTATCTATAGTGAAAGTGTCATCTACTTTGCAGCTTATTCTGATCAAAAACATACACCTTATTAATTATCCATACTATATACCGGGAAGCAGATGAGCGCTGAATAGAAACACAACATGCTGCACCAAACATGCACTTTCTGGTAAAAATTACTTGCGGGCAGTAGTTTAAAGCATTGTTGTGCCTGTCAGATAGGCATTCCTATAATGGCATGACAGCACGTGAAAATTATGAATATATTAGAGCTTCAATTCCCTTATATGAGTTGAGTGTGTGTTTCTAAGAGAGCAAGGTATCAATACTAGAAGGAGCATGGGGTATGTTCACCCCTCCTCTTGGTTCTTCCACCTTCATTAGAGGGTAATTAGATCAATGATTGTTTTTTTTTTCTTCTCTGCAGTGTCTGCATGTCATCCGCCAGTCTGCCTGTCTGCTCAGCTCTGGGATCTGCTCTTTACCTGCCTCTCAACAGGCCCTCAGACAGAGACACACACAAACTTTAGGGAGGGACTGATTGCAGGCGGTAGAGAGCTGATGAAAGACGCACATCGTGGAGACAAAAAGAGTGATCGATCTATCGTCTCCTCTCCGTCCTGGTGAATTCAGTCACCTGGCATCTCCAGATCTGATGTAGAGGAGACAAATGTCAAGACACAAAGCAAAACGTCCCTCGGGAGCTTTGAAATGCAAAGACATCCACCCCGTTCTCCATCCTCTCTCCTGTCTCCTCATTCTAAACAGGAATTAATATTGATCTGGGAGTCGTGAGGAACCACAGCAGAGATGAAGAGCTCAAGCTGACAAATATACTCAAAATACTTTATCCAAAATTCCTCCTATTTCCTGATATATCCTGCTCTAATTTTGTGTTTCAATAGGACATTCAAACCATTCATGGGACTATTCATTGATGTTATTATCACGACAAACCGTTTTTGCAGTCACCCAAGAGGAAGCTTTGATTTGTTAATGAAAGAGATATTTTATTTCATTAATAGCGAGACAAATCCTGTTTGCCCCTTTAAAGAAGCAGAGGAGAGATGCTAATCTTATGTAATAGACAATATTTGTCCATCGAGAGGAAAAATATTTGCATAAAATAATTTCCATATTTTCTTTTGTTTACAGAGAATTAGCAGATTGGGATTGTTGTGTTGGTTTATCGCCTCTAATCTTCCAAACTCTGCTGTGTTTGCACATTCTTCAGCGACAGAAATGGAAATCAGAGATTTGCATCTAAACTGAATCATAAAATGAAGTATGGCAGTAGTAAGCAGTAAAGAGTCATATGTTCAAAAATGATCATGGTGTTTCAGTGTTTTGTGCTTGCACTACATTACTATTAATACTCTTTATTCCTTGTAATATTTGTCCTAACATACAATTTTTATTTTCCTGTTCTCATCTAAATCTCTTATGATATCAATAGGATAAATTCAAAATTTTAGGCCTAATAAGACTGGTATTTGAAATGTAGTTGCAAAGTGACTTATAGTTAGTAGAATGTACTAAAATGAAAAATAAATTATTACCATATACAACACTTTCATTTTTTAACTTGAACCTATTAGACCATGTTCTCATTATTGATGGCTACAAATGCTTTTGTAAACCAAATGCATGGCATGATTTTTCACGACTACCGCACACTAAACTAAACTGAACAGAAAGATAATGCCTTAAATTCTTGCAAACACAGCGAAACAAATTTTACATTCTTGGTTGCATACATTCAGATGCGCTCACAAGTTTCCTGGATGTTTCCCTTTAAGGGCGAGTAAAGGTCATTCTCCTTACATCTACTATGACATGCTACTTATTGGATACACCTTCCTCATAAATATGTAGATACAAACCTGTGTGTGTGTGTGTGTGTGTGTGTGTGTGTGTGTGTGCTTGCATGCTTGCGTGCGTGTGTGTTTGAGCGCTGTGTGCATGTAAATAACCCAACAGCCTTATTTACCAGCAGGACACACGCACATGCACCCTTGAGGACACAGGACCCATCTCACGCCAATCAAACACTAATAAGTTGCCATCCCAATAGACCTACACATATGAGTGTTTAATTTCACACGTGTGTGCACCTGTTAAAAATGATCGGACGTGATTATCTGTGGATTCTGCACTGATGCCCAGGATCACTAGAGAGGAAATCCAGAATACATTCATTCATCTCACAGACAGCAGCTGTGGTCCTGCATACACACTAAGCAATAAACTCATATCAAACTCCTAGTGTTATCATAATAGTGACATGAAAGTGAACACACTTTAAAGTGTAAATGTTTTTGATAGGTTGCTTGAAGTCAGCCGACACAAATTTCATACAATTCTTTCTTTCTTTCTTTCTTTCTTTCTTTCTTTCTTTCTTTCTTTCTTTCTTTCTATTTTATTTTATTTTTGGACTAGACAAAAATGCAGTTACTGAACTTATGTACACACACAAACAAACACACAAATCATTGCAAAGTAGCTTAACAGAACATTACAGTTTCTATATTATATTTAGGAGTAGCTTATAAGTGGTGACTATGTGTATATTGAAAACGTGTATTGAAAATAGCAGAGGGCCTAAGACAGATCCTTGTGGCACTCCATACGTTACTGGCATTAACTGAGATTATTCCCTGTTTAAATAAACAATGTGATAACAGTCGGACAGGTAGACTCGAAACCGTCTTAAAGCCTACCCTTGAGTATAGTTTTGTAATTGATCTATGAGTATGTCATGATCTATAGTGACAAACACAGCACTATTAGTCAACTCAAAATAAGTATACTTTAAAGCATGATTGAAGATTATTAAACCAGTCATTTAAAATAGGGTAAAATTGGGTAAGATAGCCGTAGTAATCTATGACAATAAAATATGTTGAATATCAAAGTTTTTTGCACTTATTAATTAGGATTTTATGGACATCAATGTTTTTAGGTTTGTTGAGTAAAACATGTAGATTTGCACAGAAGGCTCAACTGGCATGGCATTACTAGTGTTATCATTTTTAAATGTTAATAGTTCATGGGGTTATTATCTTGTATTTCAATGAATAAGATGTACATTTCGGACATCTTTGCTTCTTATTAAAACTCATTGACTTTGAGTTGTTGCTGTCATGACATATCTTCAATTAAAATATGGGCACTTAAAAAGTTAAATATTCATATGTATTTACAAGTCATAGAATACATTTTTACTGGGTTTCTGCTTTGTCTGTCATTGGTTATTCAGTTATTTGAATAATTGTCAAAAGACAGTTATTTGAATAGGATAGTTGCTTTAGTAAATACAATTAAATATAAATATTAAAGTATATGACAAAAAATATTAAAATATTTATATTAATACATATTGTTCTTAAGGGTATCTTTACCCTATTTTAAATAATTAAAATTATAATTTGGCATCATTACAAAGTGCTCTTTTTAAAAATGTACTTACATAGTCAAGAAAGTATACTCTCTTTAAGTACAATTAAATAGGCCTTTAATTTAATTAAAGTCATTTTATCTGCAAATACAGTGTTTTAAAATGCAATATTTTAAAACATACACTTTTAATATTTGAAGTAGGCCTACATTACAAGGGCACATTCAATACAATTAAGCGTACTTCTTTTTTACAAGGGTAGCTCTCTTACAAACCAATTTTATATCAAACAGGAGCTCATTCGATAGTTCAAATCTCCATTCAAATCATTCTGCAGACAAAGGAAATCAAGACATTGCAAACCAACAAATAACAAATAGCTATATAATCCAATATGTCGCTCACAGCTTTGTGTCTTTGGGTTTAGCTAGTTCTGTTTTGCTAGTCAAGTTTTTCTTTGAAAGGAACAATCTACGGGCTCAAGCATTTCTCTACCCCTCGCTGAGGACATCAAACTTTAATGGTTTCTTCTAAGGAGCATTTTGTCAAGAAAAGCTGTTGATTAAATTTTAATCTTCCGGCATGTGTGTGGAACTTGCAGAGTCGGGCGGCTAGCATGAGATTCATTCTAGTAATAAAATGGTAGGGTTTTTACATGCTGCTACCAAGGTATTACAAGGAAGAGTGAAATTAAAGCTTGCTACGTCAGACGCACTTTCCCGGATATTCAGCAGCATCATAAATGATTGAATGCGTGGTTCCACAGCACATCTCTTATTCATGAAATTAAATGGTGTGCGCGGCTCTGCTGTTACATGCGTATACATGCATAGCGTTGCCCAGGACGGGTCCCGGACCACTGCTTATCGGGTTCTGACACAGAGGCTGCGAGCGGACACACGAAGATGAAATGACATATGCACCTATGCATAGGGTGGCTGTTTACCCCTGACCTCGCATGAGACTCAAAACTATTTAGATGAATATTGCAGATGGGCTACTTTTCCATTTTCCACCTGGCTGCCTGACCCTGAGGAATAAGTACCAGAAAGTGCTTGGTTGAGATGTTTTTCTTTTTTTTTCTTTCCATCTGAAACCTTTATTCCTCGGACCTTGCTGTGCAGTTGTGCTGAATAATTTTGAGTGGCTGTTGCTGTGTTCTTTTTCCATCAGTGGCCTCCCAGAATTGCTTTAAATTCTCATGAAATCATAAGGTATAAAATCAAGGAAGAAAATTATTTGCTTTCCACTTTAAGTATTAAAAAGCACCTTGGTTCCAACATGTCTGTTGGATACATACCAAGTTGTTATTTGAAGTGTACATCCTTCTCATAGGCCCTGTTTACACCTGGTATTGAGATGTTTTGTTTGATTGGATCACAAGTATACGAGTGACATTCCTGTTTACACCTGTTGTTTTAATCTGTATCTTTTGTCCACTTTTGACCACTCTTCTCATTTCTTTAAGGGGAGGGTCTTTCGATCTAATATTGTGAAATAAGCTAACGCAAATTACTTATGAGCGTGAAAAGAAACAACAGAAGATGATTCGGAGAACAGCAGCATTCATTTCTGTTCTGATAGCCGCAAAATTACTCTGAAAGCTGTGGGGTTGTTTTGGAATCAGGACTGGTACAAGATCATTGTGCTTTTCGCAGTTTTTTAAACTTGTGATTAAACAACAACAAAAGGAGTCAATATTGTTAATAAATGACAGATGACAGATGAAAAGTAGAGGTATACCTTTGCAGTAGACCAATGATAGTTTGAAGGTGTTTACCAACTGAAGCACTTTGCATTGGCAAGCTGTTTCCAACTCCTGAAATAAACTCCAAGTGGACTTTGCTTTGGATTGATTTTGTTCGAAATTACAGACACCAGTTCTTCGATTTGGCTTGAAGAATATCATAGAATGTTATATCTTCGTAGATGCTATAACTTCACATTATGGCTGTAAAGAACAGATCCCTTTTTTAATGTATCTGCTCTTGCATGGCTTTTACAGCTCAGGAAACAACCTGGAAGCAGAACTAATTTCTTTGGACAAAGATTCCAAAACATTTCCTTCCAGGAGAACCTGCAGCCAAATAACTGGGATGAGGAAAATATCTTGGAATTTTAAAAAAAAGAGGCAGCACATAACACATCAAATTATAAGGGCTTTATTAAATTTTGAACCAAAGTAACACTGAAATAGTAATTTCTAAGAAGAAGCACTGAAAAGTAATTTTTTATGCAAAACATATTCCAATGTATTGGCTTTCATATTTGTGGAAGCATGGGTTGTGTTACAGTAGGGTGACCATACATCCTTATGTCCTGGCCGGGATTTCTGTATTGCTTAAAACGTCTGGGTTTTTTCTTTGATGCTGTTTTCATCTTCCCTTGCTTAATGACTGAAAAGTAATTTGACCAATTAGCATACAGGTATTATACATAATCATGCAAGAAGGTGGGATCTAGAACACAGTAATGCAAATTTATAACTGTAGAGAGCATGTCAGAAAGAAAGCAAAGCCAAAACCCAGATATTTATAGGTAATTCAGAGATCCTGGCATGGACATGTCTGAGAAAAGAGGGAGTATGGTCACTCACCTTATGTTGCAGTATGTATATATATATATATATTTTTTTTTTTTTTTTTTTTTATCTACACATAGTAGGCTTGTATGCTCACACATGTAATTATTGATATGTAGCAGATCTTTTTGACAACAATTAATATTCACAGGCATTCTGTGTGTGCGTCCCCAGAAGCTCATGCCGATTGGTGATAAATGATCAGACAGTTCTGAGCTATTCTCTCTCTCACAGGAATGTGTCTTCCATATCTGTCTCCAGCTGTTCGCTGTATCCTTAAATTTCACAGTATTTATTTACTGCCACTAATCTAAATGTGTTTTAGAATTCCTCTGGGTCATATGGTTTTATTGGCAGATTCACAGAGGATTAATGAAGTAACGTTGTGGTTGAGCATATGGCTGTCTTTAAGTTTATGTGACTGAATGACTTTGCACAACCTGTGAGTGTGTGTGTTTGTGTGTCTATGTGACAGGCCTGGGAAAATTTCAGAATTTAATAACTTAAATGTCAGTCTGTGCTTCACACATAGTTGAAATATGAATTAAAATGTACACAAGTTGTATCTAAAACAGTCATTTTCTGCATTTTGTAATAAATCATGTCCTAACAGACCTAAGAGTGAAAAATCACACATGCACACACACACACACACACACACACACACGTTTGTTTTTGTGAATTGTGGGGACTTTTCATAGACTTCTATTACTTTTATACTGACCAAACAATATTTTATATCCCCTAAACCTCTTACAGAAAACTTGTTTGCATTGTTACACTTTCAGATAAACATTATTTACTATTTTTAATATATTTTTCCCCTTGTGGTCCCCACAATAGAACAGTAGCATAAACAAGTACACACACACACACACTTAGCTAACTAAATGCGGACATTTTTATATTGTTTTTATATACAGCTACTGTAGTTATAAACACTGTAATCTAATCATAACCCTACGAGAAAAAAAAAAGTATGGATATGGGTTTTTTTTTTTGTTTGTTTGTTTTTTACAAATGAGGATGTCCTCAAAATGAAGTTTTGGGAGGTTTGGTCAGAATCTAAAAAATAGTTGTCGAAAAAACACAGCTATAAGAAAAAGGCAACCGTATTTTTTGCTACATTTGCTTTCATGGTCATTTTGCTATTTTATTATTATTATCTGTACGGAAACAGTGGCCCAGTTTAAAAGCTTCATAACAGATGATTGTTTTAACAATAACATTTGGTGAAACCGTTGGTCATTGTCTGCTGGGGTTGATTTAATATAACAGCAGCAAATCCTGACTTCCGTTTTTTGCAGGCCTTAGAAATAGGGTTTTGTTTGGAAATAGTTATAAAAAGTGTAATTATAGTGTATGTTTGGCCAGAGGCAGCAGGTTAATGTAAAGCAGAGAATGACCCTGACTTACCCAGCAATAAGTATTAACCCTCCTCTCCACCCAACCATCCATCCTGCCCCCAACTGCACCTCTAAACCCCTCTAAAAATAGTCACCGTGTATTTACAATTAATACAATTAAACCAGTAAGAATGTACAACATTTATGTACTATCATTTGTGTCCATGTGACATTATTGCAGTGTGGCCCTGAGGGGGCACCATTCTCACAGCTGAGCAAATGTTAGAGCTGTTTCTCCTGAACACGATTAACACTTTAGTGCTTGAGCTCTCCTGAAGAATATGAGTGATATTTTGGAGCGCTTGATTCCGGTGTGTTAATGGCTTTAGAAAAGGGATTTATCTCAAACCAAAACAGAGGCGTTGGATCGGATCTGTGTTTGAGAGAACTGTTTGATGTTCATTCTACAGTGACACCGGGGATGAGGCTGTTCTCTCATCCATATCACCGCTGTGAGGTTTAAGACTGTGTCACACGCTATCAGAAGCTCTATAATTATCTGAAGAGTCTCTGATCCAGATGATGCCTCTCAGGGATCAATCCCCTCAAATGAGAAGAAACACAAGGCGCTCTCACTCCAACTATTTCTTTATGATTTCCTCACTTTCTGTGTCTTATTGTGTGGAAGTGGTTTGGCTATCAGTTTAGGAGACTTTTTTTTTTCTTTTATCCGCTTAATACATCCTTTCGCAATGAGGAAAGAAAGAAAGATAACGCAATATGAGATTTTCATTACTATAAATATATATATATATATAGGAAAAGGAAAAGGGGAAAGGGAAGTGGTGTGTGGCCAAGTAAGGTGACCCATACTCAGAATTTGTGCTCTGCATTTAACCCATCGAAGTGTACACACAGTAGTGAACATACACCTGGAGCAGTGGGCAGCCATTGTTGCGGCACCCGGGGAGCAGTTGGGGGTTCGGTGCCTTGCTCAAGGGTGCACGCACTTGATTTATTAATGTATTTAAAAAATCCAGGCATTCTAAATTGTAGACGGCAAAAATGCTTCTGTATGCTTTTTATATTTATATAATATAGTTAACTTCTATAGCTATATCACACAAAGAGTACCGTTTTTCTGCAGATTTCAGCATGAACACATTTAATAATCATTTCATACAAGTTCAGTAAAGCAATAAGTGACTTACATTTTAGACGTATTGCTTGTTTTTGCTAAATTTTGCCAACAAAAATAGTTCCAAACAAAGATCACAGCACTGTTTTGCATCTCTGAGCAATGGACGGTGTACTTATTGAATGAATCCGCTTTTTGAACGAATCGGTTGAATAAATGATTCCGCGATTCACTCATTAACACAGTCAAATGAGTCAAATGCTCTGTTCCTGAATGAATCAGCCGTTTGAATGAATCGGTTGAATCTCAATGACTCATTCATTAATGGTCACTTGCTATCACCAAAGTCTTTGCTGTCACCTACTAGCGGTTTTAATTTCACATTTTGACTATTTTTTTTCATGTTTTAAATGATTTCAAATATCAGTATTCGATGTTTTATGTTAAAAACACACATTAGGCCTATTTATGCATCTGTAACTGCAGTTTAAATGCATCCATGTCCCCCTGAGATACATTAAACTGTGTAAATACATCTAAATGCTATTCCAGATGCAGATTCCAGAAATGTTTTCTTATGTTGGATTAAGTACTTCTTATTCTTACCCAAAAATACAAAATGGAAGAAAGAGTTAAAACTGAACACAATCTTGCTACTAAAGCTGTATGAATATATTTTTATATATATATTTATTTGCTTCTTTTGCATTTTGCATTTACTTCAATACTTAAGTATGTTTAAGATTTTAAAAAATACTTTTCGTACTTAAGTACAATAAATATCATATACTTTAAGACTTTTACTCAAGTAATATTCTAAACGAAGTCTTTTTTTGGTAAGATACCTGTACTTTTACTTGAGTATGGCTTTCAGGTACTTTATAAACCACTGCACACACACACACACACACACAGGATGCCTTCTTATGCTTTTAAAGTTTCATCCAAGGAGTTAACAAATTTGACTAAGTAAGTTTACAGTTTATTTAATGCTATACTATGGGAAACAGTGATCATCTGATCAACAATTTATCATGTCTCTTCCCTTTCTCTCTCAAACACACAGGCACACACAAGATGGATGTCATATAGGCCTATAGTTTTATTATATTAATAAATTACACTTTTTAGAAGTTTTTAATTTGCCAACTCTCACTCTTTCCTACCTATTATTATATGGCTTTAGTGCTTTTATGGAATAGGAGCTGGTATACATAATCAAGAGCGTGCAAGGATGGGTAGTATTTTGATCGTATGTAGTGGGCCGGTCTGGGCCAAAATGCCGGGGACGATTTTTTGTCCCAGTCCAGCCCTGGATGTATGGTTTGTTATGATAGGACAATATTTGGCTGAGATACAACTATTTGAAAATCTTGAATCTGAGGGTGCAAAGAAATCTAAATATTGAGAAAATCGCCTTTAAAGTTGTCCAAATGAAGTTCTTAGCAATGCATATTACTAATCAAAAATTACGTTTTGATATATTTACGGTAGGAAATTTACAAAATATCTTCATGGAACATGATCTTTACTTAATATCCTAATGATTTTTGGCATCAAATAAAAATCTATAATTTTGACCCATGCAATGTATTTTTGGCTATTGCTACAAATGTACCCCAGCGACTGAAGACTGGTTTTGTGGTCCAGGATCACATATATTATGAAATGTTTAAAATGATCATCTAAAAGAGTAACATTAAGTAACCATTTCAGTGGTTCTTTGAAATTCTGCTCCTAATAAAATTGTGATATTTTTATAGTGTACTTGTTTGCCAAGGAGACAGCACTGTTATTGAAGGGATGTTTGATAAATAAACATCTCCACTATGAGACTTAGGATGTGTGAAGAAAACACAGAAAGCTAAATATCACAATTTTATGTTTCATTTCCAAACAGGCAGCTAAAATAACAAAAACATAAACTAATACTCTAGATATGAAAATAGCCTTAATAAAACAAGGTCTTTTTATTTTATTCCAAAAATGTTAATGTTAAAATTTCTAATAAACACAGATGCATTTGTAATGTGGTGAAAATTACATGTTTATAACTTCAATTAAATAAAAAAATAATAAATAATGTAAAATAAAAAAATATTCTGTGATGCATGTCCACTGTTGGACATTGTTAGCATACAAATGAAATCTACAGAGTGCTGAAGACGTTTGTCTAAGTGTACCACAAACAGAAAGTAGAACTGTGTTCTGTGTAAATGTAGATAATGTAACATCCCACTTGAAATAGAAATTCTTTACACAGCACACCAACAGTAGCATCTTCAAGAAAACGGCACAGGCACAATTTTAATGATGAGAAAAATGCTTTTTGTGCAGCAGAAGCTAACACGAAGACATGTCAACTCAACCGGCCCAGCCAATGAGTGTGGGGCTCTTTTTAGATGGACAGGTAAGCAACACCTGATAAGCAACTACTCATAACCCTAAAAACTAATTGGACTAAAACCCAATCAGAACACTACGCCCTGAATGTAAAAACGTCCTAGTGACATATAAATTACAATCTGCATCTTTAACTGTCTTAACTCCTTTTCTCTTTCGTTTAAGTACATTTGATGTCATTTCACTCCTTTTTTCAGTTGATCTGTCTCAGTATTGATTCTGAAGCTTATCTTTGTGAGGTTCAGTCTGTCTATGTGAATCTTTGATATGAGCCGTCTGACAGGTCCGGTTCAATGTGTCGCTGTTGAATTATACAGCTCTGGAAAGAACTGAGATACACTACATCAGCAGGTTACTGATGGGCAGTCGCCTCACCCGGGCATGATGGGATATTTGTCAGGTTGACAGGTATATCACTATCAACTATTCCTCATCATATCTATTCTGTTACACATTACTGTGATAGTCTAACTCGCTGAGGCGCTGGATGAGGCCGACAGGTGTGAGCTCTGGACCGCATCATTGATTCTTGAGCTGTTTAGCCTGTGTTAAATATTTGATTTGAGTCAAAGCCTGAGATCCCATGGCCCTAACCGGTTCTTAATGAGAGAGAATAATTCAGAAGCAACTGATGAACGAGCAGGTAGCCAGTGGGAAAGAGTGAGGAGTGATTCTGAAAGTATTGCCAGATATGCATGGCTCCTTGCATCATATTTTGTGTTTGTTCCGGACGAGTGGAAAATAGGTTTGACTTAAATCTCAAAATAACATTAGGCTGTTTTTTTTTTTCTTCCCCCAACTATTCATTAGGGCTTTTTAAGTCAGAATTCATTTCTGAACAGGAAAGTAAGTAAAGGAAAAAGAACACTGCTCAGTTCTTGTGATGCAGCTTCTGTTCTTTTCAGAGTGACATTAAACTTTGCCATGACAGGCATAAATAATAAATCAGAATAAATAAATAAAAGGAATAAATGTATGGCTGATATACAGTACAGACATGTTACAGATGTGGCTTCTTTCCTCAGAGATCTTCACTTAGTATAGATCACTGGCAATGTTTTTTTTGGTTTATTAACGTAATGCTTTTTTTTTTTTTTTCAGTCTGCATTTTTGGATTCTTGGCCACTCTATTAGGTACAAATGTTTTTTAATGCAAATATCTAATCAGCCAATCACATGGCAGCAACTTAATGCATTAAGACATGGTCAAGACAATTTGCTGAATTTCAAACCGGGCATCAGAATGGGGAAAATGATCATTTATGTGACTTTGAACGTAGTGTGGTTGGTGGCACCAAACAGGCTGCTCTGAATATTTCAGAAACTGGTGATCTATTGGGATTTTTTTTTAAATGATTGATGCAAAAAATATAAAATATCCAGTGAGCTGCAGTTCTGTGGGCAAAAATGTCTTACTGATGCCTGAAGTCAGAGGAGAATGACTAAACCGGTCAGAGTAACTCAAATAACTCAGATAACGACTCGTTAACAAGGTATGTAGAAGAGCATCTTTAAATGGGCAACAAATTGAACCTTGAAGCAGACAGACAGCAGAAGACCACACAGTATGTGCCTGCCCTGTCAGCTAAGAACAGGAAACTGAAGTTATAATTTGCAAGGGCTCGCCAAAACTGGACAATAGAAGACTGGAAAAAGGTTGCCTGGTCTGATGAGTCTCTGATGAGAATTTCTGCTGCAACTTTTGGAGAGTAGGGTCAGAATTTGGCATAAATAACATGAAAGCATGGATCCATTCTGCCTTGCATCAGCGGTTCAGGCTGCTGCTGGTGGTGGAATGGTATTTTCTTGGCACATTTTGGGCCTCTTAGTACCAACTGAGCATTGTTTAAATGCCACAGCCAACCTTAGTATTGTTGCTGACCTTGTCCATCGCTTTATGACCACAGTAAACACATGTTGTGATGGATAACTCCAGCACGACAACGCACCATGCCACAAAGCTCAAATCATCTCAAACTGGTTTCTCGAACATGTATATATTGAATATATTGAAATTTGAAAAATTATAGCTTTTGATTAGTTTTGCCTACTGTCATGAGGTCTTGATCGATTCCTTGGATCATACCGACAACATTGATACCAATTATGACGTAATGAGCTGAACGTTCTGGTTGCTATTTTGATTTTGCTATTTTTAACTCCTCCTAGACTGTTGATTTTCACCAAATTCAATTTAGATCATCTTCAGACCATGCTGGAAAAAAGTTATGGATTTCGTGTCAATAGACAAAAGGGTTTTTATTTACTGCATCACCCAATTTGATGGCATGATGCCAGACTGCATCTGATCCTGTATCTCTGCAAAGCTTTGACATACTGACATCATTATTATTAAATTAGTTTTTAATATAGCTATTAAAAAGGGTAATATTTTCACTTTCCAGGTCAGTTCTGACCCAGATATCAACTGTGGCTGTACACACGATATTATTCTTGTGTGTGTATGTGTGTGTACTATTCTTTTTATACAATCCTGATGCAATCCTACCACATCATAGTTTCAGCTCTCTGGTCGTCATGACATTTTCATGATGTTCGACTATGACCTGCGTTTCATCATACAGATTACGCCTATTACAAACCACAGCAGAGAAACACTATGACAACATATAGATTAATACAGACATATTGCATAATCTATTAAGACATTAAACATATTATGTATATCACATGAGTGTAACCTTAGTTTTATAAGTTATGATGAATTACAGAGGCCACCTTTTGAATTCAGATTAATTAAAATCCAACAGTTTTCTGAGAGCTCTTTGGCTCTGCTCTTAAAGAGCACTTTTGCAGAGAGGAGGAAATGTCAGCATGGTTTTGTCACAGCTAATGTGTCCTCTCTGACCTCAGAGCTGACTCTCATTAAAGCAGGTACAGAGGAAGCGACCCCGGGCTTTTGTGTATTAATATGGAAATGAGCTCAGAGGCAGCTATCTGATGTCCTTCTCAGTGTACGGCAGCGTTTATGGACATCTATCTAATCACATCCTCAACAAAGCAAATCAATGCACCGGTCCGACAGAGACAACTGCTCTGTATGATACAAACCCCTTTCTGCAGCTACGTGTTCATGAAAGCCGTGGTGTAAGAGAGCTGTATGGATGTGGGAGGGTGAAGATATTTGAGCAGGTGTTATTGTGCTATGATCAGGGGAATAGTATTGATACTCAACCTATGTTTGGAGTCTCCTGCTTCTCAGACGTTACTCCTGAGAAAAAGACCAATGTAATCTCATACTTGATGTCTACAGATTCAGAATAGACCTCAACAATGGCTCAGATTTGCAAACATTTTATTTTTGTTTGTGTAGCTGGATAGATTTTTAAAAACTGTGTAATTACACCAGACCACTTCAGGAATGAAAGTCTTCATAAGTTATTCTAATTATGTCGTCTTTGACTCACAACTGAGATTGGTGCCGGCCACCACCTCCAGGATTGGTCACTTCTTCTTTATGTTCTGCAATATTGGTAAGTTTGTAAATTGATGAGATGTTCAGACCAGCAAGGTAAATGTAATCAACATACTGAGAGAAATTGAAGGTTTAATTGTAGGTGAAGTGTGTAATTTCTATGCGACACCAAACAAAATCATAGCTGGAGTTATGCAATGTTCTATGAGGTTGTAAGCGCATTGCTCTTTTTCTTAATGGGCCAAATCAAAAGAGGCCAAATAAAAGTTTTTGATATTCTGGTCCATCAATATGGCTCGGACTCTTGTAAGCAATGAATGTTCACTTTACCCAGCCTGATGGCATAAACGTACCTGGGGGCAATTTTGGCGAGACAGTTTTTACGTACCTTACTGCACGTTTCGTCCGCAGTTTCAAAGAGAAATGTCCTCTGATGGCGCTAAAACACGGGATCAATACGTAAACCCTGGCACGTTTTTATTATGTTGGTACGTATTGCTTTGTTTTATTACGTTGCTTCAGGTACGTATTGCGGCGGTTCAGAATTCAAATATCTGGGGACTGTCGCTAAAAAATAATGCTCTATCGTGTTGGAAATATGCCCTACACCAAACCCAATCCTAAACCTATACCCGATAGTGTTGACAAATGCAAAACTGATATAAAAACGTATTTGTTGATGCAACCATGCTATTTCAACTTCCTTAGGCTATATGCAGATTTAAACTGTTTTGTCAAACTGTAGTTTCACAGGAATCGTTTTCACCTCTCAAGTACGTCGCCGTACTCCGTGAGCTACCGAACAAACCTACTGTCTATGGAAACCCATAGATATGAAGCTGGATTTGTGTGATGCTAACGTTCGAAAGCATCAGTTTTCAAATCTCCCAGCAAATTAATATTGTTTTGAAGTCCTAACATTATATTCTTTAAGTAATTGTGTGAAAATTATGCTTTATTAATCGAAACTCTGTAAATTAGTTTGAAAAGGAATAAAAGGCGTCTGAGCTTTACTGCCTCTAGTGTTCATTTCTTTAGGAAACTGCAGTGATATGTACTTATTGGTATGTATTTCACGTCTCGCTAAAAAGTGTTCCCAGGTACGTTTATGCCATTATATCATGTAGACTTTACCATACTTTTAAAAAGAGTACTGGAAATTATATATATTAAAAGAATATACTTACTGGATGTAATGTTTTCAGACACTTAACTGCATGTTAACTGCAATTAAATGAAAATGTAATAAAGTTTAAATTTGAATTAAATGCAATTTGTTGAGCTTAAGAGTGCTTTTTGACCCACTTAATTAAAAATTAATTACATCTTTGTATGTCATTTCATATATTCATATTTAATTATTTTGTCTTTGAAATTTAGTTATAGCTATACTGCTAAATGCACTGAAAAGCATTAAATATACTTTAATGTAATTTCTTTTGAAAATTGTGAGCCATGTACTTAAATACATGGTTAATTACACATTTCTAATTGTTACGGGGCTGACGAGACGTGAGACGTGCGGATCCATTCGCAAGGCTTTATTAGTAAAACATGGTCAAGACAGGCAGGGTCAAATAACAGCAGACTGGTATGGCAGAGGCAAGACACAGAACAATCCGAAGGGCAGCGTGGGTCGATGATCAGCGTACAGTATCCAGACAGGGCAAGGCAGAGAGAATAATCCAGGAACACGGGCAGGAATCAAGACACGGGAAAACTAACTATGAAAACAGGGACACGCTTAATAAGGTAGACGGGCTAACAATACTCGGCGGTGAAACAGAGAAAGTCCAAGGCTTATAAAGTGTGTGTTTGATGGGTGATAGTTCACAGCTGTGAGTGAAATCAGGGTAATGAGAGATTGGTGCCAGCTGTGTGTAGTAAGTGCAATGTATGATGGGAAATGGAGTTCAATGTGCTGTGTAGTGTGAAAGTCCATGTGGTGAGCGGGTGACCTCTGGTGGTGAATGAATGGAATTGCACGGACCAGATTCGTGACAGTAATGATGAAAATATAAGTTAGTACATTTATAATATATCAACTTTAAATGTAACTTTGTACTAAAGTAATAATACACTACAGCAAAAAAAAATTGTGTTTTAGTATGTTAGTCAAACTTTTGCATAATTTGCATACTTTTACACTATTCTAAGCCATTTCGTATTATACATTCATATTATAAATGAACTTTAAATAACCAATTGATTAATTTATTAAACCAACAAAAAGTGTGAAATGTTGGACACCTCATGCACTAAAATATCATAGCTTTCCTTAGTGGAAGGGAAGGGGCTCCTATCAGACTGCGATGCTGAATGACAAAATAACCTCCACACTACATTGTACACTACATAGTGGATAATATAAGTGCATAGTATAGGCACATCATTTGGGATGCAACTTGTGAAATTTTCTTTCATTGCTCCACCAAAAGCATAGTTTTGCCCCAAAACTCAGAGTATACATCATATAATATATAATTTAAGCCCAGAGTATACTTCAGTTCTGATGTGAGCACTTACAGACAAACTTCATGATGTGTAAATAAATGGAGTCTAGTCCACTTGGCAGCTTATTTTGAACAAGGGCAAATAAAAATAAATTTGGGCATGTTTTCACAAAACCATCATGAGTGTATTAGAGAAAAGAGATTGACAAGCTAAGAGATGCACATTGAGCTCTTTATCTCTTTGACAGAACTGTTATTGTGATGGATCTGTGTGCATGTTACTTCTGAACGCGCTCCTCAGTGTTTTCCCCCCTTATTCTCCACGCCAGTAGAATGAGGAAAAGAGGAAGACAGGCAGAAATGAATAATGATACTGTCAAAAAAGAAAGTCTACATGCAGCTTTGCCAATTCAGAGACTGGATTCAGTGTTTACAAACACACAATATTCACAATCAACAGATATGAGAATAGGAGCACAGCGACTGATTATGTGTTCCGCCTTTAGGATCTGAGAGGTTATTTTTGCCCAGAAGTGTGAAGTGCGTTGTGTTGTGCTGGATATAACAGAGCTGGAGGACTCAGAAAGGACCCCCTCTTTCTCTAATCAAGGTGAAAACGTCTTTGGGCAGATAGAGCAAGCTAATGAAAACAAGAGCTGTGTGTGTGTGTGTGTGTGTTGTGTGTGTGTGTGTGTGTGTGTGTGTGTGTGTGTGCATGTTTATATGGTTTATGAGGACACAAATTTGTATAATGACATGGGTATGACAGAGGTATTACAATATGAAGGTGGTTTATGAGGACACTGCCTATGTCCCCGTAATTCAAAAGGCTTAAAAAACATACTAAATGGTATTTTTTTGAAAATCTAAAAATGCACAAAGTCTCCTGTGAGGGCTAAGTTTAGGTGTAGGCTTGGTGTAGGGCAATAGCACACACAGTTCGTTCAGTATAAAAACCATTACGCCTATGGAGAGTCCCCATAAACCACAAAAACCAACGTGTGTGTGTGTGTGTGTGTGTGTGTGTGTGTGTGTGTGTGTTTCTGTGTGTGTCTGTGTGTTTTATTACCCTCTGACAAATAGGTGTTAATTTGGTCTATAAACTTCTGATTGATTAATTAATTATCAAATAAACACATTGAATGAATAAACAAATAAACTAACCAAGCATCTAATGAACAGCAGTAAGAGGTTATAATAAGCATAGGTTCAGGTTTGTAATTCAATGTGTGTATGTATGTGAGTAAATATTATTTTTTATGTCTATAAATAAGGACAGTTTTCTAGAGGGTGTGGTTAAGAGTTATATATATATTGTTCAAAACCTGTTGACTTCTTGCATTAAACAATTAAACACAAAATGACATTTTTAGCATAATAAAAATAACAGCTTAGAAAACTTGTTGGATATATATTATTTTCTGCATCTCAGAAAATAAAAAAAAACATTTGGAAAGACATGAGGGTGAGGAAACTATTACAGAATTTTCTTTTTTTGGGAATTATTCTTTTATATTGTGGCTTTTGCGTTGGGGTTTGCTGCCCCCTATCTGTCACATATGCATGTTAATCTCCATATAAAATAGCAGCTAAAAGACACAAAAGTTGCACAATCCTTCATGGTTGGCATGGCTTTTTTAAACTGAAGATCAATAAGGTGCCACCGGCTGCTGAAATGTAACTTTGGAAAGGAACCACTGCACATACCAATTACTGAAGGAGCCAATTCTCTTTTTTTTTCTGAAAATCCCTCCATCGCCACCCTGAATTGCTGTGACAAGGCCTTTATTTCTTTTCAAGTCAAAACAAATTCCTGTGTCACCGTGGTGGCTGTTATCACTGTAATATATTGCTGTTTAATGTTAATGTATGCATTCCACCCCGCGGCTCTTATGGGACCGTGGGGCCCCATTTATCTCTGCTGTCTCTCTATTGCTATTGTGTGAATTCTGTGGGGCAGAGATAAGACATCTTGTGGGTCTGTTGGTAAGATTTAGGGGTGCACAATTCTGCTGGAATGAGAGATCTAGCACATATTTAAAGGCTGAAATGACGCTGCTCACTAAAATGCCTTCAGTTCACAGGTCTCTATTAACAACCTAATCAAACCAACAAAACTCTCTCAAATATCTTTCAAAACTATCTTTCAGTGAATAAAACAATGATTTTAATAAATAAAACAGTTACTTTAAAGAAACAAACATGATCTTAATAAACATAATATCAGTGTCAAAGATGAACACAAGTTGCACTTATAATGCACTTAAATGTATGTACTTGTTGATAATTAAAAATAAATAAATGTGATTTTTAGCACACTTAAATGTACTTTTAAAAGGACACTTTTAATAATGTCAGATTAAATGTTTTAGAGTACACTTTAAGTACATTTTAGAGTTTTAATCTTTTGTCATGCTTTGAAATACTTTTAAAAAGAGTATTTATTACAGAAATAATATCCTTTGAAACAATATACCTATGTAAGTGTGAACTGAATGTAATATTTTCAGGCACTTAATAGCATTTTTTTTTTTTCAGTGTGTGTGTGTGTGTGTGTGTGTGAGCGTGTGTGTGTGTGTGTGTGTGTGTGCACCTGGTATTCATCACGTCCTGGGGACCAAATGTCCCCACAAGGATAGTAATACCAGTAAATCTGAATCTTGTGGGGACATTTTTTGGTCCCCATGAGGAAACAAGCTTATAAATCATACAGCATAAAGTTTTTTGAAAATCTAAAAATGCAGCATGTTTCCTGTGAGGGCTAAGTTTAGGTGTAGGGTTGGTGTAGGGCAATAGCACATACAGATTGTACAGTATAAAAACCATTACGCCTATGGGATGTCCCCATAAAACATGGAAACCCAACATGTGTGTGTGTGTGTGTGTGTGTGTGTGTGTGTGTGTGTGTGTGTGTGTGTGTGTGTGTGTGTGTGTGTTAGTTTTGCTATACTTGTGAGGACCAGATATCCCCACAAGGATAGTAAAGCCTGAGATTTTTTACTTTGTGAGGACATTTGGCCGGTCCTCACAAGGGAAATAAATTATTAAAAATACAAAATGAAGTTTATCTTAAAATGTAAAAATGCATAAAGTCTCCTGTGAGGGCTAGGTTTAGGGGTAGGGTTGGTGTAGGGCATTAGAAAATATTGTTAGGTCAGTATAAAAACAATAGAAGTCTATGAAATTCCTCACAAGTATAGTAAAACAAACGTGTGTGTGTGTGTGTGTGTGTGTGTGTGTGTGTGTGTGTGGATTGCTCTAGCCAACATGCTCTGTTATGAACACACACGCATTGTCCCACCTATAGGCTTTCTTATTATTAAACTTCAAGGCTATGTGTAGAAATGGACAGACTGTGTCAACATACAGTCACTGATGTCTCTGGCCAAATTTCATCTGTAGGAGTTTCAGGCGACACATTATAAATCCATAACACTGAACAAACTCATAAACCACACTGAACACTGATCATTCATCAAAACAATGCACATTAATAACATTAGCCTACATATTAATGGTAGTTTACATTTAGATCTCATTTGTTATACTTAATGTTAAAATGAACTATGGCCAATATATTTTTGCAGCATGTACAGTATTAACCTTTGTTAGTGTTAGTTAATAAAACAACAGTTGATTGTGGTTTGTTCGTGTTAGTTCACAATGAATTAACTAAAGTTAACAGACACAACTTTGTTTTTTAAAATGTGTTAGCAAATGTAGAAATTAACATTAACTAAGATTAATAAATGCTATAGAAAGAATGTTCATTGTTAGTTTATGCTAAGTTTATAAAGCATTCCATTCTTTTAATAATCGAACTCATTATTCTACTAATCAAATTCTCTCTCTCTCTCTCTCTCTCTCTCTCTGTATCTATGAGGGTGTTTGTGATAAACAGTGTTATGGCGCTCTCTGGTGGCAAATAGGGAATAAATCAATCTATGAGATGGTAAAGGTGCACTTCATTGCTTTGAGATATGATTATCTGCATTATAACAGTATATATGGAAACATTTGTCAGTAGTAGCAGGGATAATTTATGTAATGTAGGCTTTGAAGGTAGTTAAAATGAACCTAGTGCAGGCTGGTTCCATGTACAAAATGTATTGTCAACGAAAAGTAATAAAACTGTCGTGCAGAACATATTTGTTAAATGTAATACATTCAGAGAGCTGAAGGCTTGAGGTTTGTGTCTTGGCAGTGCCCCACAGAGAATCCTAAATAAAATATAAGAGACGTCTCACTCCATTTTCAGCAGCTCTTAACACAGACAGCTCACTCAGAACCATTACTTTTAAACATAGAACTAGGTCATACACCCTGCAAATGGACGACTTCCAGCTTAATGTTTATTATGTGTCATAAACACTGAAAAAATGCAAGCAATCTATTTTAAAATACTTTTAGAGAACCTTTTGTGTCCGCCCAGGTGAATTCCCCTATATCTTCTGAAGCCATTCTGAATGACAGCTTTGTGTGAGGAACAGAACAAAATGTATGTTTTTATTTTCCATTCCACACATTTTTTTATTTTGATGCATTCAGAAATGTGTCATGTACTCTTTGTTGTGTAACAATTAAGTGCCTTGCATTTTAAGGTGCTCTGTGGCATTGAAGATCAGAGTGGTCCAAAGGTCCAAAGGAATGATTTGTTTCTTAGTTCCTTGACATTTAGCAGAGGACTTTTCCCTTAGATGAGCAAAGTTCGAATTGCAGCACATTTGGATAGTCTTTGCTTTATTATAGTATTATTTACTTGTGAAAAAGAAGTACACTTTACCATACTTTTAAAAAGAGTACCTATTACAGAAATAATTATCCTTTAGGACAATATACCTGACTGTGAACGGAATGTAATGTTTATGGACACTTAATGCCATGCTATTCAAAAAGAAATTAAAATGTATTATAGTTTTAATTTATTAAATGTATTAATTTATATATGAAAAAAGTATATTCAATTCAATCAGTGTACCCACTTGATTAGGACTTAAGTACATTATTATATGAAATTTCATAATCTCTTCTGTTGTCTATAAGGCATTTAAGGTAAACTAAATACTTCAATTTCATTTATATTAAAACTTGTATGTCATACTCTATTGACAAATATTTGTAATTACACATTTATAATGATGAAGTTTGCAAATAACAAATAACAGTTAAGATTATAATCATATATTTTACATGCACTTTACAGTATGTCTTTAGTATGTATTTTTAAATCATATTAAAAGATTATTAAAACAATGATTTAAAGTATACTTTAAAATAAAAGTTTTTTATTTCTATTACTAAGATCTTTTCATGTTCTTTACAGGAACAATTCTTTACAAACAAATTTCACTCATACATTTCTAGTCAATTTCACTAAGTCTTACAAAGAAACAGATAGAAAGATTGAAATAATCTCTTGTAAAACACTCAAAATAGTTTTTGTTTTATTTACAAGTGCATTTATTATTGCATTTATTGTAATTTTATGTCAATACATATTTAATATTAGGCCTATATTATCTTGAATTATGATTTAATACAATTAAGCACTTTTCACAAGGGAGTCCAGGCCATATTTCATGCTGGCTATAAAATACAGCTCATATTAATAGCAAAAGCAAAGGGTAATTATGACAGAACACTGATCTCTGTTGGAACTCTTATCCAGAAGAGGAGCAGTCATAGGAGATCTCAGCGGCTGAAGGCATAAGGCCAAATCCATACACAGACATGCAAGACTGGGTGTAGATCACTAAGAAGCTAGCAATCTTCTGCCATCTGTGCATGTCGACATGGAGCCTTTCATGTGACTGCTTTGAAATGCTGTTTATGGGCAGCAACTCACAACAGCAAGCAAAAATCCCATTCATCTTCTCAATTGAGTAATGTATTTTTAATGACAACAAATAAACTTTTAATGATAGGTGATATTAGGTGATAGGTGATAGGCTGCAGGGTGATATTAGCCACAGCCATATCACCCTGCAGCCCAAGACCGGTTGCCCACTGAAGCTAAGCAGGGTTGAGCCTGGTCAGTACCTGGATGGGAGACCTCCTGGGAAAAGTAGGTTGCTGTTGGAAGAGGTGTTAGTGAGGCCAGCAGGGGGTGCTCACCCTGCGGTCTGTGTGGGTCCTAACGCCCCGGTATAGTGACGGGGACACTGTACTGTAAAAAAAGCACCGTCTTTCGGATGAGACGTTAAACCGAGGTCCTGACTCTCTGTGGTCATTAAAAATCCCAGGATGTCTTTCGAAAAGAGTAGAGGTGTGACCTCGGCATCCTGGCCAAATTTCCCCATTTGGTCTCTGACCATCATGGCCTCCTAATCATCCCCTTACACTGATTGGCTTCATCACTCTGTCTCCTCTCCACCAGTAAGCTGGTGTGTGGTGGGCGTTCTGGCGCACTATGGCTGCCGTCGCATCATCCAGGTGGATGCTGCACACTGGTGGTGGACGAGGAGACACCACCCCTCACAATGTAGAGCGCTTTGAGTGCTTAGAAAAGCAGAAAAAGCGCTATATAAATGTAATGAATTATTATTATTATTATGATAGACCTACTGTCAGACCTCTGTGGTGTGTGTCATGTGTTCCTGCCTCCATGCCCATATTTGGTTTGTTTCCTGTCCTTGTTATGTGATTAGTAGTTTATTCTCTTCCAGGTGTGTGTAATTGAGTTAATTATCCCTGATATTTAAGTCCTGTCTGTGCAGTGTTATTTCGTCTGGTCTACTCGTTACTCCCCAGTGTTTGATGCCTGCCCTGCCCTGCCCTGCCCTGCCCTGTCCTGTCCTGTCCTGTCCTGTCTTGCCCTGCCCTGTCCTGTCCTGTCCTGTCCTGTCTTGCCCTGCCCTGCCCTGCCCTGCCCTGCCCTGCCCTGTCCTGTCCTGTCTTGCCCTGCCCTGTCCTGTCCTGTCCTGTCCTGTCTTGCCCTGCCCTGCCCTGTCCTGTCCTGCCCTGTCCTGTCCTGTCCTGTCTTGCCCTGCCCTGTCCTGTCCTGTCCTGTCCTGTCCTGTCCTGTCCTGTCCTGTCTTGCCCTGCCCTGCCCTGTCCTGTCCTGTCCTGTCCTGTCCTGTCTTGCCCTGCCCTGTCCTGTCCTGCCCTGCCCTGTCTTCATTAAAGACATATTATTTGAGTTACATCCTCGTCTCCATGTTCCTTGTTCCTCCCTGCTGTGTGCACCGTGACACCTACCATGAGCTCCAAAATTATTGGGTAATGATTTATGTTTCTGTGTAAGCCACAAGAGTGATTTTATTTTTTAAAGAATTGTGTGCATTTGTCAAATTCCTAATGAAGAACTATATCTATAATCCTGAAGAGTGATTCACCAATCAGAGAACACACAACTGAACTAGTTTATTTACTTACATAAACATGCAAAAATATAAAAAAAAAATCTTTGAAGGAATTGGAGTATGTTTTACAAGAAATAGAATTTCAGTCTTTCCACTTAATAATTTCACAGTTAATTCAATGTTACTTGCAGTTTCTTTGTAATTATTTGTGGCATTTTTTAAGTGTATAATAATGATTTAGTTTACAACGTTTATGCTTTATATTAATGGTTTTGCCAAAACTACAGAATAATTATAAAAATTATGGCCAATTCTTAAATAACAAACAATCACTAATAAACTGAACCATGCTTGCCTCGTTGAACATTCACATGCTTTGTGCATCACAAACAATTTTAAATGCTGTATTTCTTTTCTGTTTTAGGGGAAATGTTAATGTCAAACAGTGGTGGAAATTGCATTGTTACGGACAGGACGGGTGAAGGAGGTTGCAATGAAGCAGAGATTGGGATGCCACAACAGTCTTTTAATGAAGAAACAAAAACAAGGTAAACATCCAAACGGATAAAGAATACAAATGGGTAAAAAAAAATGTTTTAAAAAGTAATCCACAAGAGTAGGGCATGCAACAGTATAACGTTATAAGACTTAGCCCTCAGTCAAAACTATTTGCTCTGGAACAAATAATAGATTAATGAGACCAAAGACTGACAATTAGATTTATTCAAAACAAATTACACCTCATGTTTAACCATTATAAAGACATCAGAACCAGGGGTAAATTCCAGAAGAACTGGCCCATGTAAGGCTGCTCTTGGGGTTTCATGAGCGCTGAACGGCCTCTGACGCCCTGGAGCCTACATCTCCGAAAATATTGAAGCTGATTTTCAAATAAACGTTATATTTATTAACAAACCACATATATGATGTCTACACAACTATATTATTGCCTAAAAAACTCTTAAAACTCCGTGGAGCGGAGTGAAGTGATTCAAATGGTAAAATATTTGGAGTGCTGTTATCACCAGAATATTGCACTTCTGGAAAAGGCTCTTAGCCTATCAAATTCCTGGACCAGAAATAACTGTTGTATGAATATTGGGGGTGTAACAGTACTAGGGGTGTTCCTAAGGATTTACATAGTTGAAACAGAATTTTTGAATCTTGCCTATAGTCTACTCGAATCATATGTTTGGGGGTGTCATAGACAAATCATAGTCAAATAGTCAGACATTCAGCAGTCATAAATACTGACGTTAACACACAGGGAAAATGTGTAACGGATGCCCCGCAGATACAAACGGGGTAAATTATGTTTTGATTAAAAGATAGTTAACATTAGCCAGCCGCATATCATTTTGTTTATTACTTATCAGAGCTGATGAAACTGGAGATTTCCACTAAATAAAACAAAATTATAAATATAAAATGAAATCAACAGATGCATGAAGTATTTGATGAAGCCCACGTACATGTTTTTTCTAACTGTATAGAGATTTTCACGGAGGAAATTAACAAAAATCCTGCAAAATGTTCTGACTTTGAAGCATAGCCTAATATCACATAAATCTCCATGTGATCGCCTAAATATGAACTACTCAAACAATAGTTTTGTCCAGGCCCGGTTTCCAAGTGAGATACCGTGGGTGCTTCAGAAAGTGTGCTAGCCTCAATTCACATACATTTTCACGTATATTTTTGTCCCATGTATTGCTCTTTTGAGTGTGAATCCCACATAAATATGTGGATGTCATTCCTTAAACTTTGCAGCATGTATGTGGCCGAAAAAATTTAAGATTTATAAAAATTCTGAATGGATTATATATAGCTAGAACGCACACAAAGAGCATTGCCTTTATAATCACTAAAAAGCTGTCCCTCATCTTCATCGCAATCTCATTAAGTTTTGTTATAATGAGAGGATTCTCCAGCTTGCACTTGACCTACCACTTGACAAAAATAAACCTTTTGATTCTCTCCAAAGCGCAAACACAAGTATGCATTTAATAGTCTGCCAGAACAGTTTCGCCAATAAGATAGTGAATAGATAATATCTAAATAATACAGTTTTTATGTGGGTGCTCAACCCTTCCCGAGCACCCATGGGATCGGCAGGATGTTCACAGCATGTAAAAATCAAATTAGAACCAGCTGAAATGTTTTGAAATCACTTGCACCCTACCTGATTTTTTTTGTTTTTAAAAACAGTCTTCAATCCGCCTGTGTCAATTTGAGTCTTGTTAAAGATTTAAATCCCCACCGCCAAGATGGTCCTCTGTCAGTCAAGGATTATGGAAAGTGAAATTTAAATCTGTCATAGGGATGGTTGGATTATTCACAGACGTTAAAATATTTATTAAAAGCTTTATTTTCAGATTCTTATTTACAGAATTATCATAATAGGCTGTATATTAACTTGTTGGGAGAAAACCAGTAGTTCTATGTGAAATCAGACTTTGAGAACACCTGTATAGCCAAAATGGCATGATCATAACACCTCAGCAAATATTTGACAGTGAGACTGGTAGTCCAATCAGGCTCCTCCTATCGAAGCATCAAATCTTCTACTATTCGGGGTCACCCCTAAACGGTACAAGTATTTGTATCAATTGTTTTTGGTACCGATCTTTCAGTTTGGTAAGCATGTGTACCGTTGGTTTAACTGCATTAGTGTAACTTCATTTGGAAACTTCCAGTTTCATATATAGTTACTTTTGACAAGAAAAAGTATAATCTTTCAAAATTATGCCTATTTCTTTTTGGAAATTTAAACAATAAATGCTATCGCTGGATCATCAGGATGGAATGAGAGGTATAGTTGAGTGTCCTCAGCATTGCAGTGATATGAAAAGCCATGTTTCTGATTGACAGAACCTAGTGATGCCATGTCAACAGAGAAGAGAAGTGGTCCAAAAACTGAGCTCTGAGGCATACCACTAGATAGTGTCACAGATCAACCAGGCTCTCAGTCCACCCAATCACAGCGAGCACACTCACCAGAGTACTAATGAGCACACCTGCACTGAATCATCACCTCATCACCAGTCACCTTAAAACCACACACCTCACAGCCATCAGACGTCCGATCTCATTCCAACGAAGTGACTCACATATGCTATCGCAGCTATTGATCTGTTACCTACCCAAGTGTGTACTTACCTCTTGTATTCCTTCCAAGTGATGTCGTCATCCGTGTCCAGGATCCAGATCCTTCCTCCGAGTCTCCGTCTTCCCCGAAGTGAGGTGTGTGGCACCGCGATCATCCACGAGCTCCTGTCAAGATCCCAATAACCAACAGTCAAGTATCCAGTCATCTCTCAGTCTCTACAGTCTGAACGATTCCAGTAATTCATCTGCCAACGCTCATCTGCTTTTAATAAACTCACCTTTTGTACCATCTCTCTCGTGTTGAGTCCCCTTCCGTAACAGATAGATGCTGTGACTTGGACACCTCACCCCTCCAAGATACCTTGAAGGACCTATCTGAGAGGTAAGACTCAAACCACTGGAGTGCGGTTCCTGAGACGCCCTTTGCCAATAGGGTTGACAGGAGGATCTGGTGGTTAACCATGTCAAAAGAAGCAGAAAGATCCAGCAAGATATAGAAGATTTGGAAGCCAGTCTTAGGGCTTCAACAAGTCTAGCCTATTTATAATCATCATTTTTCTTGACTCTATCCACCATATTGAATTAAAAAAAAAATTATGCACTCTTATTCATGTAATTAATGTCTTATTCGTGAATTACACACACAGCATTGCCATTCTTTAGAATTTGGTCAAGGCAGCTGTCTGTTTACAGCAGTTTTCACATTGGGAGCACGTCTATGATGCCTGGAGCAGGGCTAATGAATTGTTTTATTTGATTGCATTTTTGTGTAGAGACATATGGTTCTAATCCAGTGGGACTAGCAGGTTTGATTATAACCTGTAAATAATTCAGAGTGTGTGATGGGAAACAACAGCTACAAAACCTGAAGCAGTTGTTATGTCTGGTTTAATGTGGACTGCGTTTATCACTCTTTTGTGGTGTGCACTGAGGGGTAAGAATTGCTTCGAGTATGTATTCAATCATGAAAGTATTTATTGGGCATAAGAGTGCAGACTTCTCTGGCAGCCCATATGTTTTCCCCCAAGCACTTCTAAAACGGGAAAGAGCGAGAGAGCACGCTCATATTATTGCTCTTCTTTATCAGGCTGATGTGACCTGTGATTTGATGAGAGTTATGAGAGCAGGGTGATCCTCGTTTCTGTCTCTGGGTAACGGCACTGATCTAATTTCACCACAGGAAGGAGGGATGATTCTGTTTTGTTGTATTTATGACAGATGAGCAGGTGAGAGGGCAGGAAATAAATCGTCTAAATTAGAAAACAACTCAATAGTCATAGCAAACACACAGAGGGATGTGATACAGAATATGTCTGGAATACGAAAAGCGAATCGGGGCTCTGCGGTGAGATCAGGATGAAAGAAGAGAGGAAGACACTTAAAAGAAAACCATAAACATATCCAAACAAAAGCATCCCAGAGGAAATGTTTATTGCTCTTTTGTAACTCAGGAGAATCAATTCCCAGTTGTGTTATAATTTAAGTATCAGGATGCTCTCAGATGCTTCTGCTAAAATTCATCTTTTGTTGAGCAGGAATAAGATGAAATGAATAGATGGCATAACTCATTCCATTTGGCATGAGAATTTAATGAGAAACATTTAAGTTTTTATTTTTTGAAAGATTGTTGATAACTTGGGTCTTTTTTCTTAGCCGATATATAAGAAACAGGAAAGTTCAACCAATAGTTAATGAAAATTCTGCTATCGAATACACACCCTCCTGTCATTCCATAACCTTAGATTTTTGCCCTTTATTCCAAAACCAAATAATTCATGCTCTTCTTTAAAACAAAAAAAAAAAGTAATTTTAATGAAACCTGAGAGATTTCTGTCCATGAAAAGAAGTTTATTCAAGTGTGCTATTAGTATATTCAGTCTACTACTAAAATTGTATACTTAATATTCCAAATTAAGAATACTTGGCTTTTATTGACAAATATAGGGTATTTTTGGCCCACTTAATATTTTGTTTATTTACTTTTTTTTTTTTTACCAGTATAGCCACTTAACTTTTAAGAGTTGTATTCTTTAGTACTGAAATTATATTAAAGTGGACCCATTTTCTAACCCACTTTTTAGTTTATGAAAGGACATTTTGAAGAATATTATCAACTACTAATGCACTTGCAGTAAACTACAAATAGTTTTTATACTGCAAATATACTTATACATTTTCTTTAAAAACAAACCTTGTCATATGTATAGTATATTGTTTATGCATTATTTTTTGCACTTTAAGTATGCCCTAGGGAAAAAAATGGGAATATGTATTCAATAAAAATATCCATAAGCCAATATGGCTGCAGGCAACCATGGATGGACATAGTACAATATTTTTTCAGTAGATTGGGCTGTCAATGGAGAGACCACATTCGCTCAGGTTTTAATAAAATGTTGTATTTGTGTTTCAGACCCTTAAATCTTACTGGTTTAGAATGACTCCCAGCAACCAGAGCTTGAAACAAATAAACAGAAACTGCAATATTGAAATAAATGATTGAGTTCTGTATCAGGAAGTTTTCACCCGTTCAGCATTAAATGTTGTATCAGTGTTTCAACATTGAAACAAGAACTGACCTTATTTCAACCAAATTTCAACATTGAAGGTTAGTTATATGCCGGCTGGGGAGAATCAATTGGCTCTGACATGACTATTATTAAATAACTGAACTCTGCATGCTTCATTTCCTCATACACAATACTTAAACCTGCTTAGTCTGAAATAAACATAAAATAAAAAATGATCCTATTAATAAATGTTATTGGTCTTGTGCATCATCTAAATGCATCATGTTCTAAATAAAAATGTTTGTATTTATAATCTGTCATTGAAATATACTGTAATAAGTCTGTCCTCCTCTGAAATTACTTTTCTGCTAGATGCCACACAGGCATAGAAAAATAATAATGACCAACAATAATGGGTTTGGTTCATTTGGTTGGTTTTGAAAGCTGTCAGAAATTAGAGTTTGAGTCAAAATAGAGCTATAGAGGTGAATCGAACCAAGCGCGTTAACAGTCTAAGAGCAGATGTGTGATAGGCCATCAAATAGCATTGGGTTAAAATGTGTTTTACAATAGGATTTTCATCAATCTATCAGCTAATCCACTATCTCAGAGGAACAGAGATACCACACCAAACATCCACAGTTACTCTGATCTCTGTGGCTGTGTGTGGAGTAGGTCAGAAGATCACATCAGTTTAGTGTAAATGGGCTTCTCTACACCAACTGTGAGAGATTAAATCAGACTGGAGTTGATCACAGTTATAGACCATTTCAACGGATATTCGGCGGTATAAGGAATTGACGTGTTTGTTCCTTTTCCGGTTAGCGTTTGAGTGCATTCAAAACAATGGCGGCAGGCGCTTGATGCACAGTGGGATTGCGATTAATTTATTAAATATTTTAATTTATTTAAAGGACAAGTTCTTGTTTTTTTTCCATTTGAGTCTTTGTATTTATTTACGTTAACTCTTCAAGTATGATGCAGCATTGTGTTTCCGTCATTGTTGACATATGCGCCTAGCGTTTAGATTCTTGTTTAGTGAAAAATGCCAAGCTTTTATTTCCGTTTTATTGCAAGCGTTATGTGGGCTATAATTAAATGAGTTCACATTAGCTGTCTAGCTGTCTTGTCAGCAGTTAAATGCAGTGAGTAACACGTTATAGAAATGTATTCTCTAAACTTATAGTGAAACAGTTAACTGCAGTAGTTTACAAAAGTAAAAAAATTTCATCACTTATGCTTGTCTAATGTTAATTCCAACATGTACTGACGTATTAAACAATAATAGTATTATTTCTAAATATTGTGCATTAAATAAAATAGTTTTTCTACTTTTGTCTTTAGGAAAGCCATCATCTGTAATGTAAGACCACATGTGATCATATGAACACCCAGATGTGTTTGAGAACTTGAGGATGAAATGTAATGTAGTACTCAAAGCTGCTCATGGTCAGCCTGCTGCTTTTGATATTGATCACATGTTAATAAATATGCTGGAAACAGTCTCTGTCTTTTGTTTATATGCAGTACTGGTCAAATGTCTGGACGCATTACTATATTTTATGTTTTTGAAAGAAGTCTCTTACGCTCATCAAGCCTCTATTTATTTCATACAAAATACAAAATCAGTAATATTGTCAAATATTACCATTTAAAATAATATTATTTTATTTTTTTAATGTTCCATTACTCCAGTCTTAAGTGTCACATGATCCTTCAGAAATCATTCTAATGTGCTAATTTGATTTTTGGTTATTGTCAGCGTTGGAAACAGTTGTGCTGCTTAATATTTTTTCTGGAACCTGTGCTACTTTATACAGGATTGATTGATTGATTGAATCCTGGCAGGGATTTTCAAAATTATAGAAATCTTTCCTAACAGTATGTATTTACTATCACTTTTTAAAATCAATTTTAAAAATAGCTGAATAAATGTATTCATATTCTTTAAAAAAGAATAATAATAAATAAATACTGACCCCAAACATTTGAACAGTAGTGCATGTTGTTACAAAACATTTATATTATAAATACATGCTGTTCTTTTATTCAAATAATACTAAAATTATCTCAGTTTATAAAGAAATATTAAGCAGCACAACTTTTCCCAACATTGATAGTAAATCAGCATATTAGAATGATTTCTGAAGCATCATGTGACACTGAAGACTGGAGTAATTATGTTGAAAATTCAGATTTGATCACAGAAATAAATTATATTTTAAAGCATATTAAAATAGAAAACCATTATTTTAATTTCAAAATATGACTGTTTTTGTCTATATTTTTTTATCAATTAAATGCAGGCTTGATGAGCATTGGAGACTTATTTCAAATTGTTTCAGGTTGTTTTTGTAGTTTCTACATGTTTAGGTTTTGTTTTTTAATTACAAATTCCATAGTTTGTTATTATTATTTTAAAAACCATATGGTAATTAGGACCATGGTTTTACTTGTTGTGACCACCATCTTACTAATAGAGTCCAGTAAATTCTGGATTTTATGAACTATATTAAATTTCATTAGGGCAAAGGATAATTTAACAGAATAGCTTTAATAGCTTCTTTCTTTTTAAATGTTTAAATAATGTCAAACCAAAGTGGTTTGATAATATTCTATAAATTATCTTCTTTTGTGTTCCACAGAAGAAAGTAAGTCATGCATGTTTGGAACAGCATGAGAGTGAGGAAATGATGACAGAATTTAATAGCAGTAAATTTTCTGCATTTTAGCTTAAAATCATTGCTTTACTGTCAAGTTCCTTTCTATGTGACAAAAATGCATTATTAAGTTCATTATTAAGAATTCAGTAATATCTATCATTATTTGTTTCTGTCCTGTTTTATTTATTCGTTTATTTACTCCAATTTAAGGCCCTATAACCCAGTAAATCATTCATGAGGAACTCGTGGGCCGGATGGGCCAGATTTGTCCAGGGCCGAATTTTAACCCCAGTCCAGCCCTGGTAGCCAGTATTGCATTCATCTTGTTTATTAGTGACCACATGATGGCTCAGACAGAGCATTCAAATGTTTTCGAGCACTGTTCCACAGCAACAAACTTGACCAAACTAAGCACACATTATAAATGAATGAAATGAGTAATAATTGCATGAAGTGATTAGCTTACTAGCATTCATTTAGCATTGTAATAAACATGCATGTTCTGTAAAGCTGCAGTGAAATGATATGTATTGTGAAAAACACTGTACAAATAAAAATGAATGCGTAGACATACCCAGTAATGCAAGTGAAATGTCCACCAAAAACCTCGCCGGACATCTTGGCACAAACCATGTTAAGATCGTAAGTAACACTGTTTGTCTTGCTTCAGTTTAACCGAACATAAGACTGATGTCATCCATTGTACAAACAAATGATCCCAACTTTTCCGCTCAGGAGTTAATTGTAAGCATCCAGATTGCGATCGTGTACATCTCTCGTGTACACGCACGCAGCATCAATCAGAGCCATCCGGAACACTACTTTTAATGTTCTTTGTAAGTTTGCACCTCAGTCATATTTAAAGGGTAAAAAAACTAAAAAAAAACCTAACTTGCGTTTTCGCTAGACTTAAAAAGGATTTGCTGTAGGTTTTGATAGATCTGAGATTTAAAATTGGTGCCAGACATGCGCAGTAGCGTTCCAACGCCTTTGTTATCGTTTACGTCCTTGAAATGGTCTATACTCTCAATCATAGAGTTAATTCACTAATGCCTTCAGTGAGATGACCTCAGGTTAAACAAGGAGTTCATCTCATGAGAGTTCAGAAAGGGAATGAAGACGTCTCTGAATATAAATTATTATTTGGAAACTGATTGAATTTTTCAGATGAGGGTCAGTAACAAATATGTTTGCACTGATCTTGAAAGTTTAAGATGTAGTTTAAAATGAATTAGGCAAAATATTAGAAATCTAATGTTTGTGTTCATACTTGTGTCATTATGTACCAATAAATAAACAAACAAATGGTAATAAATAAATAAATGTAAAAAAGGACTGGAGCTTGACAAAAGGGATAAGATCCAATTGCAAACGTTATTGTAAAGATTGTGGTCAAGGCAGGCAAGGTCGAACACCAGCAAACAACAATATCGAGGGCAAGGCAAAAGAGTAATCCAAAACACAGGCGATGGTTAAGATAGGCGGCAAACAATCATAATACAAGAGAACAGTCCAAAGTCCAAAACACAGGCAAGGCAAAAACAAGACAAAGAAAACAAGGAAAACATTCAGTAGTGTCCAATAACAATGGAACAAGACTTTGCAAAAGCCTGTTTGAAATGGCCCTCTTTATATCTTCTTCTTCTGGTATTAATGGTGGTTGGCAGACCAACTAAAATGGTGCATTCCCGCCACCTACTGGATAGGATTGTGGAGCGCATAATGTTTAGGAAGAAGAGAAAAAAAAAATAATAATACTGCAATCTCTTAAATTCTACTTATCAATCTTGTCTCTTTTAAGAAAATAATTAATTCATTTAATATTCTTGATTGCTTTGGGCCATTTCCTAACATAACCTGAGGTGACAAATTATTTATTCCCGAGGATCTTAACACTTGAATTAGTATAAATCTTTCTCTTTCATATGCATTACACACTATAAGAACGTGTTCTATTGATTCAGCCTGACCACATTTATCACACTTTCCATTTTCATGTTTCCCCATTCTATGTAGACACTGATTTAACAAGCAATGTCCAATACGCATCCTTGACATTAAAACGTCATCTTTTCTTTTGCCATACTTTCTTCTTTCTAGACCTACTTTCTGTTGAATGTGATATAAGTGTCTACCTTTTGTTCCACTATCCCACTCCTTCTGCCATTTCTTTCTCATTCCATTTGCGATTAACCCTTTTACTTCTGTTTTACTCATTGACGCTTTAGTGTCAATTTGTGCATGTTTCAAAGCCTGTTTGGCCAGATGGTCTGCCTCCTCATTTCCTTCCACACCCATGTGTCATGGTACCCACATGAAGTTTACTATTAGTCCGGATTTACTTATTCTAAATAAACTCTGCATCACTTCAAATATCATATCTTGTCTTGCTGTTGCATTTCCACTTAACAAGCTATTTAAAACCGAAAGAGAGTCTGTGCAAATTACTGATCTTATTGGTTGTACTTCTATCCACTGAAGAGCTAGGAATACTGCTGTAATCTCTGTAGTAAAAACAGATATATGATCTGAAATTCTTTTTGAAATTTGTACTTTGAATTGGGGTATATAAACTGCTGCAGCTGTGAATCCGGATTCAGGATCTTTAGAGCTGTCCGTGTATATTTTTACTGTGCTATAGTATGTTTGTTCAATATATAGCTGCACTGCTATATGTGTTAATATACTTCTTTCCTTGTTATGTTTTTCTTCGTAAAATTGAATGTCAACTACTGGCATAGGGAAAAGCCAAGGGGGAATTGCTGAGGTTGCCACAGAAGGGGCTATTTTGATGTCACTTAATCCCATACTTTGTGCCTCCTCATTGGCAGTCCATCCAAAGCTTGATAAATTTTTATACTCGTATTCCCAGCAATTCTTCAGAACTTTCTTAATTGGATGACTATCTGAGTGACCTTTTATATTAATCCAGTATCTCATCTTTAACCTGAGCCTTCTAAATTCAAGAGGCATTTCTCCCATTTCTACTTGTACTGCTGTAATTGGAGATGATCTTATTGCTCCACAACATATTCTAAGTGCTTGTGATTGAATTGCCTCAACCTTTAAAAGTTCTCATTTAGATGCAGAACTATACACCATACTATAATCAAAAACTGCTTTTATCAGTGCACAGTATATTCTTTTAAGAGACTGTCGACATGCTCCCCATTCAACTCCTGCCAAACACCTCATTAAATGTATTGCTTTTTTGCATTTCTCAACCATATTCTGGATATGAATTCTAAAATTCAGTTTAGAATCCATCCACATTCCCAGATATCTAATAACGGACACCTGCTCTAATTGTTTTCCATACAATTTAATCTTTATAATTGGATTGATTTTTCTCGATGTAAAACATATCACCTGAGTTTTAGATACAGAGAAACAGAAACCCCATTCTCTAGCCCAATTCTCTACTATTTTAACAGCAGTCTGCATACTCTTCTCCACATGCCCCACATTGCGCCCCCTTTTCCACAGCGCTCCATCATCTGCATACAAGGGCCTTCCTATACCCATGTCTATCTATGTGAATATATCATTAATCATTAAATTGAACAGAATAGGACTACTAACACTTCCCTGAGGTGTTCCATTCTCTACTGGATAAATCTGAGAAAAAGCAGAACCCACTCTAACTTGTATAGTTCTTTTAAACAAGAAACTCTCGATCCAATTGTACATTTTTCCTTTAATATCCATTCTTTCTAATTTTAATAGAAGTCCCTCTTTCCACATCATGTCATATGCTTTTTCAACATCGAAAAATTCTCCTACTAACACCTCCTTGTTAACATGTGCCTTTCTTATTTCAGCTTCCAAGCAGAGTCCATCGTGTTTCGCCCTTTCTGGAAACCAATGACATGCACCAATCTGCTCATTACCATACGTTCCATCAGTTTACAAAGATTCAATGTTAATGCTATGGGCCTATAGTTATTAGGTTGAGTATGATCTTTGCCAGGATTTCCGATTGGCACTATGACACCATGCTTCCAGTCAGCTGGTAACTTCCCTGATTCCCACAACTTATTAAAGAGGCTCAAAACGATATATAGTGAATTCTCTGATAGATGTTTTACCATCTCATTGCAAATATCATCTCTTCCAGGAGAAGTTTGTTTAACCCCTGCCAATGCTTTCTTCAACTCATACAGAGTAAACTCTGAATCTAACGTACATCCAGATGGTCCTTTTTCCTCCAGTAACTGAGGGTTCTTACTCATGATCTGTTCCCTATACCTCCTCATTTCTTCTGATAAATTTGAATTACTATGTACTTTAACAAACGTTTCTGCTAGCGCTTCTGCTTTATCACTATCGGATATTATTAATCTATCGTTAAATACTAATACAGGTATGTTACTATTTCTTGATTTCCCTCCCATTTTTCTTATACTCCATACTTCATTAATTGTAATATCTTGACCAATATTATTGCAAAATTCCCTCCAATAATTTTTCTTAGATGTCCGAATTACTTTCCTCACTATGGCCTGTGCTCTTTTATACTTAATAAAATCATGATAACTAAATGACCTTCTTACTCTCTTAAGTGCTTTATTTCTTTTACTTATTGCCTCTCTACGCTCCTCGTTCCACTATGGAACGGCTTTCTTCCTTTTACCAGCCTTGTTCTTTCCTTTTACTTCTTCAGCAGTATTCTGTATCACCTCACATAACTTATAATTAAAAACTTCTACATCTTCCATAGAATTACAAAATTCAGACATTCTGTTATGACATAACTCCTTAAATTTTTCCCAGTTGGCTGCTTTAAACTTCCACCTTGGCATTCTTTCCACCACAGTTTGTTCTATATCTAAACCAATTGTACTGCTGATAGCAAAATGATCACTACCAACATTTAATACTTTCCCATCAAATTTTCCAGCTAAACTTTCCGAAACTAGTGTCAAGTCTAACATTGAATATATTCCCCGTGACAAATCCACTCTTGTATAACTCCCATCATTGATACATACTAATCCTCCCCAATCTAGCATGTCCTCTATGATCATTCCATTATAATCTGTGTTAGTACTTCCCCATAATGTACTGTGAGCATTAAAATCACCACACCACAACACTTTATGACTTCCATTCCCTCCAATATTTTCTAGCTTTTCCTTGCTTAACCTGTCACATGGATTATAATAGTTAATTACTCTAATTCTCAGAGCTCCTTCCCAGATTTCCACCACCACAACCTCTTGATCCCCATCAACCTTAACTGATCTATACCCAATACCTTGTTTAATAAATGTTGCAACCCTACCGCCATTTCCTTTAGATCTATCCCTTCTGATTGAAATATACCCATAAATTATAAAGTTTAGTTGAGGTTTAAATCACGTCTCTTGAACACATATAATCTCATGACTATTTTCTTGATTTGTTTTCTAAATTCTTCTCCATTAGCTAATCAAACTTCTTGCATTCCATTGCAGTATTGTTATCACCATTATGTACCACCACATGTTGAACTGTTTGCTGTCTGACTATTTACTGTTTGCATCTTAAGCCTGTCGTTTATCATATCTACCGTAACATCTTCTAACTCAAAGTATTTTTTAGGTGTCCATTTTATTTTCTTTAGAGCCTCAGCGTATGATATTCCTTCAGCCACTTTGACATTTTGAACTTTCACTGCATTTTTCCTTACTAGACATCCTGCATATCCAGCACTGTGCTCTCCTCCACAATAACAGCACTTAGGTTTAATACCTTGCCCACACTTGCCATACTCATGAGCTCCTCCACAGCGCGCACATCTCTGCTTTCCTCTGCACACTGCCGCTATTTGACCAAACTTTTGGCATTTATAACATCTCAGCTGCGGAGGAACGTATGGTCCAACAGCGTAGCTCACAAGCCCTAAATAAACTCTCTCAGGTAATTTGTTCTCATCAAAGTTTAACACTACTGAGAGACTGTCTATTTTTTCATTGTTTCTGATACACTTGAGCCGTCTGACATCATTTAATGCTGCCCCAGTTATATTTCTTTTGATTTTCTCACTTGTAACATCATTTGGAATCCCTGATATTACACCTCTAACCCAACTCTTCTCTTCTGGGATTGAGCATACAACTTTATGGCCGATCAATGATTTTATTCCCAGGGCCGTTTTTGCTGCCTACCGTCTTTACAGAACAGCATCAATTTGCCATCCCTCAAAGTCTTAATACATTCAATCGCCCCTACTATTTCTTTAAGTGTTTTGGATAGTTTCAAAGGGTTAATGCTATTAACAGACTCAGTAGCAAACTTCAGCAATACCTTAAATTCCTATTTTCTCCTTCTTGCCTGGTGATTACCTACTTCACTATCTGTTTCCGAAATTTGACCCCAACTTTTCTTTCTTTTCCGAGGTTCTACTACTTTCCACTGGTTACTTGCATTGCCTCCACTATCCGCATCAACTAATTCATCCTCCATTTCCAGATCGCTTCCGGAATCCACATCACTTCCTATCATCAGCACTCCAGTCACAATCCAGCTTGTCTACCAACCGCCGTCGCCCTCTTTATATGGCTGCCAAACAGGAAGTCACCATAGAGGAAGCAGAGGGAGCGGTAACAGTCAGTACTTGGGCAAGGGCTCTCTCTGCTGGTGTGGCATTACCAGAGATAAATAAATGTCCTTGGTGTTCATGCTATTGAACCAATCATGTGTTTGTTTGTTTTTTTCCTCCTATAGTTTTCTGGGGTTATATAATTTTACATGCAACTATGCAATGTCCTACAAAGGTAAAATGATCTGATATGCCTGAGACTTATATCAGGGTCTGCTGGGATCCTCTTGTGATGTAATTTCCTGTCAAATGACAATATGATTTCCTGCATTTTACAGAAGATATACCCAATAAGATTTATAAGATCTAGGGAAAGCCCTCCGACCTCTTGTCTGACCTTTTGCTATAGGACTATACTATAATATATATTATTATTATTATTATTATTATTATTATTATTGAGAAACAATAATTAGAAATTATGCAAAACTTTGGTTTGTTTGTTTATTATTATATTTTTCAGAATTTCAGACTTTTATTATATACTATATTGCTAAAAGTATTGGGTCACCCCCTTCTAATGAACATGTTTGACTACTTTAGTAATGTACAAATCTTAATGTTAAAGCAGGACTTGGCTTTCTGCAGACCAGTCAAGTTCTTCCACACTGACTGAATCAATCATGTATTTTTGAACCGTGTCTTATACACAGAGGCATTGTCATGTTAGAATAGAAAAGGGTCCCGTCCAAACTGTTGCTATAAAATTAGAAGCACACAATTCCCTAGAATATCGTTATATGCTTAAACATTAAGATTTGTACTCATGGAAATGACTAAAGTAGTCAAACATGTTCATTAGAAGGGGGTGACCCAATACTTTCGGCACTATAGTGTATATAAAAACAAGATGGTTACACCACCTTGACACCATTGAAACTCCTAAAAGTCTGGCATGAAGTAAACATATAATTTGTTTTGTTTTAAATAAATAGCAAGGTCTACTCTGCACCTTTCAGCAAACACTGTTTTCAAACATAACCCATTTCCTTCATGCACAGACCTTAAGTTTTTTTGTTTGTTTTTTATAAGGTCAATCTAAAGTCATCTTGGGCCAGTGTCACCACACCAATATCAGCCATTCATTTACACATACCTGTGAAAGTTCCATAGTAAACTGATTTTCTGCATCTCAGCAGTTCTCTGAAGACTCTTCAAAAGACTAAAACTGTGCTTTTCACACAAACACAGCCTGGAGTGCAACACAGCATACCAGCCATGGATACTGCATAGAGAATATGATTTAAAATGAGAGGAGAGAGGGAGAGGCTACTGAAATACTGATGTACCAGAGGCCTAATGTGTATGTGAGTGAGTGTGTGTAGAGGAATCCCCTGTGTCAAAAGACCAAGGGTGATCTGTGCTGTAGGCTGTAGCACATGACTGTCATTTCCTTTCATTCTGGTGATCATATACTGTATAACATGCATGCACTTGAGTGCAAACATACAGAGCAGCAAGACAGCAGCAGAACCATTTTCACACATTTATAAATACTCTGCGGTGGTGTTTATGATTATGCCCGTGTGATGCACAAGTCAGAATATAATCTAACTAAGTCACATTCTTGAAATGACAAAGATCCATTCAAAACTTCCACATCCCACAAGTCAATGTTCAACCCAGATAAAGGTTTTGCAGCTGTTTGTAAAGTGGAATTCCCAAGAGAGGATGTTTTGTCCGTGAGTGACCTCTGCAAAAACAATCTGGGACACACAGATCACATGATCATGAGCCCCCGGTCACTGAATCAGTACAGACTTAGCAAATGTGTGTGTACTGTATGTGTGTGTATACATGGTATTCCTTACATTATGGGAACCAAATAATGTCTTGTCTCCACAAGTTAGTGATACCAGTAGTAAATGTTGACCTTTATTTATTTATTTATTTATTTATGTATGCATGTACGTATGTATTGGTCCCCAAGAGGAATATAGCTTATAAAACATACAAAATGAAGTGTTTGAAAATCTAAAAATGCAGAAAGTTTTGTGTGAGGGGTAGGGATATACAAAAAATACAGTTTCTACAGTATAAACATCATGTCTATGGAATGTCTTAATAAAACATGGAGACCAGTGTGCGTGTGCGTGTGTGTATGTGCGTGCGTGTGTGTGTGTGTGTGTGTGTGTGTGTGTGTGTGTGTGACACACTGTGCCCTTTGCTGTCAGTGCATATGGACATTTACGCAAAGCCCAGATCACGGAAGATTGCCGTTACAACTTGCTTAGTCACTGTGTTGCATTGGACATTATAGCAATAACATTTTTACTTCTTTAACTTTAAACATGACACAAGAATTGTTATAGTTCTCAAGGATGTATCCTAAAATCTAAGAGAAATAATTCTGATACTTAATAAATTATTAAGATAAAGGATGCAGTATTATGCAGAGTATTATGTGAATAGTGAATAGTATGTGTCATAAGATGTTATGAATGTTGTGTACTGAGTCATGTAATGGTAATATATTATGATGAACGTCATATCATATTACAAATGTTATGTTGTGAAAGGTATGTATTATAATGAATGTAATTTAATGTTAAATATTATGACATGAATGTCAATGTGATGCATGCGATATACTGTCTAAATACCATTTAATGCTATTTTTGCTGTATGATAATTTCAGCTAAGTGGCTTTATGCAGTGTTATAAATTTTACATTATGAATGCCATTTAATATTATTGTTTTATCTTGTTCTGTATTGTTTTATCATGCATGTAATATCACAAAAGCCATGTAATGCTGTGAAAGTCATGTATTAGGAATGCCATTTAATATTATGAATATTATATTATTTGACATTATAACTGTTAATGTTATAAATTTGATTATGCACTGTTGTAATGTAGTTGTCTTTGCTACAATTTGAGTCAATAGATGTTATGAGTGTTATGCAGTAGGCTATTATAAATGTCATACTTTATCATGTTTTGAATGTTATGCAATATTAGGCTTCAAATAGTGCAATGTTTGAATGGCAGGTATTATGTAATTTAGTCAGCCCATGACTGTCAGTGTTAGCCTATAAATGTCATGCCATGTTATAAATGCCAAACCCTGTTATGAGTATTATTATGAATGCTTGTGTAATAATATTATATTCGCCATTTAACAATTTGTACATGTAATTTATCACATTGTTTTATCGTGTTATGAAAGTCGTGCCATGACTGTCAATAATGTAAATGCCATATAACATTATGAACGTCCTGTAATGTTATTAATGTCATGAAATGTGTTTTCAGAAGACACCAAACCGATGCGTGCAGGGGTGCTGGGATTCCCTGATCGGGATCAGTTGTAGCGCTGAGTGTGAATTTGGCGTTTATTCCTTCAGGAGGGTGTGAAATCACATCCAATAACTCAACGTCTTTATTAGTCACCTGAGCTCTGTGTGATCTACATTGAAAGGGACACACCGAGCACCCCCGCATTTCTCTTCCCTCACCCTCGCTCACCGATCAATGACCGCGTGCAGCAGACGCGTCACGCTCGTGCGCGCGCTACGGAAACATGGAAGCGCTTTAAAGGCCCTAGATGTAGACGAACTAGAATCATCTAACACATCCAAGATTACAATAAATGTCATGAAAGCAAAGCGTTTATGTTTCGCCCGCAGTTGTATCAATATAGTGGATTTAAACATGAACATTTATGTGTAAATTATTTAGTAGACACTAAAAAGAAAGTGCCTTCAAAGCTTATTTGGTCTGTCTTCCTCAACGGGATCATGTTTATAAAATAATAAAAGCCACATTACTCAAAATTAAATGTTGAAATATATAAATAAATAGTTAAATACATAATTTAATAAATAAATGCATATTTATTTATTTATTTTTATTCATGCATTCATTTGTTTATTTCCTCCACGTTTCATTCTCTGTGTTAAGGTTGTCGGGACGTGCATTAAATGAATGAATGAATTAATATTTATGCATTTATTTATGTATTTAATTTGATTTATATATATTTCAACATGTTTTTTAATTATTTAATTTTGAGTAATTTGGCCCTCCGTATTTCCCTGCCAGTACACTGCAATAAATGAATAAATACAATTAATTAATAATAATATAATAATAAACAAACAAACAAACAAATAAATAAATACTGCCAAGTTGGGCTTACTACTTTCATGGATGTATAATTTAGGAAAGATTAAATAAATACAATTATATTATCCTCATTAGTTTACTCTTTAATAATCTGAAACAAAGAAACACGTCTTATTTATTTATTTATTTATAACAATTTTAACTTTGTCAAAAATATTTATATTGGGAGTTTTGGCTTGGCTTAGAAAGCGCATCTAGTTGGTGTATATCTACACCGTCGCTGTCATTAGGTCGCGCGCACTGAGAGCACGAGCGCCGCTGCGGTGATCGTGCCGCGCGCTCCAGTCTCAGCAGCAGCAGCAGCGGGAGGAGAAACGTATAATCCGGTCGTTAATGTTGACAGCGACGCGACACGAGCGATTTTAACCATTCTATGTGGGAAATCGGACACCGGAACACATATTTCAGCAGAGCCCGTGTGTGTTTAAGCGCACGGGTGTTTAGAGACGGATGAGGCCGGACGCTGTCGGATGGGATTCCCGGAGAGAAACCGAGCGTCGCTGCTGTAAATAATTCAACATCGGCGTGAACAAAAAAAAAAATGCATCTGCACCAGGTGCTGACGGGGGCTGTTAACCCAGGGGACTGCTGCTACTCCGTGGGAAGCGTCCACGACGTCCCGTTCACGGTGAGTGAGAAATAAACCTGCGCGGCGGCGCGTTATTTTACGCCTGTGCGTGATCGATGATCAAGCGTGACGCGTGCGCGTGCAGCCTGTGGGCATCATCATCATCACCATCATCATCCTCATTATGCGTGTATGGGTTCAGTGTGCCATCTGTCATCCTCAAGGTTATCTGCGGTGTGTGTGTCCCTGCAGATCAGTAGCACGCGCGCGCATACACACACACACACACACACACACACACACACACACACCCCTGCGGTGTGCAAAAAACATGCATGATTGTATGACATGCTATGCCGGTTGCAACGCTCACTCACTATAACATGGAGCTTGAAGGTTGATATTGGTTGTAACTAGTACCTACAGCAGATGACATGTATTGTGATGCCCAGAAAGGCAGCAGGCCACGGGGATTGTCTTAATAGGTTATTATGAGACACTGCCATTGTGGTTGGATGCTGGGCCCATCAGCTGTGCACACAGTTGACAGTCCAGAGTCTCTAATCTAAAGATCTAATCACTGTAAGTTGTGCGTAGTGCACTGTATTCAGAATGGTTAATTCAGAGCCCCTATTTGCACAAGTAGGCCTACATCAAAAAGTGTCGCTTAAAGGTATAGTGAATGCAAAATCACAAATATGTAACTAATATGCGTGCACAAGGGAGTTGTATAAACAGTGCATGTTTATAGCTACAGTATGATACTAAAAAGGCAATCAGTACCAAATGCATTACAGTGTTTTTTTTTTTTTTGGCATTTATATAACTATAACATGCTGAATTTCTAACAGCAATGTGATTCAGCAAGCTGTTTGGCAGCATTCCTCCCTCACCATTTCAGTCTGATTGAGCCCATCGTGAAGACTGCGGTGATCAGTGTTGGAATATTACTGGCTGCTCATAAATATCTGCTGTCAAATGATGTTGGGTAGACAATCGTGTTTTTGAAAGAATCAAGCTGTGCCTTTTTAAGGGAAGGTGCTCTGCTGTGCGCTTTGATTTGTCTGACAGTCATAGCACAGAGCAGAAACCAGAACTGAAACTCTGATGCAGTCTGTATATTTCTCTGGTTCTCTATCAGAAAGTCCAGACGTGAGCTTTCACATGATTAGGTCAGTGCTGACAGTATCAGTTTCTCTTTGGAAATGATTGTTGTTGGCTTGCGCAAGAGCTGCTGATGAATTGTTGTTGTTGAGTGATGTTGTTGTCAACCTTTTTAATTTTGAAAGCCGCTTGTTGTCCAACACAATATTTAAAGCCCCCCCCCCCAAACCATATTATATATAAGATATTTTGTCTCACTTTATATTTGGAGTCTTTAAATACAATATACTTAATAATAAAATAATGAATTGTTATATACAATATACCTGTTGTGTTCATGTTGAATTTCAAAACACTTTGCTGCTCTTGAGGTGGGACACAGGTAAGGTTAGGGATGGTTTGGTGGTCAGGTTACGTTTAAGGGGTAGAGGTATAGGGTCAACAGTGTAATTACAGAAATTAATTACAGGTCAGTATTTTTTCAAATATAAGTAGGACTACAGTATAACAACATGTACCCAATAAGTGTATTTTATCAAATGATTAATTTAAAACTAAGTACATAGTAATTAAAGACACTTAGTATAAAGTGGGTCTAGATATTGTCAGTATTTTTGCTGTAGTGTTGACAGAGCTAGTTGTTTTTAAACATTTTTCTGAATATAAAATCAAATTATTATGTCACAATTTCCATTAAAATATTAAGCAGCAAAAACAGGTTTACATTTTTTTTTTTTTTATTGTATTTTTTTTTTTAATATATAAAGGATCACGTGTCACTGAAGACCAAAGTAATGCCTGCTGAAAAATCAGCTTTTCATATCCAAATAGAAAACAGTTGTTTTTTAAGTATAACACTTCAGAATATCACTCTTTTACTGTGTTGTTTATCAAATAAATGCAGTCATACTGAGCATAAGAGACCTCTATCAGAAACGCTGAGTAATCTGAATTATTCCAAACATTTGATCCGTGATGTATATGCAATTAATTAATTCATCATCATGCCATTTTTTGCTAAGAAAATTTCCCATACTAAAAGTTTTTAAAAACATTATATTATAATTTCATTTTAGTAAAGCATTTGATAGCTAAATAGTTTTAGAAGACTCAGCATTGGGTTTGTGAGAGCTGTCAGTCTCACTTTCTGGGTGTCAAGCCTTTTGCTTTTTTGCTTCCTGCTTACCACATCAACGTGACAGTTCAACACAATACAGCAAACCCACAGACTGCCAAAGGAGGAACATATTTAGTTTATCGGGTTTTTGGGCTCGTGGAGTGGTGGGTTGTAGTGTGTGTTTGTGAGGGAATGCTTGCTGTCATTGGACATGGCATAAAAATACACCCCAGCACAGCGTGTCTGAATCTGTTACGGTCACGCCATACTCAAGGCTGACACAGACTTTCACTCCTGCAGACGCCTCATCCTGGGCCTGCTGGGATTATTAGCCAGCGGGAGTGGAGGGTGGATCATAGCACCAGAGGATTTCAATGCCTTTGGGTTTTATTTGGGTGCTTTAACCTCACAGGAATATCATTTCATCAATAGCTGCGACATTCAGAGACTCTTGGAATATGTAATATGCAAAAATATGGCTCATGCCTGCTAGTAAACGAGCTGATGTTTATCACCGAGCTTATGATGCGTCACATAACAAGCAGCTGTGCTTCCGGGTTCTTTAGACAAGCAACTTAGTGATGGATATGAGCAGCGTTACGCTTGTCAGTGGTCTGTTGAAGGAATAGTTTCCCAAAATGAAAATTCTGTCATCAATGACCTCATGTTACCCTTAAAAAAAAAAAAAATCTCAATTTTATACAGGGTGTGCAGTTAAATTATAAATTGTAACTCAATGACATCTTTACAACAATAATGCAGTCTACTTGCATAAAATGCATATAAATATCAGTTTTCAGTGTCACTCTATATATCCCAATAATACAGTATGTCTTGGTAAGATGATATTTAAATGCTTTGTTTTATGATCAAAGCTCTGTAGTTTTTATTTGTGTGGGGGGCATATAATGCAGTGCAATATGAGGATGATTGAGAGATGTGTAGATGAACGTTACTCCTCCTAAGCCTGATGTATACTCACATGTGAACATGATTTTTCCCAGAAATTGTATTTTCATGTGTAATCATGTTAGTTGCTTCAGTACAGTAAGTGTTCATCTTGAAATATTTCTAAAAATATAAACTGTATTATGTTTACTTGATGAAAAAGTGAATATTTTACATGAAATGGTTACCATGACTTGAAGATGGACACTTTTACAATTATACTAAAAGGCCTAAAAGTGATATTATACTGAAGGTTTTGACCATGTTGATAATTTACAGGCTTTAGAAATTTGTTTCTCAAAAGGATACAGAAGGTTTTCTAGAGTTAATTTAGGCTTTTATTCACATATTGATCATTGGAGATTAAATATGCTAAAAGAAAACTCAAATGTGCTTGTTGGACATCCAAGAATCAGTGAGGATTGTCCTTCCTTAGAGCCACAAATAATGGTAGAAATCTGTTTTGCACAACTATTGGTTAAAGGAAAATTCCTGATTATTTTCAATGTAGTGTTAATTTATGGCATCTGTGGCAAGTTACAAATAATTTAGATTTGTGTCTCCTGTGTATGTGTATATATATATAAAAAATAAATAAATACCAAGCCTGTCTTTCAGTTTCACTTGTAGTAAAGCAAAAAAAAAAAAAAAGCCTGGTTAGTTTGGTTTGTTGATACTAGGAAGACACATGAAGTTGTAGGTACCACCATAAAGCACCTCCTAGAACAAATTGAACCAACATAAATGTTGTTTGTAGTGCATAACCAGAAAAAGAGCAGTCCTGTCAGTGTTCGTTTATCTGCTCTTGTTTGGAGACAGAGGAGCTATCTGAGCTCAGTATAGGGTGTACTAAAGCTGATACTTTACTAATGTAAAGGTCTTTTAGTATTTAAACAGTGCAGGTAATGATTGTCAGTAGCTGCTTAACATTCTGTGGAATAGCCCTTTATGAGCTTAAACCGTTCGGTGGGACTAGTCTTGATCTCTGAAGGCTATTACAATCACTGCACACATGTCGGATCACGAATGCTGACAGGCACGCAGAGCCGAATCGGGCAGGATGATTTGAGTTGTCTTCTCCCAGAGGATCATGTTCTCTGAGATTGATGAATGATGTCTTGCTCAAGTCGTATTCAGTCTCAGAGTGCAGAGGGACATGAATGATAGTCTACTGCACTGAACACACATACACTGTCTGAAATGATACAGGTAAACATATATATAGATAGATAGATAGATAGATAGATATAGATGATCGGGTACTTGCCACTAAAAATGAAAGTGTGTTGTATGTGAAATTTGGTGACACATTTTATGTGATATGTTCATTAAAAGTGAGTTCAATTAAAGTGAGCAATTAGTTCTCATGACTGCTTCGCCTGTGTCATTCACATGGTGTCTGCTGACAAAGAGAGAGAAGTGGAAAACACAGACAGAATTGCATGCTTCCAATCATATAAACGGAATTTACTGTATAATGTGGAATATCATTGACATTTGAAAGGTTTTGAACTCAAAAATGTAAAGCTCTGAAACTGTCCAGTGAACCAAATTCAGATTGCAATATGGAATAATGTCTGTGAATGCTGCTTAAATGAGAAGTCTGCATGGTTTGTCTCGGAGCGAATGAGCTGCGCAGTAACGTCTACTAGCTAAACATACTCAAGCATGCATGGCACACTTGACTAAACTGAGAATTTGTGTTTAACTTTAACAAATTATGACAGACAAACAGTATAGGCCTATGTCTAGTAAAATGAATGTTTCAAACTGATACTACTACTATTAATACAATATTAAAACCTACATTGACTTATTATTATTATTATTATTATTATTATTAATATTATTTAAATATAAAGGCATTTTTTTTTAATCTATGTTTTAATTAATAGTATGCAAGTTCTGTTGTGCAGCACCTTCTTTGACAAAAAAATAATGTTACATGTATATGGATTCATTTCATTAAACACCATTTTGATGATGAATTTGCATCACAGAATCCAAAATAAATAAATCGAATTAGAAAAACAGAATTAGGGGAAAATAAAACCCATTTCATGAAAAACTAGCTTACTCTTTTGAGTTTACTTGGAAGCAAACAAATGTTTACAATCATTCTTGAATTCTAACAAACATGTAGAATGCATGTCATTCCCCATTTAAGGTATGAAGTGAATATCATGGTAAATATTGAAATTGTGTGATGAATGAATTAACTGATTAGACCGTTTTAACAAGAACAGTACAAAATAAACAATTATAAAATACAAACAGCTGTAACAACAATATTTGTTAAGACAACCAATTTAGAAAACTGATTAATAGTGAAATCTTATTGGAATTGTGCATTCATATAGCGTTATAATTTGTCTGTCTTCTGTGTATGCACAGGGCTCCACAGTGCGAGCATTTCACTCGCATTTGCGACTAAAAATAGATGTGTGCGAACTGGAAAATGTATTTAGGAGCACAAGTGCGAATACAAAACAGCATAACTTATACAGTAGCCTATAACAAACGTATTAATTTATTCTGTTTATTTATGGAAAAAATTGCGATGCAGCCTCATATGATTACTTTAGAACTTTAAAAAGGCAACGGTTTAATTTAAATGAGCACAGATGAGAAGAAAAGCGGAGCGAGTTAAAGTGAAGACGCGCTGAATGACGCACATTCGCCACTAGAGGGCGCTGCCGCTGCCGTTACCCCGGTAACCCAGTAAACAAATCAGCTGCGCTACTTTCCTAAAACTGTGTAAATAATGTTTCACACTCACAGTCATTTAGATATTTATATTCGCTTTAGTCTTCACAATAGCATCAAATAATTCTTACTTAATGAGCTATTTATTTTCAAACATTGTTTCTAAGCTAAAACATGGCCCATCCACTTGTTAGGAGGACAACACTTTTTTTCACTTAGAAATTATATATTGTGATTTATAAACAAAAACATATACCGTGACAAAAGCTTCAATGATTATTGTGAAAATTTTATACCGACACAGTTGAATAGGATTATAACTAATTACATAATTAGCCTATTAAATAGTGTCTGAAGTAAAATTATTTAAGAACCTTGTGTACTTTCTGTATTCTGATAAATTAAATAATTGTGATTGTAAATCTCTTTGTATCCCCTTATTCAGCTAAAACACCTCATTTGAAAAATTTGCATTGCGCCCCTAAATTTTTTTAATGCGCTCCTAAATTTTTTGACTTAGGAGCACATGTGCTCCTTGGTGAAAAGGTAAGTGTCAAGCCCTGATGCACACCTCATAGTAATGTGTGTGTGTGTGTGTGTTTGCCCAGTGGAGTCTATAATGGAGATGAGTGTCATTTTGAGCTTGTTTGCTTTCAGTGCCTCTGTGCTCTCTTCCCATTAATAAGTCATAGAGTTGATGAGAACACACACACACACACACACACACACACAGACAGACACACTGCTCAGAACAACAGGTGCAGCATTTGCCTCTTCAGTCTGGACTGATTAATGGCTTGTGGCAACCTGTGTGTGTGTGTGTGGATGTTCACAATGTACCACGGCATCAATGCTGAAGTATATAGAATACAGAATAAGGCATTGTTCAATATTGAATTTATGTACGTTTTCTACATACCGTATAGTATATACTGTATAGTGAACATTGTTTTATTTTAAAGTGCCCCTATTATGGGTTATGAAAGGTTCATATTTTGGTTTCTGGAGTCCCCATGCAAGGTCAACAAACACTTTCATTGTCTTATTATATGCGTTTATTTTAACCTTATTTGCTCAACGACTCCCAAACAATTCGCTCAATGATTAATTTTTCCAAATCGCTCCTTTGCGTGATGCTAATCTGCAGTGATTGGTTGATTTCATTTCCATTTCATCATGCCTGTAATGCTTGCTAAAGCAGCGTTTGTGAGGGCAGTGCTGCTTTGTGTGCAGCGTTACCGGGGAAACGGCTATTTAAGCAGCACCTAGTGTCAAAGAATGAATTTGCATTTTCATTCAGACCAACGTGAAAATCAAGTTTTCCCAGGTCTGCGTGTGCAACAAGTGGGCGGGCAGTATGCTAATGTTTCATGTTGACATCAACATGAAGCGGCTTGGTATTCGTTTTAAAAATGACTCGTTTAAATGATTCAGAGTCGACTCTTTCTTTTGAGAGACAATATCAATATCAGGATGCTTTCATTCACTTAGAGCTGTGTTACACTCTGCATGAAACGTCATTTTTAAAAATCAATAATAGGAGCACTTTAAAAAATTGAATGGTACACCGTAATAATAAATGTTTCCATGAGTAGTATGGTACACATGGTCACCTAGCCTTGTTACGTTAGCGAGTACATCCATTTATATAATCTAAAAAAGTATTTTGTGGTTTAAAACTTTGAACAAATTAAAATGTAAACACATTTGCTGTGTGCCAATTTGCAGTTGTGCCAACTGTCCATCTTAAATGATATTTAAACTAGTGCTGTCAAACAATTAATCGCATCCAAAATAAAAGTTTTTATGTACATAATATATGCGTGTGTACTGTGTATATTTAATATGTTTATATTTACACACATGCATGTAGATATTTAAGAAAAATTTTATATTTGTATATTATATATATATATATATATATATATATATATATATATATATATATATATATATATATATATATAAATTATATATATATATATAAATTATATATATATATATATACATGTAAATACATGTTAATATTTTCAAAATATTGTATATACTGTATGAATGTGTATTTATATATACATAATAAATATACACAGTACACACATGTATATTATGTAAACAAAAACGTTTATTTTGGATGCGATTAATTGTTTGATAGCATTAATTTAAACGTATAAATAGTGTGTCCCAAATTTGTTAAATGGGTATCCCAAAAGTACCTGGATGGTTTACTATTTCTAGTGAAAATTCAAAGTACATATATCCATGCACACTCTGACTAATATTGCCTACAACCTATTGAATGTTGGATGTGGATTCGATTCAGATTACAAACAGAAATAAGAAGTGTTAAAAAACTACAAACATGGAGGATATATGAAGCCGTCGGTTCAGAAGAGGCATTTAGACAAAGGGGTTTGCATGATTAATAATCAGTATTTAACATGCTGAAAAAAATATAGTTAATGTTATCCACATTATATTTCATCTGCAGCAATATTATGAACTTTTATAACGATAGGTTTGGTCATTAACTTTCGTTATGCAGTCACATCAGGAGAGTTATTGGCATGAAAAACTCACTAGTGGCAGATTAACATGCCTCTTCATTTCTCTCCAATATGGTAGGAAGATAAATGAAATAAAGTGCGAAGGATGTGACAAGATGATCAACAGGGCAGTTTAAAGTGTGATGGGATGTGTGTAACTAAGCAACAGAGTACATTTAAAGACACAGTTATGAAGAAGTATGTCCCAAAGGTTTCCTACTTTTCTGCTACACGTTCAAAATAGTTTTTTGAGGTTATTAGTATAAGCAGATGAATTGTGATGCAACAGTTGTCACATCAGACATAGAATGCTGAGTGCATTGCCTTATGGGTCACGCTAATCAGGGTAGTGTGCTTTGTTGTGCCCTGTCCGTTTTGGCATGTAGCCAATCATCGAGATATTTCATGTATAGAACCATTTCTAAATTTCTCAAATACCATTATGAGCAGTATTGTGCTATTTGAAACATGACTAAAAATGCTGAATGGAGCATGTGCAGTAGATCAGTGCCAGGAGGAAATGTAACCCAGGAAAAACAGGATGCATCAGTAAGCATATTTAGCTCATCAAATGGGCACATCTGTTTAGAGTCCGACACTGTGTGTGTGTGTGTGTGTGTGTGTGTTTACTTCCCCACTCTATGTAGAGCATTACACTCTTTTTGCTGTTGTTTAACTCTGTAATTTTGTATTTTTACAACAACATTGTGAATTGTAAAGTAAAAAGTCGTGACGTATTGTCAAGTATGTCATACTCATACTCGAAATTGGTGCTCTGCGTTTAACCCATCCAAGTGCACACACACAGCAGTGAGTAGTGAACAAATGCGCACGCGCACACACACACACACACACACACACACACACACACACACACACACACCGTGAACACGCACCTGGAGCAGTGGGCAGCCATGCTGCAGCGCCCGGGGAGCAGTTGGGGGTTCGGTGCCTTGCTCAAGGGCACCTCAGTCGTGGTATGCGCTGGACATTCACTCCCCCCACCTACAATTCCTGCCGGCCGGGGACTCGAACCCGCAACCTTTCGATTACGAGTCCGACTCTCTAACCATTAGGCCACGACTTCCCCTAAAAAGTGCGAAGGATGTGACAAGATGATCAACAGGGCAGTTTAAAGTGTGATGGGATGTGTGTAACTAAGCAACAGAGTACATTTAAAGACACAGTTATGAAGAAGTATGTCCCAAAGATTTCCTACTTTTCTGCTACACGTTCAAAATAATTTTTTGAGGTTAATTATACAGTATCAATGTAAATAAATGTTATGTCGGTGTGTAAATATGCTCCTTCTAAATCGTTACTCTTTCTCAGTTCAGTTATGACACACATTGCTTCATTGCCAAAGCAGTTTCTTTTAAACTGCAGCCAGTATAGAAACATAAAAATGCGACAGTGAACGTTGAAAGGGACATAATAATAATAATAATAAACTACAAAATAAGGAAGAGAGAATTCCCTGTTTTTCTTTTGTTTGTTTGTTTGTTTTGATTGATTCCCAGTCAGGGAAGTTTGGGGTTGCTAAGGTTTTTTTTCTTTTCTGTGTTGTTTTAGTAATAGTAAGATGAGTAACCGAAATATAATAATATTAATATTTATTTATTTATTTCCTGTGATAGCAAAGCTGAATTTTCAGCAGTCGTTACTCCAGTCTTCAGTGTCACATGATACTTCAAAAACCATTCTATGATTCATGTTTATTTGCTGAAGAAAATCAGTACTGTTCATGCGCAAGTCTATATATAATTATACCATTGTTTATAGTCATATATCAATCTTATATTGTTGGTACAGTCTTAATAAATTATGGAGATGTAAATCAGTAAATTTAATTGCATGCTTGTAGAAGCATAATCTGAATGACTAATAAATGTGGAACGTCTTGTTGAAGTGCACCATTGTGTTTGCTTGACTTTTTGAAATCTGTATTGTAATGTGTTAAATTAGTTGTAAGAAATGGCAGAGTTTAACTGAGTGATATCTGTTTCTTTAGGCCTATGGCTCAGGCTGTGATATCGTGATCCTTGCAAGTGATTTTGAGTGTGTTCAAATTATTCCCGGAGCTCAGAATGGAAACATCCAGGTGGGCTGTGTGGAGTGCTCTCAGCAACTTGGCCGGGTAAGACCATACTACACTTCTTATATTTACATTAATGCTTATAGCAGACATTTAATACAAAACACTGAACAAATGTGGAATACTATAACAAAAGTAATCCATCCTAGTCAAATAGTAACATGAGCAGTGGGCAGTTATTGACTAGAACAGACATTTCTAAACCAAAATATCAGATTTGGCCAAATTGAAATTGTTAGCCAGCCAATTAACAAACATGTAAATCGGTAATTAACATTTTATGTTTTCCTTTTGTGTGTGTGTGTGTAAATATTAATGTAAATTGTGCAGTGTTGTACAGATTGCTCTCATTTAATTGCTGCATCATTAGCTTTACCCAGTGGAGTTGCACTTTGGCCATCTGTTCTTGGATGGACAAGAAGAAAGTCCTGTTGTGGCTGGTTGGAGTGATTAATCTAAAAGAGCAATGGAGAGCACCACACGTGTTGGGGGAATCAAGCTTGCAAATTGATTTGAAGGCTGGGATAAAAGAGTGAAATGCAGCAAAACATATAAAAAAATGTCTTTTTCAGCAACATTCTGCTGTGTATCTGATAAGCCACAACTCACTCCTGACAGAGTACAAACACGGATAAATGAACAAATATCCAGTTATCTGCACTGACTGGGTTTTGTGTTCACAGTTTCTCTTTGCTAATGGTGGAACTGCTCTTTTATTATTATGGTAATTATAAATAATTTGTAAATACTTGTCTTTTTTTTAGATCGCTGCATCTTATGGAAATACCGTTTGTATTTTCGAACCAATAGCTTCCAACCCAAACAAGCGTCACAAGGTGAGTTTTGCACTGGAGGACAGTGGATCTTCTTTCAGAGAGTGATAATAATGAATTCTATGGACATTTTGACATCTTTAGTAATTTACCCAAATATATGCTTTCTATATTTTCCTATATTTTTCCTGAGAGTCATGTTTGACCAAAAAAAGTCTTTATTACATGTAATACATGCAATGTAATTATTTAGAGTAAAAAATATTTATTTGAATTCTTTACATTTTTTTTTAAAGCACCTGAATTACCAATGGCAGAAGACTGGTCAGTTCTTTCTCAGTGCTATAACCTACAATCTGGCTTGGGACCCGCAAGGTTTGTTTGAAGTATACACTTTGTCAGTGAATGAACTAAATGCTTTCAGTAGCTCCCTTTTTCAACTCTGTTTGGGCCTTCTGATTAAATAATACATTTAGGAGATATTTCTCTGACTTGAGTGCAAACTCAATCAATTATTTATGTTTGAATAAACAGAATAAAACATGAGATTTGAAATGGTAAATGGTGCAGGTTTGTTAGATTGGTTACTGCATAATAACGCAGTGACTAAGCATAATAAAAATAATCACCAAACTTCAATTTGTGTATTTTATAATTCTGATAACTTCCATTTTATTATAAAATGAGGGAAATATTAATAGTAATGATGATATTAATAATATATAACAATACAAGTGCACCCAAAACTTTTATTATGTGTATGGCAACATTAAATGTATATGTGTGTAATATTAATTACATCTGTTTGTCATGTAGGCAATCGTATCTTGGCGGCGACTGAGCGTTTGCAGCTGTGGGCTCCTCCAACCAGTGACACGCTGATAGAGGAAGAGGACAGTCAGCTGAATGATGACCGAGCTCATGAGCTCATGCTCAACGACTGGAAATGTGTCTGGCAGTGCAAGTGAGTGCAGCTTAAGATCTTAACCACACTTCTGTCTGCATACTAAATCTTTAATGTCACTTGTCTGATTTACTGAACGTTAAAGCACATTTGATTATTTAAATGGGCTGTATAATGGAAAAAGATGGATTTTACTCTTCTTAAATAAGAATATTATGTAGTATGTAGGTATAATATTGCCCAAGGTTTTCTCAAGCTGGAGTTTGCGAGGGGACTGCAGGGTGTTTGAAATCGCTAATTGAAAGGGTGTACAAATTTTATAATTAATTAAATCAACAAAATATCAAAATAAAACACTTTAATATTATGAATATTATATTGTGTATTATATATTGTTTTAACATTATTAGCATTTGACTTTCAGCTTCACTGCAGTGTGTCTTTTAAGGCTGGATGGATTTAAGTGTTCATTATCGGGGTGCTGTTATCTTAGAATTTAAACGATTATTATTATTAATGCATGGTTATAGTTAGCGAGGGTAGAAAATGAAAACAAATAGAAAATAAAAAACATCAAATTCAAAAATTGTGACTGACATAATGATTGATAATTAAAACAATTTTAAAAAGTAATTGTAAATTTAAGTAGTAAAATTTGAATTTTTTTATTTATAAATTTTTTTTTATGTGAAAACGTGAAAGAATTTTATGCAGGTGTAATGTGCTTCTTCAAAACACCCTTTATGTGGGCCCTATATGAAATATACCTCACTATGTGCAATGTGGATTTTCAAAGGTGTAATATGGGTCTTCAAAACACCCTTTATGTGGGCCCTTTATGAAATATACTTCACTATGTGCCCAGAATTTTTACCTGCATTTGTGTGGGTGTAAATTGCTCTGCTTCACGTGTGTTTTATGTCAGGACTGCTGCTGCTGTTCATATTACTCAGTGGTCTCCAGATGGAGAATATTTTGCCACAGCTGGAAAGGTAACCCCCCCCCCCCCCCCCACACACACACACACACACACACACACACACACTCTTCATGTTATATAAGCAATAAATAAGTAAAATAATATAATCTATAAATATAAGTGTTGCTAATTATAAGTACTACACACTAGTCCTGTCCCGTACAGAAACCTTTACCGTTGTGATGTGTGAAATAAGAAATCGTCTGGTTCCCCTATGAACATAGATCCATTTTGTATTTGGGAATGAATATGAGTAGCACAGGAAGCTATGGCTTCAAATTAGTTAAATAACAGTAAAGCTATCCTTTTAAACTAGTAGTTAGCTACTGTACAATCTATTAGCTAACCGATCTATGTCATTTAAGGCAAGGTTATATTATGTAAGGTTAAGGTAAGCTATTTAAGGGGGTAATATCTTTTATCCTAGCAGTATTTTATAGCTTCAAGACAATTGCGGATTAAAAAGGCATCAGCATCAAAGAGTATTTGAACCGATAATTTGAGATGCAACTAATAAAACTATGAAACAACATAAAAAATAAAAAAATACTTAAAGACTTAACTAAATGTTTTACTGAAGTAAAAGGACTGTTGTGAACCAAGGGCTGGACGATATGGCCAACATTTATGTCACGATATATTTCTTAATTTCGGTCGATACGATATAATTCCGATATCGATATGAACTCTATTTAAAAACTGCCAAGAATGGCCGCAACAGATGTCTGTACCTACAAACTTATGAAAAATAAATTTGCCAAGTCTACGAAACCTCCTCCTATAAAACTATATATTTTATATAAAAAAAAAAGAAAAACGCACAAATAAATAATGTTCACCTTTTATTTTTTGTATTTAGCCTTCATACAAACAAGAAATGTGAAATCACTGTCAAATAAACATCTCAGACTCCCCTTATTAATATTACTATCTTTAACTTCAATCTATAGGCTAACATACATTACCGGTCAAACGTTTTTGAACAGTATGATTTTTTTATGTTTTTTTAAAGAATTCTCTTCTGCTCACCAAGCCTGCATTTATTTGATTCAAAATACAGCAACCAGTAACATTTTGAAATATTTTTGCTATTTAAAATAACGGTTTTCTTTTTTAAAATATTTTAAAATGTAATTTATTCCTGTGATTTCAAAGCTTAATTTTTAGCATAATTACTCCAGTCACATGAGAAATCATTCTAATATTCTGATATACTGCTCAAAAAACATTATAATAAATGTTAGATTTTTAAAAAAAAAAGCATTTATCTGAAATACAAATCTTTTGTAACATTGTAAATGTCTTTATCAATCACTTTTGATCAATTTAAAGCATCCTTGCTAAATAAAAGTATTAATTTTATATAATTTCTTTCCAAAAAAATAAAAATTTAAATAAATTATATTGACTCTAAGGTTTTGAATGGAATAGTGTATAAATGTAACAAAATCTTTTTATTTCAGATAAATGCTGATCTTTGGGTTTTTCTGTTCAAAGAATCCTGAAAAATATGTACTCAACTGTTTTAAATATTGATAAGCAAATCAGCATATTAGAGTGATTTCTGAAGGATAATTTGACACTAAAGACTGGAGTAATGATGTTGAAAATTCAGCTTTTTAATATAAAATTTTCACATTTTAAAATATATTCAAACAGAAAACAGTTATTTTAAATAGTAAAAATATTTAAATTTGAATGTTTTTGCTGTACTTTGGATCAAATAAATGCAGGCTCGGTGAACAGATGAGAATTCTTAAAAAAAACACAAAAAAAAAAACGTTAACCTTACTGTAGGCTGATTGTTCTTATAGATTGAAACAAATGTGCTTCAGCCAGGATAAAGAGTATGAATAGTGCTCTGAGTTGCTGCAGAAAAAAATACAAAAATAAAAATTTAGCGACAACAAAAGCATGTTGCTTGAGACAGGCTTATTCTTGAAAATGCAATCTGATTCTCTGCCAGCAGGAGGCGCTGTGAGAGCAGCAGAACTAGCGGTTTCCCCGGTAATGGCTGTAATCAAAGCATCTCCGAACACAACTTTATTAGATCAAATGAAAATGTCATCGAAACTTTTCTGAAGACAGTCGGTTCCCTTCAGAGATACATTCATATAAAACACCCGCCACGCGTTTTGATTTTGAAACGTGTATTGCTCATGTTTATTCAACAAACGCCACAAATAAATCAATGTTTGAGAAACACTGGTAAGGTATATCGAAATATCGGAAATGTGTTTAAAAATCATATCACCGTTATTGAAAAAAATTATATCGCGATACATATTGATATTGAATTATTCCCCAGCCCTATATAATATCTACTAAAATAAACTGGACTGAAATTTACTGTGGAAAAGAATGTGACATGCTATACTTTTCAGAAAAAAATTGTAGTACAGCCAGTTTACTACAGTAGTCAACATTTGAAGTGGATCAAAGTTGTACTAAAACCTTAAACCAAAATGCGTTATTGTCTTAGGACAACTTTGAACTTTTTTGATCCACTTCAAATGTTGACTACTATAATAAAGCCACGCCATTTTAAAACAGCTGAGCTTCTGTGATTCTACTGGTTAGATTCGACTACATGGCTACTTAAAGGTGCATTCACTATTTTTTATTTTTTTTTGCGAGTCAAAAAGGCCTATTGTCTGCACTGTAGCAACGCATGAAGCATGACACACACAGAAGTCACATTCAAACCAAACAGCTTTCTGTTGGTCAACACGTGGAATCTGCATGACCAACTTGAACATCTTGTGAAATCTGCATGAGGAAATATTAATATTGCACTAGCTCAAAATTTCCAATTGTGTGGATTCCTACTGAAATAGAACAGCGGTCAAGCCTTTTCAAAGTATGTTCTATTGACTGTGAAAGCAAATCTTGCAGATATACTTTTTTTTTCTTCTTTTTCCAAGCCCTAAAATCACTTGCATATGCACTGTTGTGTGTTCGTTCAAAAAATCTAGCTGTGCATGTACATCAGCGTACTGAGCTGTTGATGAAAATGATGTTACACAAACTGGCCTTAAGCCAGAGCGGCACACAAACAAGGCAAGGGAAGTATACTTTTGGCTTTATAATTAGTTACTCAGTGGCCTCAATATAGGTTTGGTCCATCCAAAAACATTCTGTCCTTCTTTGGAGTACAAATATATTGATTGGCGTAAATGTGATTCTCTTGAAAATGGTATTGCATTTAGTCTTTTTTCATACTCTGAACAATAAAAGCAATTTGCACATCAGCTAGTGTGAAAATGTGAAATTATAGGGGCACAACTATTTCTCTCTCTCTCAGGATGACTGCCTGCTGAAGGTGTGGTATCCCACCACAGGATGGAAGTCTGCAGTGGTGATGCCAGACGTGACTGATAAAAAGATCCCAGCGGTTAATTTCTCATTTGTGTATCTGGCGCATCCACGTACAGTCACAGGCTTCTCCTGGAGGAAAACCAGTAAATATATGCCCAAGTATGTCAAACACATCCACAGATTCTTTCACTCACACTAGGGTGGGTGCTATGACAGAATGTATCATGCAATAGTAGCAATGTTTCAACTAGTAGATACACGGCTACACCATTTGTACCATTTGGTAGATACTGTATATGCATGGGGGTTGAATTTTACAGTAACAGCTGTGCATGTATTGACTTCAAAGGTGGTTCATTTAGTCAGTGATCTTACTTTTGTTTAAAGCTGAAGCTGTTTTTGCACTGATGCCAGACAGACCATTCATCATTCAGATCATTATGTAAAATCCATAAAAAATTAAAAGAACAAATTATCCAAAACTAGATTATCCAGTGCCATAATTGACAATTCTTTAAAATAAATGTATATATTTTGATCAAACTTCCATAAAAAATTGCTAAAATGTTTTGAAGTATATGTTGATAGTGTGAAATAAAAAGGACTCAAATCTTTACTATTTTGGTGTAAAAAAATATATAATGTTTGAAATATTTCATTCATAATGTAATTATAAATTTTAGTCATTTAAAAAATAACAAATATCTTAACAGATTTGAGACGAGACTTTAGTGAGTCAGATATTAGTTAAGTATTCCTCATTCCATTTCAATTTTGACTCCAACCTCATATCTGCAATTTCTTTTGCCGAGGCAGTGTAGCAGATTTAGCAGTGCAGGAAACACTGCTGAGATTTTAGTCTTAACGCCCACCCTTAAGTCACACTGTGAATTCCACCCTTGTTTGTGTGTATTTCTCATTGTGTGTGTATGTCGTAGGGGCTCTGTGTGTAACGTGTTACTGACGTCCTGCGCGGATGGCATCTGTCGTCTGTGGAGTGAGACCCTCTTGCCTGAGGACAGTCTGTTGGGGGGGCAGATCTCAGAGAACAGCACCAGCTTTAGCTCCTCTCTGCCAAACATTGGTCAGAAAGACAAGATACAGCATGCTCTGGAGGTCAGCATGCAAAAGCACACATGCTTATAAACAGCATTCTGAAATCATACAGACACAATTACATTACGTAGCCCTAAATTATTGGTGTCAAGGCATAATAAAGAATAATGCGTTATGCATGTTAACTGGGTTACTTTTCAAAATTAGCCATTTCTGTAGCCTCTGCTTTGATTAATTGCGCCTGCAATTAATCAAATAATCACACTGTTGTTTGTGTGTTCCTTCATATTTGCTTAGATATCAAGGCTGAAATCACTCTGAAATGCAAATAAATGTCTGTTTCTAAATTATATTGAAATAGTCGAATGGCAGAAGTATTGAAGGATGTTTTGCAACAGATCTCCTCCTCAGCAGTTGTCATCTTCAGTAGGATGTGTGAAAACTGTATGCTAACAAGCAGCAGCCTACCCTTTGTCTCCATGTAAACCAAAAACTAACAAGCAATACATTTAGTTTTTTAATGAAATCAGATGTTGCTGCCAGTACACAAATTGGTTAGCAATTTAAAATCATCAAGCTTCAAACAGGGCAAAACAACCAAATAGAAGCACCACAAATGTACTACATAAGACAAATATGTAGAAATATTTCAGAACACTCAGAATATAGTGCATAATGAATAATATTTTTTTTGTCTTTAATCAACTTGATTGGGCAACTTGACGATGAAAAACATGAGATACTCTCCATTAAATTTAACAAATTAAAAAGCCGATTGAGATTCGGGAATGTTTCTGACTGCTGGAGCTCACATTGGGTCCTGCTGGGTAGTAATACAAATGCCTTGTTATAGTGGCTTGTTAACTGAGTTTTATTCATCCCATTTCCAAAATCAGCCAGTAATCTTTGAAAGATGCAAAAACTTATGTGTTTGGGCAGTTTTACATCACATGGGTATTTACATGGCAGTGTGATTCAAAGTCAGAAAAAAAAAAGCATTATATTTGGTTAATTTCCTCCGTAAATCTCCATCTACAGTTTGCGTAGACATATACATGTGCATGGGCTTCATTTAATATAATTGTGCATATGTTGATTTCATCTTTTTGTGGATTATGTGGTTTTATTGGAAAAACAGAAGCATGATGAATGGACTCTCTGGTTTGAACAGCTCTGATAAGTAATAAATAACATGATGTGCAGTTAACTTTATTATAAGAAAGTAAAAACACATTATTTACCCCGTTTGCTTCTGCAAGGCACCAGTTACACATTTTTCTTATGTTAACATCAGTATTTAATGGGTATGGAGGGTAGGCACCTACTGGCAGAAACATAAATTGGCATAAATTGATTTCTTTAATGTTAGATTTTAGGATATTGTCAAATCAATTTTAGACAGAATTTTGTGTGAGTTTGTATACATTTGTGTAATAAAATCACAGGCTGTTGGTTTTTCAGTTTAGCAAACATGCATGGTTGTCACATCCTAAGCGTATTTTTATTAATAATGCAACTTGAAGATGCACACTTTCATCTGTCTCCATGTGTCATCTGTAGATGGGAGATGTAGATGGTAGATGTGCCATCCGTAGATGATTTTAGGGGAAAAACTTTAATCGCACATGACAAGTGTGTGTTTTTGGGGCTTAGAATACTATACTCCGTTTCATTGTTGGCCTGCTGAACATGAATTGCATTTACAATGGTAAAAATTGTCTGTCTCCATTCAGTCTATCCACCACCTCAAGCACCTGCGTAGGGGCCGCAGAAGATCGTCCGCCCTGGTGGCCCACACCGAGCTGCTACCCAGCCAGCTGGGGTCCCACGAATCTCACCGCCACATCTCATACCACGCCAACGCCCTCTGCCACTTCCACATCTCTGCCAGTATCAATCCCAACACAGGTGCACATACACACACTTACTTGTGTTTACATGTTTTATGAGAACACAATTTTGCATAGAGATAGAGATTCTATAACTACATAGAGATATAATTACATAGAGATTCTTCATAAACAGCTTAACCTTTTTACGTCTGACATATGAAGTATTTATTATTATAATTTTTTTTTTATGGAACAGTTTATTGAACCTTCAGACAAAATATAAAAAAAATTTGCATGTTTTTTTTTTTTTTTGAGTATCATATTTGATGCATCAGACTTTGTGTCTAGTAAACTCTTAAACTAGTACGTAATAGTAAATTCTTAAACTTTTGTGATACAATTGGAAGCTCTTCAGAGGCCCAAACTGTGCAATTTTAGTGCAGTTGCTGAGTTTTTCTGTCCAAAAAGTAAGATAAAAATCTGACTGCTTATTATTTAAAAAAAAAATACAGAAAGTTTTCTTTTGCAGTTTATGGGTGGAGTTAGAAGGTAATCATCTCAAAATAAAAAGAGTCCTTGTAAGCCACATATGGTGATCTTTCTTTCCGTCATCAGATATCCCCGTAGCGCTGGCTGGATCAGGCCTGTTCTCTGAGGATGTCAGCGGAGGGTTTGTGGTTCACTGGCTGAATAATAAAGATCTGAGCTTCACCACCTCCATGGACCTGTTCATGCAGCAGCTGCGCAAACTTTCTGAACAACACTTGGAGCAAACCACTGACGACTTTGAACAGGAGGGGGCAGCCAAGTTTGACTTTGGTATTACCTTGTTATAAACCTGTTAGCATATATATTAGACTTAAAGGGATAGTTCAAACAAAAAATAAAAATTTCTCATTAATTACTCACCGTTGTGTCCTTCCAAACTCGTAAGATTCGTTCATCTTCAGAACACAAGTTAAGATATTTTTGATGAACCAGTGATATCACAGTGATTTCTGGGCCTGGGAACATTTCAGTTGCATTGCTGTCTATGCAGGGTCAGAGAACTCTCGGATTTCATAACAAATATTGTAATTTGTGTTCTGAAGATGAACAAAGGTCTCACAGGTTTGGAATGACATGGTGAGTAATTTATGACAGAATTTGAATTTTTGGGTGAACTATCCATTTAAAGCTGACATAAACATGGGCTAAAAGCTGCAAAGAATGCTGTATGGGTTTTTTAATCGTGGCATTATTGTTTCTTTCAGATTCTCATCTGCATATTTATAGTATATTGTACAATGTGCTCTTTTGTGTTTCTTTTTTTTTTTTTTAGATCTGGATGAGATGTCTGATAAGGGCTCTTCAGAGCATGAGGAAGGAGATCAGGAGGGCAGCACCAAGGCCTCTTCTCCAGGTTCAAGCAGCAGTGTTCCTCTACCCTCTGTTTTGCTGGATCGGAAGCTGGAGACTCTCATCCTGGAGTGGAACAAAAGTCCAGACATGCTCTTCACTATTCACCCACACGATGGATCCTTCCTTGTCTGGCACATCAAATACCTGGATGAGTTTATACCTGGCATCTTCAGACAGGTTCAGGTAAGATACTCATTCAGAAATCATGGTAATGACGAGTCATGATAGTTTTGAGGTATGGTGTCATGTTCAGAAATATTGGCAAGCCTATGCTCTATAGTTGTTGGCAGCAGCCATTGAAAACTTATGCTGATACAGTAATACACTTATGCTACAAATTACCCGGATAAACAAAATAAAATTCATTTATTTTCTCCTTTAGGTGTCATTCTCCTCTCGTATCCCGGTAGCGTTCCCCACAGGCGATGCTAACTCCCTCAGTAAGAACATCATGATGTACGCCTGTACGTTTATGGACCAAGACACCTGCAGCGCTCTGGAGGATAAGAGAAGCGAGCGGCGAGTTCCTCAGACTGCATCTGCATCCGCAGGGCTCAGTGCTCTTGGACACTCTCTTGCTGCTGTCATCGGACCTGCCGTCATGATGGTGTCCAAACACGTGGATGGCTCGCTCAACCAATGGGCTGTGACTTTTGCTGAGAAGTCCGCCTTTTCAAACGTCCTCACAGTTTCGCACAAGTTCCGTTACTGCGGGCACCGTTTCCATCTCAATGATTTGGCTTGTCACACGGTCCTTCCCTTGCTGCTGACATCATCTCATCACAATGCACTGTTGACTCCGCCCTCTGGATCTGGAAGCATTGACAGAGATGAGATTGGGGGTGTGGCTCTACAACCCACCAGGCCAATGAGAGGCATTCCCCGAAATCAACTGCGAAATGCAGCCACGCGTACATTCCACGACCCCAATGCGATCTACAGTGAGCTGATCCTCTGGAGAGTCGATCATATTGGCCCACTCTCCTGCACAGGGGGCGTGTCGGAGCTAGCACGAATCAACTCGCTGCACACATCTGCGTTCTCCAACGTGGCCTGGCTGCCAACACTCATCCCTAGCTCAGTACTTGGTGAGTTTACACTACATTATAGCTGTATCCATACCTGGCATATAATACACTATGAGATGATGAGAACTGTCACTTATTGAGTGATGAATGATAAAGCAGAACACCCTAACAATGTATTTGTAGCCACCCAGAACAAGCAATTGTAACTGCTTAGTAGCACACTACCAACCACATAGAATCACCCAAGCAATTCCCTTATAACTATCCAGTACCTTATGAACATCCTAGAAACACCCTACAACCACAGCATCATAGAAATGACCTAGCAATGCCTTAGCCATCAGCTAGTAAAATATCTAGCAATTCCCTATCAAGCACCCAGAAACTACCCCACAATTCCCTGTCAACCACCCTGAACACGCAGAAACCAACAATATTATAGCAACCATCAAGGAACTACCTGTCAGTGCCCTAGAAACAACCTTGAACTCTGTTGTAACACCTAAGAAACTGCCTATCCATAACATCCTAAAAACTTTAGCATATATTTGCAATGCCTTTGTAACCACCCAAGAGTTGAGCATTACCAAACCTCACTCACATTTTGATTCTATTCTATCGTTAGCTGCACAGACAAGCACAGTCAATTATTATTTAGAGTCCCAGCCTCAGAGGAGACAAGACCAATGGATTGTATTCTGCTGCCACACAGATCTAATATAGACATATAATTTCTTTTCCAGCTGTTTGTTCACAGACATAACAACTGTTTTTGTAACTCGTGTGTGTTTTTAATATAAAATTGCGTGTATTTGACAGTTTAAGCGCAATAAGACATGAAAGAGACAAAAGAAAAGAAAACATGAAAGAGTGCTCACTAGGGATGGCCATTTCAAGCAAAATTAATATTCAAAGATCGCTATTAATTATTGGGGGAAAAAAGTTCCTGGGACATATATGTGGGGCGTATCTATCAAAATAGGGGCGAGACCCTTTTGGGGTAGGGGCGTGTTTGTTTTGGTCATTTCAAATATCAACATTGACTTCCAGAAATCGCTTACCCTGCCTTTAAGATGTTTGTCAGTGTTGCTCAGGATTTGCAAATCATTCGCCACGTCATATCAGTCATCTCTCTATACTCTGTTTATGTACCAAGCTAACTTTTATGTACTGTAATGTAACAAGCTACTGCTAGCAAGCGGCTAACCATGTCCCTTAAGTGCCTCTGTAGAACGCATTATTCGTTTTCCGTGCCTTCCCCAATACAGATTCAGCACACCTCTAACCCAGTCGAAGGTTAGAGTTTGTGGTCCGCACAGAACTCTTATTTGAAATTGTCCCAAGTTACCGTAACCATTGTATGCCATACAAGTCTACAGTGTGCACGTGAGACAATGTTTTCTTCTGTTGTCTTTGACAGCTTTTAGGTGCAGTATTGGCAGCCCCACCCTCTGCTTACATGAATGCGTCATCACCGCATCAGCACCGAAAACCTGGGGATTTTTTTTTTTTAGACAATCGCATAACCTCAATATTCTATAATTAAATCAACTAATCGAATATTCGAAAATCGTGACCCATCCCTAGTACTCGCATGCCCTGTGATAGCTGCTTTCTGTGCGTGTGCTTTGGATGTGTGAGCTCAGAAAACCGGATATCAGAAGCACAGCCCTATTCTGGCAAAGGGGGCGGTGAACAGCAGCTCATGTGCATTTAAAGATACGTGTATGACAGTGTGTTTCTGCTTCCACTCAAAATAGACATTTTCAAAATGATATAATACATTATCTGTGGGGTATTTTGAGCTGAAACTTAACTGACACATTCTAGGGACACCTGAGAGTTATATTACATATTGTAAAAAGGAGTTGTTACTATGTTGGGCTTCATGAAAATGTTTTGTGTTTATGTCAGGAACGTACTGTAACTCAGCAAGTGCGTGCTTTGTGGCATCTGATGGTAAAAACCTGCGTCTGTATCAGGCTGTGGTGGATGCCCGCAAACTACTGGATGAACTCTCCGACCCAGAGACCTCTGTAAGAGCTTTTCAGAGTAGATTTGATCAAAATAATGTCCTTTTCTGCCAATTAACGTATGGTAAATGTCATTAGAGTTGACCTGATTGTTGATCACTGATGGTTGCTTTTATGTTCAGAAACTGGTGGGTGAAGTATTCAACATTGTGAGTCAGCAGTCCACTGCCCGACCCGGCTGTATCATAGAGTTGGATGCCATTACTAACCAGGTGGTTTCTGTTTGTGTACACATTTAAGTTTGTGTTTGATTAACATTGTTGCAATTGAAAAAAATATGTGTAATTTGACATGTATGTTTGTGTCTTTCAGTGTGGCTCAAACACACAGCTGCTCCACGTATTCCAGGAGGATTTTATTTTAGGCTACAGACCACATGAAGATTTCAACATTAATAGTGCTCCCTCTGGGGAAGGTACAAAACCTTTTCTTTTCTTTGAAGTATGGTTTAGACAGTTTTTACAGAACATTACAATTGCGTTGTCTTCGTTTCTAGAGTACCAGCCCCCTCCTTTCTCAGAAAAGTTCTACCTGGTGGTGATTGAGAAGGATGCCAATCAGAACTCAGTGTTACAGATGTGGCATCTTCATCTGCGCTCGGTGCAGGCGTGTGTGGGTGCGTATGATGTGGGTTATTTGTGAAATGATGACACAGCTGTCGGCAGACAGCTTATGAGAGGAAATTGTGAGGGGAGTCTCATGAATGGAAAGCTGATACTTCCTCTAATGACTAATTTCTTTTTCAGAGATGGAAATAATTTAGAAGGAAATGATGCCCTAGTTTACCCATTGGGCATCAATAATGCACATCTGCACTGTGTATTGTACTGTCTATATATTTCTGTTGAGATCTGTTCCTGTCTCTCTGTCTTTGTCTGAGATGAATTTAATATAATTAGTGTCATGATTAATTACTGTTACATTTTACTTTCTTTCTAATCCTTGCAGAAGAGCCAATAAATGACCACGTGTTCCAGAACCAGCTGACAGTTCCTTTGAGTCAGAACTATGGTGACTCATCTCCTGACACTACTCCGGGTCATAGTCCGCTGCCTCGCTCCTCCTCTTCCGCCAACCTGCAGTCAGCCAGCAAACTCATCCTGAGCTCTAAACTGGTCTACAGTCAGCGGTTAGACCTTCCACCAGGGGTGGAGCTGATCAGAGCCACACCCTCTGCCGGTATGATCATATATTTTTATTAGAGATGCACCAATTGCAATTTTCTTGGCCGATTCCGTTTTTTTTTTTTTTTTTTTTTGTAAGTGTGACCTGCCGATACCGATTTTTGCCGATTCTGATTTTCTTTCTAAAAACTAGAATTGACAGCATACACACACAATTAATTTTTAAATGCAAAACAAAATATTTACAAAATAAAAAAAATATTAAACATTACAAGTCCCGCAATCTGGACAAAGTTACAGATGTTCTCTCGCTTAAAGAACTCCAAATAAAATGCTCTGTGACTAGAAAAGAGGTAGAAATAACAATTAACTGAAAAGGAGTTGCTATGTATGTGTGTGTGTGTGTGTGTGTGTGTGTATATATATATATATATATATATATATATATATATATATATATATATATATAAAACAGATGTCATCTCCCACTGTTTCTTAAATTGTAATTTTTTTCACTAACCTTAAATGTGTAATAATAAGAAACTGTAGAGCTGTTACCATTCAAATGAAATCAATATCAACAAACTCCATCTTGCATGGCAGGAAACACAGAAGCTGCATCTGAAGTGGCATTAGATGTATTTACACAGATTATTTGATGAAGCTGAGGTGCCATAAATGCATTTGCACTGCAAAATTTCGAATGCATAAATAATTTGATAAGATTAATGTTTTAAATATTTTTAAACATACAAATAAGAAATGTTGGGGAAAATGCAATGGTAGTTTTAAATATGAAACCAAACCATTAGGTCGCAGCAAATGACTGTTTGAATGAGTGAGTCATTTAGTCCTTCAACAGATTCTTTCAAATGGCTGATTCATTCAGAAACGAGGCAAGTAACTACTGCCTTTATGAACGGTTTACTGAATCATTGACTCGCTTGATTCGTTCAAAAACATGGATTCGTTCAGTAACAAAACACTGCTATATTGTTTGAAGACACAAAACAGTTCTGCTGTGGCTTTGGAGCTATATTCATCAGCGAAATTGAGCAAAAACAGTCAATGTTGTGTCTGAAATGTAAGTCAAATAATTTGAACTTCTTGTTTATTGAACTACTATTGTATAAAAGCACATTGCAATCGTGTTGAAACATTGGTCATGCAATGTTGCATACCTAAATCATGTATTAGAAATGATTTATTTTTTTACTGCATAACTTTCTGTGTGTGCTGTTGCACTCATTTGTTTTGATTTCTGCACAAGTCTCTCTCTCACACTCATTCAGGCTGCACAAGCCTTATCTGTCACAACATAAATACATTATCAGTCGCCGTAAGTGTGACGTCAAAACAGACCAGCCGGTCATGCACAAAATCGGCTAATTCCGGTCCCTGGCCGGTCGATCGGTACATCTCTAATTTTTATACATGAATTATTACAGACTAGAATTGCCCCATTAGTTGCTTCATAGCATTTATATAAGCTACACATGTTAGCTTTTAATCTTAAAGGGATAGTTCATCTAAAAATAAAAATTCTGTCATTAATTACTGACCCTCATGCCATTCCAAACCTGTAAGACCCTCGTTCATCTTCAGAACACAAATTAAGATATTTCTGAGATCTACTGCACCTTTAATTTTATGAAGGTACGATAATGCTTTTTATGTGCAAAGAAAACTTTATTCAACAATTTTGTTTCCTCCGTGTAAGTCTTTGACGAGTGTTCACGAGAGTACCACAACGCAAGTGTTGTGATGCTGACGCAGGAGCTGACATAGCAACAGGATGCGCTGCACCTTCGTTGCAAGCAGAGGAATGTACATGCATGCGCTGTGATACTCTCGTGAACAAATTTGAGCAATGTCCCTGCTACCTTTCTGGGCCTAGAACATGCCAGTTGCTTTGCTGTCTATGCAGGGCCAGAAAGCTCTCGGATTTCCTCAAAAATATCTTAATTTGTGTTCCAAAGATGAACAAGGTCTTACAGGTTTGGAACAACATAAGGGTAAGTGATTAATGACATAATTTTTATTTTTGGATAAACTATCCCCTTCAAGATAACAGCAGATCAGTTCTGTGTGGTTATACTTGGGTCATTGGGCTGTTAATAAAATACAATCTTCCTGGTATTGAAGACAAGCGTATGATAATATGGGGTTATTAAAATAAAGTGAAACCCTTATCAAGAATGAAAGCATTTGATAATTATAGCCACATTCACATGGACCCTAACAATCTGTTTGTAATCTGACTAGCTCCCTAGTTATGGTCTCTTGACTTAATGGTCAAATAAAAATGTGTTCTAATTACTGATGTATTCATAATACTGGATAGTTTTATACTGACAATAACATACCATCTTATATTTGCCTTGTATGTCATATTAAGCCATTTGTGAGTGTGTATGTGGATGATTTGTGTTTGTGAATATTGTGTTCTGCTTTGAAAGCATCATGTGGGTGATAAAAATATTGGGTGTTCTTTTCAAAGGTCACTTGAGCTCCTCATCTATCTACCCTGTATGTTTGGCTCCATACTTGATTGTGACTACATGTTCTGATGGACGCGTCAGGTTCTGGCACTGTAGGGTGGATATGGACTTATCAGCACCAAACCCAGAAGAGACACGTTCATATCGGTGGGAGCACTGGAGACTCTTGAAAGAGGAAGACGACAATGACAGCTCTGTGAGTGTTGCAGGTCGACCCGTTGCGGTCAGCTGCTCCTACACGGGAAGACTCGCTGTGTCGTTCAAACAGATGTCGCTTGAGAATGAGGGTGGCATGCCTCGGGACTTCTCCATGCTTGTGTCGATATACGAGTGTGAGTCGACGGGTGGCTCGGAGTGGGTCCTGGAACAGACGATTCACCTTGACGATTTTAGCAAACCTCCAAAGACTCTAGATCCACGTGTCAGTGTTGATAGTAATTTAGTTGTCTATAGCAAGTCAGATTTGTTTGTAACCAAAGACAGCCCCAATATCAAACACTTTGTGCACCTAGACTGGCTGTCTAAAGAAGATGGGTCACACATCCTGACGGTCGGGGTTGGATCCAACATCCTTATGTATGGACGCATCTCAGGGGTTGTCACAGAGCAAACTGGAGTGAAGGATGGCATGGCAGTCACCCTGCCTCTAGGGGGCAGTATAAAGCAGGGAATTCGATCTCGTTGGGTGCTTCTGAGGTCCGTAAACCTCGTTTCTTCCGTGGATGGTACCCCATCCTTGCCGGTGTCTCTATCCTGGGTGCGTGATGGCATCCTGGTAGTGGGCATGGATTGTGAGATGCATGTTTATGCACAGTGGAGGCAGGACGAGAAACTGGGCGACTCTGACGACAACAGCATCTCATCCCCAGAGGGCGTTGGAGGTCACACTATGTCCGTTTCAAATGAGGGCAGAATGCGATCTAAGAGTGTCTTCGAGGGCGGTGTTGGAATTGATGATGCATTCCGCCCCCCAGCAGTGATTCAAGATGGCGGCTTGTTTGAGGCGGCCCATTCATTGTCACCCACTCTTCCGCAGTACCATCCAACACAGCTTCTAGAGTTTATGGACCTTGGAAGGGCACGTCGTGCCAAGGCCATTTTGGCGCACCTGGTCAAGTGCATTGCTGGAGAAGTTGCAGTGGTGAGGGACGTGGAAGCAGGTGAGGGTGGAGCCAGGAGGCACCTATCCCGAACCATCAGCGTGACAGGTAGCACGGCAAAAGACACTATCGTTGCTGGCCGAGATGTTGGGCGGGATTACACTGAAATCAACTCCATTCCTCCGCTTCCGCTATACGCCCTGCTCTCTGCGGACCAGGACACCTCTTACAAGATGGCAGAGGAAGTGGGAAAAGCTGGAAAAGGGGCAGACCGTGAGACACAGAAACAACCAGAGCATCAGTATGCTGATCTGTTTCAGGTACAGGCTGTCACCACCGATGATTTTGTGAGCTTTGCTGCAGAGAAACCAGAGAAGAAGTCTCGTGTGATTAACCTATCACAGTACGGCCCCACCTACTTTGGCCCCGAACACGCACAGGTGCTATCTTCACATCTTATGCACTCCAGCCTGCCAGGACTCACACGCCTTGAGCAGATGTTCCTTGTTGCTCTTGCCGATACTGTGGCGACCACTAGTGCAGAAGTAGCAGGACCCACAGATAAACAGTACACTGGTGAGTTTACTTCTCATGCAGACTTTAAAAGGGAAGTGTGTAATTTCTGCACCACTGGTTTCACCAAACAGGACAGCTAAAATAATGACTGTTTTACAGGTTTCCCAAACACTCCCCCCATTTCTCATTGCTCAAACAAATATATCCTGCCTCAAAATTCATTGGTTGAGCCAACGTTGCTCTGGTTTTCCTGGATGCTCAATTTTGCCAAAATCATTGTGAAAATCTTCTTTAATGAAATGTAATAGATAATTAAAAGCTTATTTGTTAAAATAATGAAAAAAATAAAAATTCCGCGACATCGTGGCTGGAACAACAACATACAAACTATATGACAGAAGATAAGGTGATTATGTGCTTTATTCAAAGTTAAACATGTCTAATATGAGTTTGAATATAATTTTGTGTGACCTTATAGCTATACTGATAGCAACAACAGACAGTTTACCTCAGATCTTGAAAATAAATTAAAGCAAAGATATCCGTTAAAACGGTGAACTCGCTGCGAGCCAACGAGTGTATTCCATAACAAAGAAGTTATCAGTCACTCAATATGTACATTTAATGATGTTAAAAAGCTTTAATATTTTTTAATTGGATTATAAACGTATCCATTTCATTGTGAGTGCAGTGCGCTTCCAGAGAGAGCCTGCCCACACACACTTCTGATTGCAGTGATATTTGCGTCTGGTGTGGACATCCAGATTTTTTGTCTCTGGATTCTTGTCGCTTCGCGTGTAGTTAGGACACGATGTAATCTTAATCTTTTTTTTTTCCACTTAAATCTCGAAGTCATTTAACATTGAATGTTGTTGCTCAAGAGGGCAAAGTGATTAAGCATAATATTTTTTCCGAATATCTCTCAGATAATTATCGCTTGGAAAATAAAATATTTGCGGGATGTTTGTGAATGGGCATTCTGCTTACTTTCAAGAGAAACTTGATTTTTTACAGATGCAAACTATACCTTTCACCCGAAAATCGCCGTTTTGAATTCAAAATAGTTGCTACTTGGTACATCAGTACAAAAAAGTGATGAACTTTTATTTTTTATGTTTTTAATTGTTAGCCTAAATCCAAAAGCAAAACACGTTAAAAGGACTACATTAGAGACTGGAAACAGCAAATGAGGCAGTGAGTGATCATTTTCATTTTTAAGTGTCTCCAACAGGTGGCAGAAATCTTACACTTCAGCATTGCACATTTTCCATGATTTATCTCTATGAATAAAAAAACATTTAAAGTGAATTTTACATAGTCCTATAATGTTCCTATTTTATATAAAATGTAATTTAATGTTTTGAGACAAATAAATAAAAAATACTATTTAAAAAGAATATACAGTGGGGCCAACACTCATCTTGCATACCCCACAGCAAATGTGCAGTTGTGCCCCAGAATATACATGAGTATGTTGTTAGTATGATATACTTATTGTGTTGACTAACTGTCTCGTATGTCAGCGGGGTTCACGGAGTACATGAAAAGAGAACCGTAATACAACTCTTTTTTTTTTATTTTTTTATAACCTTGGTATTATTATTTAATGTCAACATTAAACATATCAGGCTTTATCCTTGTTACCTATAGTTCACGTCTTTTTTTTATTTAGTCTCTTTAGTACTAAAACTTAACACGGTGTTCCAGTGCTTGCTAGAGCAAAGATGCAAGGTGAAAGGTTCAGGGACAGTAGGATAAATCATACAGCATGCAAGTGTTTATACTGTAGTTCTAATTCACCTAACATTAGAGTTATGAAGAACTTCAAAGTTCAATCCTCAATTTCCCAGCAGAGGAAGTTTTTAATTAGTCTGAGTTTTGAAGTGCTGTTAAATGTTTAATTAGGTTAGGTGTGATCAGAGTCATTAGGAGGTGATGCAGATTATGGTCTGGAATATGTTCAGGACTCTGAACATCATTAACACTCTTTGATGGCAGAGCCATATGTATGAGAGTGATGAGCATGCTTTTTGAAACCAATGCGTTGGAATTGCCTTGTAGAAAAAGAATCAGTAGTTAAAAATGAAACAACATGGTTTCTAGGGGTTATGGTTTAGTAAATGTGTGTTTCTGCAGGTGGAGAAGCTCTAGATGAGTGTGGTCTACGTTACCTTCTGGCCATGAGGTTACATAGTTGTCTGCTGACATCCCTGCCCCCACTCTACAGGATGCAGCTACTTCATCAGGGTAACACACAATTTACATGCACTTACATGCATATATACACACATCACCATATTCGTACTCCGTGGTAAGTGGTTCCCTCAGGTGGTGCTAAAGCTTTTCCAACACCAGTATAGGAATACGGACACAACATTGAAGATGGATGTGGAGCACATAACCTTTTTTGAACCGTTAATAATTTATGGACATATTAATATAAGACATTGGTCTGGTGTATTCAGCAATGGTGTTTGTTTTACCATTCACACGCACAAAAAAACAATTGTGGACTTAACCATAAAATTATTTATTCTAAATTATTTTTGTATTGTGCTGATATTGTTATTCTGGATACATTAATTATTTGATCCCCTGCTGATTTTGTACGTTTGCTCACTGACAAAGAAATTATCAGTCTATAATTTTAGTGGTAGGTTTATTTGAACTGTGAGAGGTAGAATAACAACAAAAATCCAGAAAAATGCTTTACAAAAAAGTTATAAATTGATTTGCATTTTAATGAGTGAAATAAGTATTTGACCCCTTCACCATACATGACTTAGTACTTTGTAGCAAAACCCATGTTGGCAATCACAAAGGTTAGACGTTTCTTGTAGTTGGCCACCAGGTTTGCACACATCTCAGGAGGGATTTTGTCCCACTCCTCTTTGCAGATCCTCTCCAAGTCATTAAGGTTTCGAAGCTGACGTTTGGCAACTCAAGCCTTCAGCTCCCTTCACAGATTTTCTATGGGATTAAAGGTGGGGTAAACGATTTCTGGTAGCCAATGTTGACATTTGAAATGACCAAAACAAACACGCACCTACCCCAAAAGGGTTTCGCCCTTATTTTGATAGCTCCGCCCCACACATACGTACGGCAATGATTAATTCTGTGAAACAAAGCAAAACCAATGCTACTCCCCTATCTAGAAGAAACAAAGCAACCTCGGCGCCCGTTCACAGGCCTTCCCGCTTCTTGAGTTCACTCCAGGGCTGGAAAGCTGAAATTTCAAATGATTTCCAATGGTCGCTTTGTCGCGTCCAGTGTAGACACTGTGTAAGCCTTCTTTTGTTCCGCAGATGTTTTCCTCTTTGGTTTTTTTATCCGCCATCATTCTGTCATCGCTCGGCTCGGCTAATGTCCGTCATGTGCACTGATGAGAGCTCTCTCCTCTGCATCGTGAGTAGACACGCCCCTTACTGCTGATTGGCTACAAGTTTGTTTTGGTACTCGGCCCCGACTTGTTTTCTAAAGCGTTTTTGAAAAAATGCATACCCCACCTTTAAGGTCTGGAGACTGGCTAGACCACTCCAGGACCTTAATGTGCTGCTTCTTGAGCCACTCCTTTGTTGCCTTGGCCGTGTGTTTTGGGTCATTGTCATGCTGGAATACCCATCCATGACCCATTTTCAATGCCCTGGCCCTGACGGTACATGGCCCCGTCCATCGTCCCTTTGATGCGGTGCAGTTGTCCTGTCCCCTTAGCAGAAAACCACCCCCAAAGCATAATTTTTCCACCTCCATGTTTGGCAGCATTCCTCCTCCTCCAAACACGGCGAGTTGAGCTGATGCCAAAGAGCTCGCTTTTGGTCTCATCTGACCACAACACTTTCACCCAGTTCTCCTCTGAATCATTGGCAAACTTCAGATGGGCCTGTACATATGCTTTCTTGAGCAGGGGGACCTTGCGGGCGCTGCAGGATTTCAGTCCTTCATGGCGTAGTGTGTTACCAATTGTTTTCTTGGTGACTATGGTCCCAGCTGCCTTGACATCATTGACTATATATTTATATACTAGGCTTTCAAGATGGCGCCAGGTTGTGTGTTGGCTTGCCGTCGCTCCACATTTAGGATGTCTGTTTTTTGTTTATTTGTTTTTCTTTTATGTTTTATCAATCATTTGGATTGCTCACAGTTGATCTATGATCGCCTTTCGTTGCTAAGTCTTCGATCTACGGCTTTGGATATGTGCAGCCGTGATTTGAACTTTCGAATTGAAGGTACGATATTGAATTGAATTGTTCGCTGAACAGCCATGCATGTTCCAGCCGCCGATGAAAGCCTGTCAGGTAACTGGATGCGCGTGCTGGAAGAGGAGACGCCGCAGGAGACGAGGCATACGGGCTGGAGTCTTGGTGAAACTTAAGAAATTGAGGATCCTGGATAGTGGAGTTAGACCAACAGCGGAGTCGCGGCCTTCATATTTGATACATGTTCTGCCTGCCACATTAGCATCTTTGCGCTGGACTACACGGAGAGAGACGAGACGCGGAGGCGTGGTGCATTCAAATTTGCGCTCCGTGAGACGAGCTGGGGCAATGAAGCTAAGTGCTGTTTCTTCCTCTAATCGGCCCGTTGAGACGACCACAGTGCTTATGGCTTTGATAAACGCACGCTCAGTTGTCAACAAAACATTCATCCTCAATGACTATTATGTAACGTATGGGCTGGACTTTCTTTTTATCACTGAAACTTGGTTAAATGACGCTGATACAAGTCCTCTTGTTGAGCTATTACCAAGGGGATGTAGCTATTTAAGTACTTCGAGAAGTAATCGTCGAGGTGGAGGCTTGGCTGTTATTTTTAATAACATGATGAAGTGCAAGTTACTGCCTGTTGAAAGTTCCAAGAGCTTTGAAGTTCAATTAATGAAAATTGACTTGCCCTCGCCAGTGATTTGTGCCTTGATATATAGGCCTCCTGGTTATAATAAGAATTTTCTTGATGAATTTTGTGAGTTTTTATCTGTGGTTGTTCCATCTGCTGACAGGATTTTGATTATGGGTGATTTTAATATTCATGTTTGTTGTCCTGGTAAACCCATGAGCAAGGAATTCTTGAATTTAGTTGATTCTTTTAACTTATCTCAATGTGTCTTCGGACCAACACACGATCATGGCCATACACTTGACTTGGTCTTTTCATTGGGGATAACGATAGATAATATCTGTGTTGATGAGGTGGCCATTTCGGATCATATGCCTATTAGGTTTAATTTTATCTCTACAACAAATGACTGTCATCAGCCTCCATCATTCTTGTCCAGGGTTATCAACACTTCTACACCTAGTGCGTTCTCAACTGCTTTTACTGAATTAGCCTTTCATAGTGAGCCTACCATATTGTCAGTTGTGGGACCTGATGAATTGGTGGACTCTTTTAATCATGTTTGCTCTGAGATCTTGGATAATGTTGCGCCTTTTAAAATTATATGTCAAAAAGTTAAAAAACAACCGTGGTTAAATGATGTAACGCGTAATTTGAGGCGGGGTTGTCGGCGTGCAGAGCGTAGGTGGCTGAAAGATAAATTGCAGATATCTTATGATATTCTTAGAGAATCTCTATCTAATTATCAAAATGCTGTTAGAGCCGCCAGATCTTCTTATTTCTCGCAAATTATTTCACATAATGCAAATAATCCGAAGGTACTATTTTCAACTATAGATAAAGTACTGAGTCCGTCTATCAATTATTTTCCTTCCCCGTCCAAGGATTTGTGTGATAACTTTTTTTAAATATTTTATTGATAAGGTTGTTCTTATTCGGTCGAATATTGTGCCTGTAGGCAATGTTGTAGCCGATTTAATTAATCCTTTTCGTTGTTTAAGTAAATTTGAATCTATAACATTAGCTCAGTTGGAAAAGATAATAATGCATTTAAAGCCGACTACCTCATTTTATGACACTCTCCCGTCGCGATTGTTTAAAGAGGTAGTAGACACTATTGGTCCTAGTATACTAGTGATTATCAATAGTAGTTTATATCATGGAATTGTACCATCAGGGTTTAAGCATGCCGTTATTGAGCCGGTTTTGAAAAAACATAATTTGGATTCACATGAGTTAAAAAATTTTAGACCTATCTCGAAGTTGCCTTTTATGAATAAGATTTTAGAGAAAGTTGTCCATAATCAACTTATAGATTTTTTGATTGTAAATAATATAATGGACATTTTTCAGTCTGGATTTAGGACCAAACATAGCACAGAATCAGCATTATTGAAGGTTACAAATGATATTTTGTTAAGTATTGACTCCGGGAAAAGTGTTGCCTTAATGATGTTAGATTTAAGTGCAGCCTTTGATACTTTAGATCATGCAATTTTAATAGACCGCCTTAGAGATTATGTAGGGATCAATGGTGTAGCCCTCAAGTGGCTTTCCTCTTATTTGCATGACAGGACATGCTCTGTTAAAATTGGAAATTATGTCTCTGCATCCGCTGCTATTTCTTGGGGGGTTCCTCAGGGATCAATCCTTGGTCCGACCCTGTTCTCATTATATATGTTACCCTTGGGGTCTATTTTTAAGCAGCATAATATTAATTATCACTTGTATGCTGATGATCTACAATTGTACCTTCCTTTGGAGTGTGATGGCTGTGTATCTTTTACTAATTTTTATAAGTGCTTGACTGAGGTAAAGGGATGGCTAGCAAATAATTGTTTGCAATTAAATGAGGATAAGACTGAGTTTATTATGTTTGGGAACAAGGAGCTTGGGAATGCTCTGGCTGGAAATAATAGACTACTGTCTGACAATATGCAAAGTTATGTGAAGAACCTTGGAGTATTTTTCGATTCTGAATTACGCTTTGATCGTCAAGTTAACAGCGTTGTGAAATCATCTTTTTTCCAGCTAAGAAAACTGTCTAAATTGAAATCAATCCTTTCGTACAAGGACTTAGAGATTGTTGTGCATGCCTTTGTTTCAACCCGGCTGGACTATTGTAATGCTCTTTATCTGGGCATAAGTGAATCACTGGTTACTCGTCTTCAGCGTGTCCAGAATGCTGCAGCGAGATTTTTAACAAATACCAGAAAACGGGATCACATAACACCTTTATTGATATCCCTTCACTGGTTACCAGTTAGATACAGAATACAATACAAGGTGTTGATGTTTGTTTTTAAAGCACTACATGGTCAGGCTCCTGAGTACATAAAAGACATGTTAATTCCTTACCAGTCTCAACGTCATCTTCGCTCCTCCCAGAACATGCTCCTAACTGTCCCACGGTCTCGTTTGAGGCGTAGTGGAGATCACGCTTTTTCTGTTGCGGCTCCTTTACTTTGGAATGTGTTGCCATTATCCTTAAAAACCTCATCAAGTATGGATATTTTTAAAAAGGATTTGAAGACTTATTTATTTAATCAAGCCTTCTTTCATTTGATTAGGTCTGAGAACTGTGAGTGATTTGTTGTTTGATTCTTTTGTGTCTTGTTTTAATGTAACTTAATGTCTGTATGTATTTTAGAGTATTTTGTTATTGATTAGTCTACTTATGGACAGCACTTTGGTCCATTCTAATGGCTTTGAAAGTGCTTTATAAATAAAAGTTGAGTTGAGTTGAGTATATCCTCCCATGTAGTCCGAATAATCGCACCAACTGTTGTCATCTCACCGAGCTGCTTGGCGATGGTCTTAGGACTAGATGGTCTTAGGATGGTCCCTTTAAGAGAGTGCTCCTAATCTCAGCTCCTTACCTGTATAAAAGACACCTGGGAGCCAGAAATCTTGCTGATTGATAGGGATCAAATACTTATTTCACTCATTAAAATGAGTGAAATTTATAACTTGTTTGAAATTTATAACTTGTTTGAAATGCGTTTTTCTGAATTTTTGTTGTTGTTATTCTGTCTCTCACTGTTCAAATAAACCTACCATTAAAATGATAGACTGATAATTTCTTTGTCAGTGGGCAAACGTACAAAATGAGCAGGGGATACATTTTTTATTTCTTTTCCCCACTCTGTGTTTAATATCAAAATTATTTGTGGACACATTAACATTGACTGCGTCATCACCATCCTCCACATGCTGAACATATCTGAATGTGATACAAGTTAAAAAGTAAAATACATATTGTTCTTACTCTATTTTACTCTACACTATAATGTTTGGTCATTAAAAACTGTAGTTTGGGATATTTTGATGTTTAGAAATCCCTCTTTGAAGAATGATATGGTTATAGTGTGAGTGTCTAATATGTTAAATATTTAATTCATCTCACGTTAAAGCGTTTATGTTGACACAATTTGGGATTTTCTGTTGTCAAACAAGTTTCAAATTCTGAAGTTTGTGTGTGTATGTGTTTATTGCTGACATTTAGATATGTTTTAGGGGTGTGTGTTTTTATTTTCTTGCTCTGAGTGCTGCATTCACTTGTTGTTAAATAGGGGTAAAGTCTTCGGTATATCTCTGGTCTTGATGTGAATCAGCCTTTATTCTGTGTTTCTGTGTCCAGGTGTGTCCACATGTCACTTTGCATGGGCGTTCCACTCAGAAGCTGAGGAGGAGATGCTGAACATGATTCCTGCCATGCAGAGAGGAGATCCGCAATGGTCTGAGCTCAGGGTGGTGGGTGTCGGCTGGTGGATCAGAAACATTAACACACTGAGGCGGATGGTGGAGAAGGTGAGGCCACTCGAACATACTTACATACATAGCATTATTTACACAAAATATGTTTGTGGATCAATATTCCTATAGAAACCAGTGGTTCCCAGTAGAGGTCTGCGCGGGAGTGTTTTTTAGTCCCGCTTCCGCAAGGTTATATTCCGCACCCACCCGCTGCCACCATATATTCACTCTTTGTTCACCTGCTGTCAGCTTAGAATAATTTTCTTCCCGACCTGACTGTTCCCACTAAATTTAGATCTTGTTTCCAGAATCTCACATTTAACTTTCCGCTACTGAAAGACAGATGTACTAACAAATAAAAGTGTAGTCTGCACAAAAGTTTTAATTTTTTTTATTTGTCTTGTCAAGAATTTATTTACCGCAAAATCCTAAACGAATTTTGTGTCTTTAGACACAAAATTCATTTAATATTTTGCTGCCAACACAGGAAAAAAGTATCAGAAATAAAAATGTTGTACAAAAATTGTATTTCTTATTTTTATTTGTCTTGTCAGGATACAATTCATTTACAACACAATAGGAAAAAGTGTCGCAGAGAGAGAAAAAAAATTAAAATGTATGTTGTAGGCTACAAAAATAGCTTATTAGCTGTTGTAATGACTATGTAATGTCACCTGTAGCGTTTTTACTTTGTCACCTTTTTAAACTCCTGACGATCTCCTACTTCTTGCCTTAGCGTAGCAGCGTGTCTACACCGGATGCGCGTGGCGCAGCACAGCGCAACAAAAAACAAAATGCTATAGAACTCATTATAATCAGGGATGCTGTCTACACTGCATGCCGCGCCGCGACACCACAAATCCCCAACAGTAAACAACTGTCGCGTCCAGTGTAGACACGGTGTAAGCCTTTTTGTTTTTTGGCAGATGTTTTCCTCTTTTGTTTTTTTATCCGCCATCTCTTTCTTTCTGTCGTCGCTCGGCTCAGCTCAGCTAATGTCCATCATGTGCACTGATAAGCGCTCTCTCCTCTGCATCATGAGTAGACACGCCCCTTACTGCTGATTGGCTACTAGTTTGTTTTGGTACTGGGCCCGATTCAATTTTCTAAAGAGTTTTTGAAAATATACATACCCCACCTTTAATTATTTTAATTTAAGTTCACTTGACATTTCTGTTGACTTTAATTCAGGTTTATTCATTGCATTTCTTTACATTTTCATTTTGGTTGAATTGTCATCTAATTTTAGTTCATTTTATTTGTTTATTATTATTATTACTATCATTATATACTCATATTTTTATTCAGTTTTAGATCTGTTCGTTCACATCAAGGACAATAACAATAATATAATTTTTAAAATAATTCTAAGATATAACAATAACAGCCCAGAATGATTGCTGGAATTACTTTCAGATCAATTTTTTGTAGAGTGCTAAAAACACTGACAACCAATCACAGTCCATCCTGCTTTAAAAAGCTTGAGCATTTAAAGTGGCATTCAGAATAACCCAAACCTTATTTTCCATTGGTGTAGACGGCGCTAATATAATTACAGTTATCTTTATAGTTATCGTTCTTGGTACAGTTATCTTTATAGTTATCATCTTTTAAGTACTATGGCAATGGTGATATTATAGTTCACAAATAAAAACTAAATCGCTGCTTCTTTTTTTTTTTTTTGCATTAGGTAGCCAAAGCAGCATTTCAGAGGCATAATGATCCACTGGATGCGGCTCTCTTCTATCTGGCCATGAAGAAGAAGGCTGTTCTCTGGGGTCTCTTTAGGTGCTTTGAACTTACTGACTCTTATTCATAGATACAGTGTTACCGTCACATAGCTGCATCTCCTATGCAGTGTGCTGTTCCCTTGATGCTGTGTTGCTGTGGGCTCTTAAAAATTCCATCTGTTGATTTATGTATTGATTTCTGTGTAGGTCTCAGCATGATGAGAAGATGACCAAGTTTTTCAGCCATAACTTCAGTGAGGACCGCTGGAGAAAGGCGGCTTTAAAGAACGCCTTCTCTCTCCTTGGCAAACAGCGCTTTGAGCAGTCGGCTGCATTTTTCCTGCTCGCTGGCTCCCTGAAAGACGCCATTGAGGTCTGCACTGTCCTATTTTAACTCTGCTGAAATTCATTCCCAGGAGAACATAGAAAGTGTGTGTTGTTGATCTTTTAGATGTGGAGTCTGCTTAGTTTGGTTAGGTTTGGTTGTGACGTCATAGACCATGTGGTCGTCTGTGAAGAGTGTAGTGTGATTATAACAGCCCTGAACGGTTCAGTTCAGTCAAAACATCACAGATAAACTCCTTTGATGGACATATGACAGCTTTAGTTTACCTTGGGCTGGATGTCTGACAGCACACAGTCAAAACACAGAGATTACACCACTCGTGAGAGATTATGACAGTATATAAATTGTTAAAATGAGATGCGTGGAGCTATATTAGGAAAACAAATGAGCTTTGCTTCTGTTGTAGTCTATTTATTTTTATAAAAAAAAAATAGACAAATGAGAAGTCAGATATAATTATGAAACTCATGAAACTAATCAAAAAGTCCTGTAGTCATATTTTACCATAAATTCAAAAGAAAAAAAGGGGAGGGGGTATATTTTGCAAGAAAATTAAGCCTATTATCAATATTAAAAAGGTATAATTTATAATTTTTTATTATGTTTCATGCTTTCCAATCAAATATACTAGTATGTAATGTGTCCAAAGCTTTTATATTTGAGCTCTTGAATAACTGAATAATAATTGAATCATTATTTTCAATATTATAATTTTATGGTATTTCTCATTAGATTTCCAGTGGTGTTTTAAAGTAGAAAAATACAGTATAGTATTTTTCCCATTACAGTAATGAAAATTTTGGGTTAAAAGATGCTTAACTGTGATTTAGGGCTGGGCGATATGGCCAAAAAATTATCACAATAAAATATTTTGTTTCAGTCATAATGAAATTTCTTTCAAGTTTAAAGACAGATTTTTGCTTAATAATTATAACCGCCTCATTTTTATATAGTGAAATTGAACTGTCTGACAGTTTGAGTTTTATTAAAATTACCCTTGATATTCCATACAGTAGTAGCACGCATTTAGGCCATGATAACCACAGTTAATCCACGCATATAGCACCTCAATACCATGGTAAAAATGTATGATTTCTAGGTATTTATGAAAAACTAAATACATTACTGTATAAATGCACAAACACTATAGCTTAATTACAAAAAAATACTGTAATTATATTCCATTACTCCTTTAGTACATTTAATACTTGTCCACATTAATGATATAATACAATTTGGTATAAATATATGCCACATTTCTGCCACAATACCATGGTGCATTTAGTGTTACTACAGTAAATCCATGGTGAATGTTGGCAATTTGTAGATTGAAAAGCCTTCTGACTGTATCGTTGTGCACAGTGTTTCTCCTATTTGTCAGCGCTGTTTCATCTGGCTTTAAACCTTGTTTAAAGTTAGGAAAATTATATTGTGACTAATGTAAAATTTACAATGCAATAAAGTGAAAATAGACTTGATGTGATTGGTATATATTCTTGACAAGTTGGTCTGTCTCTCTGATAGGTTTGTCTGGAGAAAATGGAGGACATCCAGCTTGCGATGATTGTCGCTCGTCTTTACGAGGCTGATTACGAAAGTTCCTTCACCTGTCAGGGTATCCTATACGAGAGGGTTCTTGGCTGCAACAGAGATGGAAGTGGGTTCTCCTGTACCAAACTGCACCCTGACCCGTTCTTGAGGAGCATTGCATACTGGATCATGAAGGACTACACCAGAGCCCTGGACACACTGCTGGAGCAGATTTACAAAGAGGATGATGAGAACCCTGGTAAAGAGCTACTGCGTTACAGCAGCTGATTGATTGCTTTAATAAAACAGCATTATGATAGCTACAAATAAATACTTAAAATGTTAATAATAATATTCACAATATGCACCTCTTAGGAAAGACAACTAGTCATGTAACACCTATCAACTACTGAGTCAATTTATAACTAATCATTTAATAACAGTGTTTGATACAGAATGTTTCTATTTTTGTTTTTTTTCAGATGTTCTGGTGAAATCGTGCAATCCTGTCGTCTTTAGTTTTTATAACTACTTGCGTGCACATCCTCTGATTCTTCGACGGCATTTTGCCAAGCCCGAAGCATCTGGGGTTGCAGTTGGTATAACAGCAGAACGCAACAGTGCAGACGAAATAAACCTTATAGAGCGGAAACTATTCTTCACCACCGCTAACGCTCACTTTAAGGTGGGCTGCCCACTCCTTGCCCTTGAGGTCTTATCCAAAATCCCTAAAGTCACTAAGAAAGCAGCTTCTCTGAGTAAGGGCTCTTCTGTGGCCAACGTCAGTGGTGCCCAATCACAGGAGAATGGAGGAAAGGCTTCACATCTCGACTGGGGAGCTCCTGCTGTCCCCAGTCAGGCCTGGGGAGCAGACTTCTCCACCGGACTGGACTGGAGTCAACCAGTGGTTAAAATTGAAGGTGAGGGTCTACAGTTGGACTGGGGTGATGATAAGGAAGAAGATGAGGATGAAGAGGGTGGGCTGACCATGAAGAAACCGGAGGTGGAGGATCAGGAGGCTAAAAAACCATCCAAATCAGCAGCCCTGCAGCATGAAGACTCAACGGGCGAGTCTGAGGTGGATGTGATCGCCGAACAGCTGAAGTTCCGAGCCTGTTTGAAGATCCTCATGACGGAGCTGCGGACGCTGGCAACAGGATATGAGGTGGATGGTGGAAAACTGCGATTTCAACTCTACAACTGGCTGGAGAAAGAAATCGAGGCCATGCACCACATCTGCAACTACAAGGTTGGTGCTCATCATCTCATTGCAAGATCAAAAGCCTTGATTGGGATATTGTTAAACCAAAAAATTATTTTTCAGAGAAGAACCACTATATCCCATGAGATGGTCTATCTCGATATTGTTTAGCATTTTGACAGTGATCAATGTGTAGTGTATCTTAATATTAAAAATATACAAGAAATGAAAAGTCACATTGCATATTTTCTAAATTAATGTTAGATCTTCTTGTGAATGGTTGATCTATGCATATGTTTCATTCTGATAATGTTTAATCTAAATATCATAACTGGATTTTCCAGTGAAAACAACTCTGGTGACGAATGCAGGACTTCTCCAATCATTTAGTCCACTTCATACCAAGTCATGCTTTACTTTTTTTTTTTTTTTTTTTTTTTTTGTGATCATTTGTTACACTCTGAGATACATTACAATACAAAAAAAATTTATATATATATATATATATATATATATATATATATATATATATATATATATATATATATTTTTTTTTTTTTTTTTTTTTTATTTCAAAGGAACAACAATTGAAGCCAATATCATTTTAACTAAATGAACACAAGGAATAATATTTAGTTAAATTATATGCAAAGTATCTATGTAGTAATAAACAGCAATATGTAACTACATGCATTATTACTAAAGCATTTAAAGAATGTAAAATACCATACAGAGAAGTCTGTGAATGGTAAATTATGTTGTGAGTGATTAATTTAAATGGACAGTTCAAAAGAACTGAATCATTAGAATAAATTGAACTGCTGAAGTTTAACTCTGAGACTCAATTAAAATCTGCTAGGAAAAGCAAAACTAGTGTACTGAAAGTCTAGGAAACAGAATTGCTTAGAAGTACATTCAGTTCAGAAGTACAAAATCCACGATGTTGATTGATTGTATATTTCCAACAACATATTATACAATACTTAATAAACATTCAATATATTGATCATCCCTGATCTGTTTTGGATATTCTGATATGTCAGTTTGAAGGGAAAGTGGCTGCAGGTCAGCTGGAGAAGTGGGGTGAAGATGAATCTCTGGACCTGGAAGACTCACAAATCCAGGGTGAAGCAGGTGCATACGAACGTCATCAGATGGAGCGACGGCGTCTGCAGGCCAAGCAGCTGCATGCAGAGAGGAGGAAAGCCTGGCTGAGAGAGAATCAAGCTTTGCTCAGAGTCTTCCTCAGTTACTGCAGTCTACATGGAGCCAAAGGTGGAGGAGTGACGTCTGTCAGGATGGAGCTACTCTTCCTGCTGCAGGAATCGCAGCAAGTGTGTCCTCACATGATGGTTCAACATGTTGATTGGTTTATATTGTCGTTGGTTGGTTGAGTGTGTTTTCATGTAATTTGTTGGTTGGGTGTCCTCAGGAAATGACTGTGAAGCAGCTTCAGTCGCCACTCCCCCTCCCCACCACTCTGCCCCTGCTGTCAGCAAGCATTGCCCCCACCAAGACTGTCATCGCCAACCCTGTCCTGCACCTCCGAAACCACATACATGATATTCTCTACACCATTGTCCAGATGGAGGCTCCACCACACCCAGACATACTGGACGACCGGGTGAGAGACACACAAACAGACTCCTCACAAAAAAAAAAGATTGTATGAAGGCTCTGTGTGTGTGTGTGTGTGTGTGTGTGCGTCTGCTAATATGTGCATGTGTATTTCAGGTGAATGCTTTACACACACTCGCTGCTTCTCTATCAGCTTGTATCTACCAATCGCTGTGTGACAGCCACAGCTACAGGTACTAACATCCAACTGATAAACTGCACTGATTGTTCATCTTAAAATGCCTCTAAAGATGTTGTAGCTGCTTAGATTGTCTTAACTATTCTGAATGGCATACCATTCTTGTAACTTTTACATATCCACACAGTCACTGACTTATGCCCTCCTGGTTGTGTGTGTGTGTTCAGCAGTCAAGCGGAGGCCAATCAGTTCACAGGGATGGTGTATCAGGGGCTGTTACTGAGCGACAGGCGTAGACTTCGCACTGAGAGCATCGAGGAACATGCAACACCCACCTCTGCCCCTGCACAGTGGCCAGGTAACACACATCAGATTTGACTCCACAGAACACATGCAGAGAAATAGCACATTCAGACTTATCCTCTTCTTTAATGACTCATTCTGTACGGAGAGGAATGAAACATCTGACTATTACCCTATTTCCCTATTTGATCCATTTATTAATAAAGTCCCTGGTTGTCAGACTGATGATGAAAAACAATATTAACCAATAATCTCAATGCAAACTCTCAATTAGATCTGATTGCATGTGGGTATACAATGGATATATATATTTTTTTTAAACCACCAATATTCTTTTTTACATTTTGGAAGTTAATAATAGATAATAGATGGAGAGATTGGATGGATGGATGGATGGATGGATGGATGGATGGATGGATGGATGGATGGATGGATGGATGAATGGATGGATGGATGATCTTCAGAAAAATCACGTAAGATTGGATGGGTAAATGGATGGACAGACGGAGTGACAGATTGATGAACAAAATGGTCAGGAAGATGATGAATACAGATAAAAGAGTGATTGGGTGCGTTGACAGACAAATAGATCAATGGATGGTCAGATATATGACTGAGAGAATGGATTAATTGATGGATGGATGGACAGACAGATAAATGGAAGAGAGATTAGATGGATGAACGGGTAGATAAGTGTATGGATGGATGGGTGGAGAGACTGATGGATGAGAGAATGAATTGGATAGATAATATGTTGGATTGATGAATGGATGAAGAGACTGATAGTGGAGAAAATTAAGTTATAGAAGATATGATTGGATGTGTGGACCGATGGATGAACAGATAGATGGAGGAGAGAGTGGATGGATTGATGGATGAAGGGGCAAACAGATGAAGGATGAACTAGATGGACAGATCGTTGGGTGGCTGGATGAATGAATGAACAGTTAGGTGGAGGATAGATTGATTGATTGGAAGGATGGATGGATGTATAGAAGTATCCGAGAACAAATGGATACAGGATATATGGCTGGATAGGTGGGAAAAAAAATATTTCCTTTCACCCATCACTTGCTCATTGTGTATGTCTTCTCTCTCTCAGGTGTGTCGTCTCTGATCAGTCTGCTGGCGTGTGCTCAGGGTGATGATTACATTCGTCTGAATGTCATGTTGTGTGAGGCAGTGGTGGCCGTGTATCTCAGTCTGCTGATTCACGGTCTTGGCACACACTCTGGAAATGAGCTCTTCCGGCTGGCCGCTCATCCTCTCAACAACCGCATGTGGGCTGCCGTGTTTGGGGGAGGAGCCAAACTTATTGTCAAACCCAAGCGGCCACATGAAATCACTCCAGGTCAGTCTTCTGCCCTACCAGAGAAGTTTGTTGATGTGGCGATTTGTCAAATCTGTAAAGAAAGTCATAATATGTATTTAACACACAGCCTTTGTCAGAAGTTTCGTAGCATTTTTAAATATATGTAAGTTAGAGTTTTACAGTTTTCAAGTTCAGTCAAGTGCCCCAGGTAATTTTTTTTAAACGTCTTGAAAACCGTGTCTGGGTCCTGCAGTACATAATTAGATTTCCTCCCCTGTTAGCTGCTCTCAAGGCAGCAGGGTCTGAGGGGTCAGAGGGTGTAAAGGGCAGAGATTCTGACCCACCGACACTGACCGTCAATCAAGAACCGCCTCAGACTGAGGCGACTAACCATAGTAACATGACCGTGGAAACGGAACAGCTGGAGAGCTGTGAGTAAAAGCTCAGAGGCACTTCCTCCACAGAGGAACAGGAAATGAGATGGGAATGATGGACTTCCAGGGTTGTATCAATTAGCACACAAGTCCAGTGATTAAATATATTGGTAACACTTTTACAATTGCAAAATTTACAAAGTTTTAAATTACCATATATATTTCAGTAAGGTAACTACTTTAGTTAACATGAACTAACAATGAAAAAATAATTCATTCTTTAAAGAATTTATTAATCTTAGTTAATGTTAATTGCAACATTTACTAATACAGTGTTTCTGCTACATTCATTCTTGAGCTTCTCAGTGACATCATAGTGATGCTGCTTACATCATTCACAGTTGAGGAATTAGCAGTTGTGGTTAGAAGGGATACATCTACGACCGGAAACTAACAATAAGTAAAATTTTCCACCTATTAGTGGTCTACACCTACACCTACCCCAACCCTAAACCTACCCCTTACAATAATGCAAAAACAGTAATTATTCTTGTACAGTGTGACAAAAATGATGCTAAATTAATGTGCTCATACCCAGTCTCCGCAGCTGTAACCTGAATTAGCAGAGGAGACAGAGCGGGACTTGAATTTCACCACGGGATTGTGGGTATTGCACATAATTCTACTCATTCCCACAGGTTCCCCTCTTATGATGCGATGACAGATGACGGAATGTATCATTTGCACATGCTTTTGAGTAGAGCCCTGCACGGGCCTCAAATATAGGCCCTAGCCTGGCCCTTTTCCGACAGCTTATCAGAATTCTCCACCCGAGTCCGACTGGAGCTCATGTCTTTTTTTCTTTTCTCTCGCTCTTCCCCATTACACAGTTGTTGCAGCCATTAAAATAGTTCAGTTTTGTTTTTAATAATGCAATGGTTATATTTATTTTAGTTTCTTTATTAAGTTAATTCAGAAATATGTTAGAAACATTTTTTATTTGTTAAATTCAAGTTTTTGTTTTTTAAAGTAACGACCAAACGGCCAATGTCAGACAGTGAGTTGATCATAGTCTGTTTGATCAGTTTAGCCTTCTCAAATCATCACGACTTGCCTAAAATAAAATCTATAGATAAATAAAACACTTAAAGCATATCACAATGTTCATTTAAATGTTTGACCTAGATAAATGTGCGCTATTAGATCATATATATCATTATATCCGATCATTATATCCAAATTTGTGCAGAGAGTGGAAGCTAAAGCACACTCTGCAGGACATGGAGGTGCCATTGCCATCACTATTTTTTTTTTCTTAATCACAGTGGAAACTTAAAATATGCTGTCATTTTTGCTCATACAGATAAGACTACATCATTTGGAACTGTAAAGGGTCTACTTTTATTTGTGTGCACTCACAATATCAACAAAACGTGCTTTTGTAAAATAAAGAAAACAAACATGATGCAAATCCATAGATGCAAACTCCTCACCTTTAGGTGACAACTCACTTTTTTGAGATCAAAATAGGTTACCTATGAGATTTGCTTGGATCCAATGAGAAAATGTACTTGTGGGGGTACTTGAGGGGGGTACTTGTGATCTTACAAGGGTAAATAAATAACTGGGGGCAGTTGCAGACTGGTCATAACTTTTTATATTCAGTTATGAAAAGGTAGACTGTAGGGATGCGCCGATCAGGATTTTTGCAGCCGATAGAGTACCGATTTTTTTTCTCGGCCGATAACGATGCCGATTCTGATGCTTCAAGCTTTATATAACATATGTAATAATGTTATATAAATAATCACAAAAATGATTCCTTATTATTATTGAACATTTTAATGCCTTTAAAATGGGATTTATGCATAACATTATGTATATCAGGATACTTAATATAAGACAAAAATAAATACAAACAAATGGAGCAGTCTGATGAAACCCACAAGGTTTATTTTAATCCAATAGTAAACTGTGGAGGACAAAATAAATGTTTAATCTCCTAAAATCTGTCTGAAAGTCTGATGTAACTTAAACATTATCCAATACAAGTCAGAGCAGGACAAAATTAAAAAAAAATTAAAAACGTACTCTGTTACTAACGTAACCTCGGTTCCCTGAGATACTGGAACGAGTACTGCGTCGCTAGGCGCTATGGGAAAAAGTAATTTTTCTCAGAGGACTGAAGACTTTTTCAATCACGCAGTGTGACTGCACGGCCATTGGTTCGTGCAGTAAATAAAAATGAACCAATGGCTCGTCAGTGGCGCTGCACGAGCCTATGGTGGCAAATCCCGCCAGAGCCCGCCAGAAAGGGCGGGGCCATCTGGCTATATAAGCGGGCACTTCGCCATAAGAAATCAGGCCAATTCGACTGAAGCGACAACCTGAGTCGTGCAGCTGAATGGCATGGCACGGTACGCAGTACTCGTTCCCGTATCTCAGGGAAACGAGGTTACGTTACTAACCGAGTATGTTCCCTATCGATACTTCACACGTACTGCGTTGCTAGACGCTATGGGGAACAAATACAATCCCGCCATGCTATGAAGAGAAACAACCAACATAAACTGGCCTTGAACAATAAGGCTCAGAGGGACCAATTATGAGCAGGAAGAATACTGCAGGAGGCATGAGGACCGAGCTCCTAGAGGTCAGTCCAGCCTAGATATCGTTTCAAGGGTCATAAGTACAGCCTCAGCACCAGGAATGGGGCCAAGAGCGTTCTTGAAGAATCAGGCAATGCCTGAAGGGACCGCTTTAAGAAAGGTGTGTGACCTTTAAGCAGAGAGACATCCAATTTATAGAACCTGGCAAATATGGTGAGGCGAGGCCCAGCCGGCCGCTGCACAAATGTCTGCCATGGACACATCACTAGACCACGCCCAGGAAGAGACCATGCCTCTAGTGGAATGGGCTCTCACTCCAATGGGGCTCTGGAGGCCCAGGGAGGAGTATGCTAGTGCAATAGCGTCAACTAACCATCGAGATATCCTGTGCTTTGTGACCGGAGACCCCTTGGTGCGGCCGCCAAAGCAGACAAAGAGTTGTTCCGATTGCCTAAAGGGCGTGGAACGCTCTATGTAAGTTCTCAATGCCCTGACCGGGCAGAGAAGGTTGAACTCTCGGTCCTCCTCAGAAGGGGGGAGCGCAGAGAGTGTAATAACCTGGGCCCTAAACGGAGTGTAGAGCGCCTTCGGGACATAGCCATGTCTTGGCTTTAGGACAACCTTAGAGTCGTTAGGCCCAAACTCAATACAGGCAGGGTTTACAGAGAGAGCCTGCAAGTCACCTACTCGCTTCACCGATGCTAGCGCCAGCAGCAGAGCGGTCTTGAGCGACAGTGTTTTTAAGCTTGCAGATTGTAGTGGCTCAAAGGGATCGCCTTTGAGGGCTCTCAGGACCGTGGGCAAGTCCCATGCAGGGACTGTGAGGGGTCGGGGCGGATGGAGCCTCCTAGAACCCCTCAGGAAACGGACAACCAGGTTGTTCCAGCCCACCGACTGTCCGGCTAGAGGAGCGTGAGAAGCTGCTATAGCTGCCACATAGACTCTGAGCGTGGAAGGGGCGTGGCCCTTATCCAACAGCTCTTGTAAATAGGACAATATCACTGATATGTCACATGTTATCGTCTCCTTGCCATGGGCTTGACACCAGGCGGAGAAAACCGACCACTTAAGGGCGTAGAGGCATCTCGTGGACAGGGCTCTAGCCTGTTCAATGGTATTTAGGACATTCTCGGGGAGATCTATTGAGTCCCAACGAGTGCCCATAGATGCAGGTCCCACAGCTCGGGCTGGGGGTGCCAGATCGTTCTGCTTGCCTGAGAGAGGAGGTCTCGTCTCAGGGGAATGGGCCACGGAGCCGCTATTAGCAGCTGAGATAACTCTGAAATCCAATGATGGTTCTTCCAGAGTGGGGCCACTAGAAGCACCTTGTGCTTGTGTTCCCTGATTCGCCTGATTACTTGAGGAATCAGAGCAATCGGGGAAAAGCATACAGAAGGAGGTTGGGCCATTCGTGGGCCAACGCGTCCTTGCTCTTCAAAAAGTAAATTTGGCAGTGAGAGTTGTCTTTGGAGGCGAAGAGGTCGACCTCTGCCCTGCCAAAGATTCGCCAGATTTCTTGAACCGTCTGTGGGTGGAGCATCCACTCCTCGGAGGGGGGGTTGTTCCGAGAGAGCATATCCGCTCCTTGGTTCAGCATGCCGGGCACATGAGCTGCTGTCAGTGAACGCAGGTTGAGATGTGCCCATACTAAGAGGCGCTCCACCATCTCGAAAAGGCGTTTCGAGGTGAGCCCGCCCTGGCAGTTTATGTATGACACCACTGTCATGCTGTCTGAACGGACTTGCACGTGGTGTCCCTTCAGGGCTGGCAGGAAGAACTGAAGAGCTCGACATACTGCCGTCATTTCGAGGCAGTTGATGTGCAGCTATCCTTCTGCGTTCATCCAGGAGCCGAAGGTCGGTTCGCCATCGCACAGAGCCCCCCAACCTGTGTTGGAGGCATCCGTCGTAACAGCCTTCCTTCTGTAAACCAAACCCATTGTCACGCACGCACTTTCGCCTTCATGTGGGCTGAGTCGAAAACTGTCCCCAGGAACGAAGTTCGTTGGCTGGGGGACAGGGAGCTCTTGGCCAAATTGATCCTGAGTCCCAGGCCTTCCAAGTGACTGAGGAGGAGGGACCTGTGGGCTATCAGCTCTGCCTTCGACTGTGCTTGAATGAGCCAGTCGTTGAGGTAATTCAGGACACGGATTCCCATCTGTCTCAGAGGGAAGAGAGCCGCGTCTATGCACTTCGTAAAACCAAAGGGCAGGACCGTGTATTGATAAGCCACTCCCTCGAAGGCGATTCTCAAGAATCGTCTGTGACAGGGGGGCTATCTGGATGTGAAAGTAAGCGTCTTTCAGAGCCAGCGAAAAGAACCAGTCCTCTGGGCGAATTTGTGAGAGGATCTGCTTCAGTGTAGTCATTCTGAACGGCCGTCTCATGAGGGTGCGGTTCAGACGTCCGAGATCGAGGATGGGCCGGAGGCCGCCATCTTTTTTGGGGACGAGGAAATAACGGCTGTAGAAGCCTGACTCGCTCTGAGCTGGGGGAACTATCTCTATAGCTCCTTTTGCCAGCAAATTCTTTACCTCGGCTCGCAGAACGTGACCGTTGCTGCTCAGCACTGAGGTGGAGACCATGCCGCTGTACCGCAGGGGTCTTCGAGCAAATTGAAGTGTATAACCTCTTTCTATAATCCCCAGAACCCAATGAGACACTCCGGGGATGGCCCGCCAGGCCTCAGCCCGTGTGGCAAGGGATTGGATTAGTTCGGGTGGGGAGTCGCCCTGTGGGGACTCGACACACTCGGTAATTGGAAGAGGAAATTTGCTCTCTTTTTGAGAATTTGTTTTTTTATTTTTCTCGCTATAACAGCGGCTGTATGTGGAGGCGCTTTTGGAAAGGGCCCGTGATTCACAACAGTTTCTGAGACAAACAAACCAACCTTGGCACCCGGAACTGAACTTTAATACTGTCCAGTATAAGACTGAAGAGGAAAAAAGAAACATTTAAACTACTGAAAGAACAAAACGGAGTAGTTTGATCACGGTTATATCCACGGGTGCTGCAGATAATCTGCAGGTCGGGTAATAAAAAAAAAATGCATTCTGATTATTTCTGGGTGGATCACAGGAAGATAAAATAAATCGTAATTTATGCAAATATTAACTACATTTTAAAAAAAAAAAAAAATTTCCGTCTGGCAGACGATTTCATTTGTGTGTGTGTGTGTGTGTGTGTGTTTGCCTGATCGGGAAGTTGCAGTGACAGAAACGGTGACATTCCAGATGAAGTTTGAAAGGCGTAAAGCCTGTGTTAATGCTATTGAGTAGGCCAATATGGCCAAAGAAGATATTTTGTTTTATAAATAAATGTTCATTTAAAAACAGTACTCGCGTGCTCTCTTATAGACCATTTTTGCAGGTTCTTGAGTGTTCACGTAAACAGAGTTGGTTTGAGTGAATGTAAACTGTTGAGAAACAAAACGCACATGTAACCGTATATTAGATTCGTGCATGAGATCTTAGAGACAGCAGCCTAAATAAACCTGCTGCTGTCTGTCATTACTGTTTATTTATACAGTGAAGACTATCCAGTGTTATTTTACAGTTGAATAGATTATTCAGTTTCTGTAGTAATTCTGTGCCTAAATATTATAGTTAGACATATATAAAATACTTAAAGTAGCTACTGTTAATTTCATTTCTTTTGTTTGTTTTTTTAGTTTTTTGTTCTTATTTTATTATTTACTATTTACTTGTGTTTTTTAGTTAAAATAAATTCAATTCTGAGTTTGAGTACATGTGATTCTTGGGTGGGGAGGGGGCGCGGTCAATGGGAAATAGTCCTGCCTAGAGGAAACACTGTAATATATTATTAAAATCAAAAATTGTATCATTGTATCATTTAACATATTTGAGCTAAGATGACCTAAATATAAACAGTTGTATTTTTATTAGCTAACATTATCTAAAATGTAACTAACAATGAACCTTATAAGTGTTACCCATGTATACTAGATGGCAGGACGTGTGTGTCATTGCCTGTTCATGTGTGGAGAGGTGCTGCGTGCATTTGCGGTGATGTTTGTTCTTTTTTATGTTGCATTTCATTATTTGTTACTTCATCTGTGTGTTTTCATTCAGCCTTTTTTTGTGTGTTTTGTGTGCATATTTGACTTTTGTGTCTCATTTCCATCTCATCGTCTCATGTGTGTTTGTGTGTGTGTGTGACAATCACAGCCAATTTGGAGTCAAACAAGCAGACAGAACTCCAGTCTGAGAATGCACCAGGTACACACACTCCCTTCACTTGCCTCTCTGTTCAGCATTTTTAGCCTGTTTTAAACTCTAGTCTAGATGTAGGTGCATGTGTGTTTGTGTGTGTGTGTGAGAGAGAGAGAGAGAGAGAGAGAGAGAGAGTGTGAGAGAGAGTGTGAGAGAGAGAGAGTGTGAGAGAGAGAGAGAGTGTGAGCGTGTGAGAGTGTGTGAGAGAGAGAGAGCCGACCTCCCCATTGCGTGTAGAGATGTGGTGAGTGGCTCAGGTGCATACCAGGTGTCTGAGGTCAACATGCAGAGAGTTTGTTCTGTTCTCTTTCTGTCTGAACCGATGAGACCTTTATAGTGGAACCAGTTTGATTATACTTACTTTTTAAAGTGCATATTGTACAAAACGGTAACATTACATGACATTGTTTATAAGCTGTTTACTGGTGTTTTTTTCTTTGGTTGAAACTAGGACTGCAGCTAACGTTTTTTTGTTTTTGTTTTGTTTTTTGGTCTACTAATCTATTGATTATTTTTCGATTAACTTATTATTTTCTGATCAGTTAGTGAATTGTTTAATTAAGCTATCAGTAAATAATAACAGTAACTTCTGCTATTAATCTTTTAATATTTTGTTCAAACGCTTTCTCAAAATTGATACTTTACAAAAATAAATAATGCTAACAAGAAAGAAAGAAAATAGTAAAAAATAAAAAATAATAATATGAAAAGAAATAATAATAACAATAAATAATTAATAAAAAATAAAAATGAAAGAAAATAGCAATAAATAAAAAAGAAAAAGAAAAGAGAGAAAAAATAATAACAATACATAATAAAAAGTAAGGAAACAAGACAGAAAAAGAGAAGAATTACAGGGCAGTGAGACAATACAATCAATAGAAATGCATATTATGGATGCATTCACAGTTACTGTTTGGGACTGACAGCAGTTGCTTACAGGTGAGAGACTTGATTTATTCAGCGGATTAAAACATCTGCATGAATGAGCAGCTGAAATCACAGGACACTAGAGCGACAGAATCAAAAATGGTGTCATAACACCAAAAAGTTTTATCACAGCTGACAGCCCATTTTTAAATAAATGAGCCCAGTCGAGGCTTATCCAATCCATCACACAGTTAAACAACCAACAGTGACTTTAAATGTTAGCGAGTGCAGAGAGCGCGTTTAGTGTACGCATCTCAGAGCTCGCGCGATCGCACCCACAGCACTGACGGCAGCTCTGGTGGATGAACGTGAATCATTTCTCCTTCTCAGTCTCTGTGGGTAAATTAAACCCGTCATGATTATATAGGCAACTTGATGTCCCATGCTGTTCCGTTCATTCGGTGCAGCTTTGAATGCGAGAATGCTGTTGTGAATCCTGACAATGTAAAGGCATCAGTTCGGCTATATGCGGTTCTGACGGTCATATAATAATAATAATAAAAAGCTCTGTGAACGCAACTCTATGAAGTGATGTTGCCATACTAGCCTTTACCTTCTACTCTAGAGTTTTGTTTTGTGTTGAACATGGCAGAAAAACAGTCTTAAGTAGAGATAACTGCAGGCTCGCGCAATGGGTGCGACGCGTCAACGCATTCCATGCTTATCGATGTATTTTCATAATCGATGTAATCGATAACGTAGACGAATTGCTGCAGCCCTAGTTGAAACATTGATTAAATGAGATGATATATATTTTAATAAGTTGCACTATTTACTTCATTATTCCTTCTGATGTTAGATATAGCCTAGTAGATGAGTTTATGTGTGCTTCATGCTACCCCTTGAACTGAGGCAGCTACAGCAATCTGCCATGTCAAACTGGCATTTGACATTTTTAGGGTAAAACTAACTCTTTCAGTTAGTTGCCAATGTTTAGTTTTTCTAATTTTAGTTTTTCATCTAATATTTATATATTATTTCATTTTTATTTTCAGTTACCCAAGTCCTTATTAACAGGGAAATGTTGTGAAACCTAGAATATTACCCCATTAATTGTCTGTAAATCCAAAATCTAGTGTTTCCATACTGGAAAGTGCTTCTGGTGTCACATTAAAGCACCACATTTATAAAACAGAAAAATTTTGTTTTCATACTTGTCGGCTCTTGGCATTTAGTTGTCTAGCAGCACTCAAAGAGAAGATCCTTTGATCAACAAAGTAACTATAACCCCCACCACACACACATTCTCGCACTCTCAGACTCTTACTGCAATCATTTTTCTTTGAACATGACTTCTGAAGGATGATGTTTTGAGGTGATTCTTCTCTTCAGATTTGTCCTCCCTTACATTTGAGGATAAACATTCCTCACTATCAGAATCAAAATGTGCTTTAAATCCTAATGAGATGCCCTTCAGTTCAAAAGAAAGCAAATCAACACAGATAGAGAGAGACTCTTCATACACCAAACACCTGAAGAAATGAGATACTGGACTTCATTTGTAAGCTACATTTCAAAAGATGTTTGTAAAGGAACGCTTTTGGTCGAAAGCATCTCTCTTTTTCTGTGTGTGTTTCTGTGGGTTTGTTATGTATGGATCAGGTAGCATCTCATCAATGTTACTGACAAGAATACTAATACTCAGTAATCTAAAACACAATCAAACACCTGCAGTCATAATCGCTATTAGAAACCAAAAACTGGTTATTTTTCAGAAATTTTGAAAATACTGGAATTAAGTTTTCATAATGTGGTATTTGTGTTCCATGAATGTCATGTCAATTTTTTTGAAATTGAGATTTATACATCATCTGAAAGCTGAATAAGTAATCTTTCCATCGATGTATGGTTTGTTGGGATCGGACAATATTTAGCCGAGATACAACTATTTGAGGGTGCAAAAAAAAATCTAAATATTGAGAAAATCGCCTTTAAAGTTGTCCAAATGAAATTCTTAGCAATGCATATTACTAAACAAAAAAGTTTTGATATATTTACGGTAAGAAATTTACAAAATATCTTCATGGAACATGATCTTTACTTAATATCCTAATGATTTTTGGCATAAAAGAAAAGTTGATAATTTTAACCTGTACAATGTATTTTTGGCTATTGCTACAAATGTACCCCAGTTTTGTGGTCCAGGGTCACAAACAGGTTCTTGAACATGCATTTTCCACAAATAAATGAATCAATCAGAAAGATTTGTGAATCACTCCAAAATTAAACTCATCACTAACTGAACCACATATACCATATACCACTTGTGACATTTAAAAAAAAAGTCATATATGTTTTAAAAACTAAACTTATTTTATTCATTATTATTATTATTAATATTTTATTAATTATATAATTGTTAATAAACATGTTATTGTATTTGTTTAGTTGTACCTGATGAAGCGAAACAGGATAACGGGGAAGGTTTGTTTTCTTGACCGTGTGCGGTGGTGTGTGTATGTGTTTGAGCAGTTTGATATCATGCCATACTCTCTGTAAGTTCACAGGGACCCTTTCAACTTTATTACTCATGAACTAGCTGCACGACCTGCTGTGAAGCTCAATTATATGATCAACTACCTGTTTATAGTAGATGTGTTTAATTATGGTCTGCTCTTATTTTAGGAACAGTTTGTTCAAACAGGACTCTTTTCATAGTTTCTCTAACTTCTGCTCTGTCGGTTTATTGCCATGACTTTTTTTCAACATTTTAAAAATATTTGACCTCTCTGGCTGTGTTTGGAATAGGGAAGTAACTTACTGCTTACTACATACTACGCAGTTTATACTTGCTGCTAGGAGTCAGCAAATGATGGCCACCTATCATTTTGAAAATAAAAATTTATAATTTAGCATTTTTAATAAAATTTTGTCAAGAAAGAGATTGCAGTGAAAAGTTGCAGCAGAGATTTATTTTATTTTTTTTAGATTCATTTGTGAAACTGGAAACGGAAGGTCGAGTTGATTTTATAGCATTATTGGATTCAGTATCCTTCACAGTACACATACTGCATACTACTTTTTTCCTGAAGTAGTAACTAGTATGCCATTCCAAACATACCTCTTTCTTTTTCTTCTTGATATATACTTTAAGTATTGTACATGTCTCTCACTCTCTGTTTCTCTCTCTCTTCCAGCATTACCTCCCCCAACCCCTCCCGCTGAGGATGTGGACCGACAGCGACGCAGGTTTAACATGCGCATGCTTGTTCCTGGACGTCCCGTTAAAGAGACTCCTGCCACACCTCCACCCATCCCTGTAGAACGGCCCACCTACAAGGAGAAATTCATTCCACCTGAGCTCAGCATGTGGGATTACTTTGTGGCCAAAGTGAGACTGCGTCTGCTGCTTTATTTACACAGGATAAACTGATTCATAAAAAAACATGCACTGTATATACAAAAACATAAGCTATTTTTTGTTCCAAGTACACATCCATCACATTTGCATCAGTTTATAAATCTGAAAAGCAGTTATCAAAGTGTCTGTCTCATTGCTGTCTGTCTGTGTGAATGTGTTTGTGTTTCCTCCAGCCTTTCCTTCCTCTCTCTGACAGCGGGGCGCTGTATGATTCAGATGAGAGCGGTGGTAGTGACAATGAGGATGATGATGATGCCTTCCTCTCAGACACACAGATGACCGAACACTCTGAACCAAACTCCTACAGGTGAGATTATAACCATCAAAAAAGTTAAGAAAGATCGTTACAGAAAATTCAAGAAGTGAAACTAAGATAAGGAACATGTATTGTGATGCATTTGTAAACTCAAATGATAATCAAGTGCCATGCAATCCAAAAATTAAAGTTAAAACAACATTCATGAAAACTTCCATTCTTGAAAATGAATGTAAGTTGTTTGTGAAGACATTATGTACTGTATATTGCTCTATTTATTGTTATGGATTTTATGAACGATTTGTGCAGGAATGCATTCTGCTTGTATTTCATGTAAGAGGTTATTTTTAAACTCGCTATTTTCATGGATGAGGTAAAGAAATCTTGCTGCTGAAACTACCTTTTAAAATTATATTAAAATGAACTATAGTAATTCTGGTGTTTAGTGAAAGACATTGGTCCTGTGTGCACCACAATACATGTGTTTCATATATCATATAAGTGTGTAGACTGAAGGATATTTGTGTGTGTTTGTGTCTTTGCAGTTGGTCTCTGATCCGCCTAGTGATGGTCAAACTTGCCCTGCACAATGTCAAGACATTCCTACCCCTGACAGGACTGGACTTCACAGGTGCATGAGTAGCAGAAATGTACTCTAACATGCTCAAACTTTCAGAAAGTAAACTAAATAATTAACTTCCTTTTCCTGTGCCTCTTTGTGTTGTCTTAGAGTTGCCAGTGACATCTCCCCTGGCCAATGCTGTGCTGAAAACACTGGAAAACTGGGAACAGATTCTTTTAGAAAAAATCAACAAATTTGATGGCCCTCCACCAAACTACATCAACACCTACCCCACGGACCTGAGTGCAGGTGGAGGACCAGCTATACTCCGACACAAAGCCATGCTAGAGCCAGATAACACACCGTTCAAGTGAGTATTTGCTCCGGATGTCTCAATTAAGCCAAAGACTTGCTGAATCTTGAAAGAATTATGTATATGTGTATACAACTGTGTTTTTTTCTCTTCAGGTCAAAGCACCGCTTCTCCTTCCCTGCTCGCCGTCTGTGGCATTTTCTGGTCAAACAGGAGGTGCTCCAGGAGACTTTGATTCGATACATCTTCACAAAGAAAAGGAAGCAGAGTGAGGTAACTACAGAATACAGGGGTGGGACCAGACACTGACAGAATAAATGGGGTGTGAGAGATTTTTAAAATGGCAGGACCAATCATAGTCATGTGACCACCCAGCGTCAGTTACGTCGATTCACTGCCATTAAAAAAATACTCTCTCATGGACTCATGAGATCCATCAGGTGTGAAGTCTGCAGTCTAAAGCTCTATTCGGACAGGACTAGTTTTCCAGGGGGTCATTAGAGAAATTTGTGTTTCACAGAGGTACTTTGCGATTTTTAATTCCCATCCAAATCTGTCACGTATGTGTTTTTCTACTGTAATATCAGCGTCAGGTAAGATTACTCACCTTCATTTCTGCACTTAATCACATAATGTTTAATTACATATGTGCCTTTATGAAAATTAAACATGGTTTTGCTACAAATAAATAAACGCAAAATAAAATAGTTAAACAAAAGTAACCACACATTAACCATGGTTTTGCTATACTAGCCATATACGTAGCTTCACCATGGTATTTGTAGTAAAACTGTGGTTATACTATGGTAATCAATCTGAATGACAGCCATCATTTTGTACATCCAGATGTACAAAACACAGGAATAAACACAGAGATGTCAGTTTCGTCAGAATTGGTACATGAAAATTGCAGACATCAAGTGATAAGAATCGAAACTCAAAAGTAGCTTAGAAAACTAGTCTCATCCGAATAGGGCTATGGACATGTATAGACACATGTAGATATTATACATATCTATAATTTGCCTCCCGGCAAAGAAATTAAAAAATAAAATCAAGAGCCAGATCATGTAAAGTGTTAAGACTGGCTACTCGCCTTCATTTCTGCACTGTTACATAATATTTTAATTCCATATGTACCTTTACCAAAATTACACATGGTTTTACTACAAATAAATCCAAAAAACTAAGGTAACCACAAATTAACCATGGCTTTGCTATACTAACCATAGCTTAACCATGACATTTGTAGTAAACCTGTGGTTATACTTATGGTAATCAATCATATACAATGCATGCATACAGAGCATGTGATCGCTGTGTCTCCCAGACGTACAAAACAGACCCACCTCTACAATAAACGCTATCGTTTATCATTTATCGATATCATTTAGGCAGCAAAATAGGCTGAGATGACGGGTAATGCAATGGCCCGCGGCCAGAGTGAAGGCATTGAATAGGCGGAGCCAAACTGCAGCAATGAAAGCTGTGGAGAAATGTAGAAGTTAGGAAATGAAAGGGGTAGAACCAAAAGATGTCTGAATAAAATGATTAAAAAGACATTAGTGTTTTTAGAAGTTTTAATTTTAATTTCATTTTAATCAAATAAATATAGAACTTTTGTAAGTAGCCATCTTTATATATTGAGGGTAAGTACCGACGGACGCTGGAGGGAATGTGCATGTTATCTCAAGGCCATCTTTCTCTGTTAGAGATCCAAATGAGATTCATTTTGGTCTTTATTATTTAATTTGTTTTTCTCCATCTGTTTGTCACTCGTGCATGTGTTTTGTGCTGTGCCCTGTGTGTGTTTGTTAATGTATGTGTGTGTGTGTTGTGGTGTGTATTGTGTAGTCTTTAGATGATCATGTGGACCACCTCATACAAAACTGCGTTACTGGAGCTAGAAAAACCAACAAGGTACTGAGACACAGAATGGGACTCGTCTCTCTGTGAAACTCTCTCAAAGCTTTGGGCTTCTATCCTCTGTTAACCTGCTGTGAACTCACACACATATACACACACAAGTCTGTTTCTTTCCTCACATCTCCTAACTCGTCTGGCTCGGCACTGCTCTTCCTCACTAACTGAAAGCGGTTAACCAATCAACCGGATTCTGCTTCTGACACCATGTTTAGATCAAGTAATAACTGCGATTAATTCATGTGTTGCCCTCTGAGGAGGTGTGTACATGGTCTCAACTGCATGTTAGCAAACTTCCTGCTATTGCTGCTGTGTGTGTGGATGCGGTTGGGTGATTATTTTAAAAACTGCAGTGCAGCAGAACAGACTAATGCAAGTGTGTATTTGTGTATGTGTGTTGTGTTACAGGTGGAGGCTGATATGGGTTACCCAGGAGGCAAAGCCAAAATCATCCATAAAGAATCTGACATCATCATGGCGTTTGCCATTAACAAGGTAAAGGCATTTCTATCTGTAGTTCTGTTATAGAAAGATTGGCTCTGTTAATGGCCTTATGGTTGTGAAGTCAGTTTTCACGGTCAATTAGTTGAGTTAGATTGCACAAACGTGCAGTGACAAAGTATTCAATGAAATTCAATGAATTGAATAATTGCATAATTAATTGATAAAACAATAAACCACGTGTGGATGACTTCCGATGTTCCAAGTGCTTGTAACTCAACTAAAGTTTAAAAATACTTAATATATTTTAAAACGTGGCTCACTGGAATACTTGATTCTGATTGGTCAGTCATGACATTCCTAGGTGTGTTATTCCTTGATAACAACCATCATCCTTAGTAACACCAAATAACACACCGCTCATCTGGGTATTTCAGCCCGGCGTTTCTTTCACATCTCTCTAGTTTTATTCAAACACAACTGCTATCTTCTTGAGATTTAATTATTGACTATATTTACTGAACTGGAGAACTTTAGTGTTAATAGAAGGCACGTGGTAACATTAAAAGTGTTGTCTTTTTGCAAGAACAATTGTTTTGTATACTGTAATAGATTTTAGATAATAAACAGGTAAGATTTTAAAACAATTTCTTCTCAAATGACATTTTATATTCTCATCTATATCTGATGAAAAGCTGTGTAATTAGTGACACAACTGAACATTATCGTCTTGTCTGGACTTCATCTAGGCTCAAAGCCTAGTGTAGTTATTTAACCTCAAATCAATTTAAACTCAAATCAATATTCTGAATTTGAAGGATTTGTGTAGAGTGAGGAGAACTGAAGTATTTATTTTCCTGTGTTTTACAGTTATTTCTGAATGTACTGTTATGTTAAAATGCAACTTAATACACAAATGTGAATTTTTTTTTTCTGTCAACAATGCTATTTTAATTTCTACATTCAGCAGTAAACTCTTTGTTTCAAAATTTTAATGTCCCATTTCATTTTTTTATTATTATTTCTCAGGCTAACACTAATGAAATAGTGCTGGCGTCCACTCATGATGTCCAGGAAGTGGACGTGTCCACGTTGCTCGCAACTCAGCCTTACACCTGGATCGGAGAGGAATTTGACAAGGAGTCTCGCAGGTTTGTCACCTGTCTGTATGTGTTTGAATCATTCAGCTCACAGATTTGAAGGAACTGCAATGCAATCTTGTTTTCTCTGTGTAGTTCTGATGATGTGGATTACCGCTCGTCTCACACCAACATCGCCCAGGCCAGTGCCGGTCACTTTGCCCACCAGCAAATGGCAGTGTCATCCTCCATGCCATGGCTGGGCAGCGGACAGACCAGCATGGGTGCCAGTGTGGTATGCTAGTCAGACTGTTTTCTGGGATGTGAATGAATTTTTTTTAACCTTTTTTTTTTTTAGGTTGTGATGGCACTTTGAAAGTGATGCCAAAAAAAACACTTCAGTGATTTGAGCATGATAAACTGCAGCATATAAATAAATATGAATTATTTTTACAGATTGTTTTATTCAGTTGACACCTATGAAAGGATTCCAGACAGGGAAGCCCATATTTTTTTTATTTTTATTTTTTTTATCAAAGACAGAATCTTAAAATCTTAAATACAAAAGTCATTTTTTTAATGGAAATTTTATTATATAAAGTATTATATTAATTTTATAAAATTATCTAGTATTATATTTCATTTTAATGGGTTTAATTTTTATTATGAAATAGCCTTGTAAGCTGATATGGTCTTAAATCACAAGCAAAGAAATAAACTAAATTTATTTTGCTTCAAAATGACAAAATATAGAAAATGCTTATTGAAACAGAATTATAACATGATTTAAAAGTCTCAGACCACATTAAAATGACAATTTTTTTACAAAAACCTGTAAATAAAAAAATTGCATTTTATTGCATTTAATTGCATTTTTTGGCATCTTTTGTACAGTCGGTCAGATTTTCTTGCTTCCACTGGGGCACAAGATGATTTGGATGATTCTCAAATCATGCTGGAAAACATGTTAATCAGATTTTCTTCATGCAGCGTCAGTAGTACTGTCATTACAGGAAGAAGAAAAAAACAAACACTGAAAGAAATTTTCAGATTTATATTCCGTTCAGCTTTCTAAAACTCTACAACTTTACTCAAATAGTTGTAATGTACAGGATTGTGTTAAATTAGGGAAAACACAGAAGCATCTGAGATTTTGGACCCCGCTGTACATATGCACACATGCAGGTTCATGATGGTCACGTTCCCACAGAGCTGCACCCGCCGATGAAGCACGACTTCTGAGTGTTTTCTTTTGGCTGCAATCAGCAGAAAACAAACAGTGAGTCGTGGTCTCAACAGAGCTCTTGATGAGTCTGTATTGAGCTGATAAGAGCGTTTGGAGGTAGCGGAGTAAACCGCAGACAGTCCGAGCGGCCCAAGGTACAGACCTGCGTCATCGCATCAACCTCCACTCTTGTTGTCATTCACAGCTGATAAAGATGACACGATGGAGTTGGGGAAGCTACTTTCAAACTAGTTTTCTAAGCTCTACATGCTGCTAATTAATTCTAGTAGTTCAACTTCAGACAAATTATCGTTTTGAATGTGTTGTTAGCTAACAGAAGATCTGGTATCACATGCTAATAATTTGCATATTTTATGGTACATTTGCAATGAACAATCCAAGCAAATCTTTCACTAAATCATACTATAGAATACATAAATTGTACTGTAAAATATAAAGAAACTGTAAGAATCTCAGTGCTGTATATGTGTTTGCGAGAACATCTCTCATGTGTTGAACTGTGTGTGTAATTTGTGTCAGATCATGAAGAGGAACCTGAATAACGTAAAGAGAATGACGTCTCATCCCATCTATCAGTACTGTGAGTGTCTCTTTATTTCACACACAAACACTGTAGGTTTTGATGAAACTGTTTGACATCTTTGTCATGTTTTCAGACATGACGGGTGCTCAGGACGGCAGTGTGAGGATGTTTGAGTGGAATCGTCCACAGCAGCTCATCTGTTTCAGACAGGCCGGAAACGCACGAGTCACACGCCTGTATTTCAACTCACAGGGCAATAAGGTATTGAAGCATTCACTACCAAAATTATTGAACTTCATAACCTAGTGACTTAATGTTTTCACTTTTTTTTATTAATTTACTTTTATTACTAGACCTGCGTTACTCTTCAAAGTTTTGGGTCAGTAAGCTTTGAAATAAATACTTTTAATTCCGCAAGGATGCATTAACTTGATCAAAATTGACAGTTGGGACATTTATATTGTTATAAATATTTCTATTTCAAATAAATACTGCTTGTTTGAACTTTTTATTATTCAAAGAATCCTGAAAAAAAATAAAATACACACTTTCCACAAAAATATGAAGCACTTTTTCCAATCATATTAAGGCCGTTTCACACTTGAGCGCAATGCAAAAAAAGCGAGGCCAATCGCTGGCAAACAGCGTGAGATGATGGATCACCTTCTGCTAATTCATGCCTGCGCGCTAGGTGGCGCTGACCAACAATGCATTTTTCGTCCGATATGCATCTCGTAAATGATCCGCTGCTCAATACACAGCATTAAATTAAGATAAATAAAGTTTGGTTCTACACCAGAAACATACACTACTAGGGCTGGGTATCGAGTTCGATACTTTTTAGGCACCGACCGAATTGCCTCGATACCACCGAGTATCGAAAAACGCCTTGTCGTTCGGTACCAAATTTCGATACCTAAGGGGTTAATCTCATCACTGTCAGTGACCCAATAATCCTGCAGCACTAGGTGTGTTTGACTAGAAGTGACGCGGTGCTGATTGATCAGTGTTTGACATCCGCGAGAGCAATTCGAAAGCGTACGGAGCAGTCTGCTCTCTATATCGCGCAGTTTGTTTACTACACACAGACTGAAGCTCGCGTGACATTTCAGCGTCTGCCGTCTCACCAAATGAGGACATAAACACATGAACAACAGCTCCAGAACTGCTCTGAGAGTCACTTCATAAGCATTTTACCGTTTGATTTGAGTAAAACTAGCGTCATATCATATACACACAGAACTGTAAAGGTATTCCCGGAAACCCGTCAAAATAAAAGTTTGGTTTAACTTGGAAGACACCGCGGTAGAAATATATTAATATTGTTCAGCAGAGTGTAAGTTACTGTACTGCATACTGCTACTACTAGGCTACTATTAAAATTATTAAAACTCTTTTTTTTTTTTTTAAGTAATTATCACACAACATTTCTTCCATGTTTTAATTTTAATAGTAACATTTTGTTTGCCAAAATAAATAAATAAAGTTTTATTTTCAATAATTTAAAAGAAAAATGAAATTAATGTTTTATGCCTTCATTTGAAAACCAGATACAGAGCACATAATTTCTGAGGAAAAAGAAAACATTTCATAAGGCTGTTTTAAGAATAAATTTGAATAAACTTGTAGTTTTTATGCATTCAAATAATTAGACATACTACAACACAGAATTTAATAACAATAAAACATATGGTGAAAGAAAATAAAACACCCACTTATGAAAGTGGATAAAGATTTTACATTTCTTGAAGTCTTTAGCAACCTAGAATAAATTAATAGAAATGATGATTCTGTCTGAGCTATGCGTTTTAAAACGAGCACACACTAAAGTAACCTGAAAATTATTTGAGCTTTATTAAAATTATTTGTACTGATTTATTGTGTTGGCTATATTTTGTTCCTTTGTGCAGTGGCTCAGGAGACGAGTCTTTGAGTCTGTATAAATGTCAACGAGCTGAAAAAAAATAAAACCAAAGTTTTTTGAGATAATGTAATCTTGTTAAAACTGTTTTCATAAAATTGGTATCGAAAAAAGTATCGTTCAGGAACCGGTATCGAACTCAAGGTATCGGTATCGGTATCGATATCGAACATTTTTGAACGATATCCAGTCCTATACACTACCTATAACGCTTACAAGTAATCTTAAAATATAAATAGAGCTACAATTAGCATCAAGCTGCATTTGAAAATGTATGTGATTGTTTGTTTGCTTAAAACCCACTTTAAACCATCACCGAGTGCTTTTGATAACTTCTGATTGAGATCTAAAGTGGATTTTTATTCTATAATAGGCAGACATACACTCTTTGTATGTTTTATAATGGATTGAACATGATACTGGCTTATCATTTGTCAAAAACATCCTGTATTTTTATAAAACTATCATGAGCTGCATAAAACATACAGAAAATATAGCGTTTTAATCATATGTTTATTTGCTTTCATATTTCATGTATAGAAAAATGTTTCTCCCTTTTTCATACATAATGGTAGGAGATATTATCCCATGATTGACGATCTTGAGTAAACAATAATAACGAGAACTCATGGAGCAATAATAAGCATCCTCTTCTCTCTCAGAATACTGTTCTTCTGTGTTTTGTTTACACTTTGGTTTTCGAAACCGCACCACCAATCTCACCCTTTTGTGCAACAGCAGCTGCTCCGGGCATGTGATCTAAGCTCAGATCTAATTGGATGGCCCGTTTTATCGTGAAGCGATGGGGGGGAAAAAATCGACACACACGACTCACATCACGAATAATCGCACCTGGTGTAAATAGCCTGTTGAGCATTCAGTGTAAAAAGGCTAATGCTATCAAACGATTAATTACATCCAAAATAAAAGTGTTTGTTTACATAATACATGTGTGTGTACTGTGTATATTTATTAAGTATATGTAAATACACACACATGCATGTATATATTTAAGAAAAATTTTGTTTTATATATTAAATAAATGTATACATGATATAATTTATATGAATATAAATATATACATGTAAATATTTTCAAAATATATGCTGTATGTGTGTCTTTATATATACATAATAAATATACACAGTACACACACACATTATGTGAACAAAAACATTTACTTTGGATGCGAATAATCGTTTGACAGCACTAGAAAAGAGCACCAAATCAGCTTATTAGACACTGACACTGAAGACTGAAGAAATGACTGCTGAAAATTCAGCTTTGTCATCACAGGAATAAATAATTTCAAAAACACAAAATGATTAAAATAGAAATTAATTATCCATTGAAGAGGCTTTTGACCTTTTAGTAGCTATTACTTATGTAGTGTATAATAATTTCCAGGCTCATTTAGTGTCTGTTCATGTGCTGTTGACTTCACAGAATAGCGTGAATATTTCAGTACTGTGTTAATGGTTGTCTGTGGTGTTATGTAATAAGTCCAGTACAGCAGCACATCTGTTCAGGGAAAGGTCATCCTGTTGTCTCTTCAGTCCTTTATATGACTCATTATGCAATAGACAACATTTTTAGCTGCATGTGCCGTTAAAAATCGTCATTCTTTCCATCTGTCTGCAGTGTGGTGTTGCAGACGGCGAGGGCTTTTTGAGCCTCTGGCAAGTCAATCAGACCTCCTCAAACCCCAAACCGTATTTGGTAAGAGCTTTATCTTGGTACTGCACAAGCTTTGCATTACTGACAGCCACAAACTGCCCTCATAGTGTGATTAAACAGTGTGATTGAATTAAAGCATGTGGCATCTGCAAACAAATAATACTAGAACTTTTATTGAAACTAACTTCACTATTAAATATATGTCACCATATAATATGAAATAATAAGCATCTCTGTGTGTCTGTCTCAGAGCTGGCAGTGTCACAGTAAAAGCTGCTGTGATTTCGCCTTCATTACATCCTCCAGTCTGATCGCCACAGCAGGACAGTCCAATGATGGCAGGTCAGTTAAATGATTATTCTTACTGCCATATAGAAACAGACTGTATACAACATTTTTAAGTAATATTACATCACTTTCTTCCACAGGAATGTTTGTTTATGGGACACTCTGGTCTCTCCAAGTAACTCAATGATACACGGTATGTCTACAGGCTCTTGAGGGAAAATGTTTTAAAAATATTTTGAATAAGTGATTTTATATTATTTTAAATATTATTTATACAATATCATTTTAAAAAAGGTTGTATTCTGGTATTTTTCTATATCCAGCATTTCAGTGCCATGAGAATGGTGCAACCGTTCTTCAGTATGCTCCTAAACAGCAGCTAATCATCACGGGTGGCCGGAAGGGATTCGTCTGTATTTTTGACATCCGTCAGAGACAGCTGCTCCACACATTCCAGGCACATGATTCAGCCATCAAAGCGCTGGCCATGGATACCACTGAAGACGTCTTTGTCACCGGCTCAGCCGAAGGGAACATGAAGGTATATTCCTCTAAAGTGACACAATTCATCTTAAACATCTCCTGTTGCTGTTATGTGGATATTTAGGCTAAAAGCATAAAACGCAGTCACATTAAAGAAGCTTGATTTATTTATTTATTTTAATTTTTTTAGCATTGCTAACTCCAAAAAATTTATAATTAGACTGAATTTAAATTATTGCCAAACAACAGAAAAAAAAAAAATTCTCACCAAGTCAGTGTTGAGATCTCCTCCTCCTCAGCAGCTGCCATCTTCACTAGCATGTGTGAAAACTACAAAAAGCAAGCAATAGTCTACATTTTATCTTAAACATTTTGTAATGCTTTGTCCATGGCTCATTATCAATAGATTCTCAAAATGTGTCCCTAATTATTTGTTAAATGTGCGTATTAAATAATAATAATGCGCACTCACATTTTGTAGGATTAAAAAAAAAAATCAGCTTTTAAATTTTTGTTGTTGATGTCCAAGGCTGTGTTTAGTTAAGACTTTCAAATGTCACTTGATTAAAAAAGACTGGAAAGAAAAAAATGGCAGAAAACCAGAATAAAATTTTTGAAATTACAACACATCTAAGTTTAAAAAGAATGTTACATTAACAGCATATGAATGTTCTTATCAGTCCGAACAGGTATAATTAACCAGTTGTTTATTCAAATCGAAATGTTTACAACATACAGTGAGGGAAAAAATAATTTGATCCCCTGCTGATTTTGTACGTTTGCCCACTGACAAAGAAATGATCAGTCTATAATTTTAATGGTAGGTTTATTTGAACAGTGAGAGACAGAATAACAACAAAAATACAGAAAAACGCATTTCAAAAAAGTTATAAATTGATTTGCATTTTAATGAGTGAGATAAGTATTTGATCCCCATCAATCAGCAAGATTTCTGGCTCCCAGGTGTCTTTTGGCGCTTTTCCACTGCATGGTACAGCACGTTACGGTTCAGTACAGCTCCCTTTTGGGGGGTTTTCCACTGGGTACAGTACCTGGTACTTTTTTTAGTACCACCTCGGCTGAGGTTCCAAGCGAGCTGTACTGTTACCAAAACATGACATTTAAACTCTGCTGATCACTGATTGGCCGGAGAGAATCGTCACTACCTGCGTCATTGAACTTGCGGCACGAGACACAACAGACCCGCTAGATTTAAATCAGCACAGCCAGCGAGGGATCGAACGCAACTGTTTTGAATGAGAGCACCTTTTTAAACAACCAAAAAATGTCTGTTTCGTTGTCTGTTGAGGAAGTACAGACGTTCCTTTCATTGATAGTTGAGGAGCGGATCCAGCGAGAGCTTAATGGAGTGACGCAAAATTAAAAAGTTTTTCAGGAGTCACAGCAGTAGAGGCGGCGCAACTATAACGACACGTGAATAATCCCTCCCACTCTAAAGCAGTACTAAACTGCTGTGGAAACACAAACCGAGCCGACCTGAGCCGTGTCATGCTGTTCTGAGCCATGCCGACCCGAGTCGTACCACACAGTGGAAAACGCCATTTTGTACAGGTAAGGAGCTGAGATTAGGAGCACTCTCTTAAAGGGAGTGCTCCTAATCTCAGTTTGTTACCTGTATAAAAGACACCTGTCCACAGAAGCAATCAGTCAATCAGATTCCAAACTCTCCACCATCGCCAAGACCAAAGAGCTGTCCAAGGATGTCAGGGACAAGATTGTAGACCTACACAAGGCTGGAATGGGCTACAAGACCATCGCCAAACAGCATGGTGAGAAGGTGTCAACAGTTGGTGCGATTATTCGCAAATGGAAGAAACACAAAATAACTGTCAATCTCCCTCAGTCTGGGGCTCCATGCAAGATCTCACCTCGTGGAGTTTCAGTGATCATGAGAATGGTTAGGAATCAGCCCAGAACTACACGGGAGGATCTTGTCAATGATCTCAAGGCACCTGGGACCAAAGTCACCTAGAAAACAATTGGTAACACACTATGCTGTGAAGGACTGAAATCCTGCAGCGCCCGCAAGGTCCCCCTGCTCAAGAAAGCAGATGTACAGGCCCATCTGAAGTTTGCCAATGATTCAGAGGAGAACTGGGTGAAAGTGTTGTGGGCAGAGGAGACCAAAATCAATCTCTTTGGCATCAACTCAACTCGCCGTGTTTGGAGGAGGAGGAATGCTGCCTATGACCATGAGAACACCTTCCCCACCTTCAAACATGGAGGTGGAAACATTATGCTTTGGGGGTGTTTTTCTGCTAAGGAGACAGGACATCTGCACCGCATCAAAGGGATGATGGACCATCAGGGCCAGGGCATTGACAATGACCCAAAACACACGGCCAAGGCAACAAAGGAGTGGCTCAAGAAGCAGCACATTAAGGTCATGGAGTGACCTAGCCAGTCTCCAGACATTAATCCCATAGAAAATCTGTGGAGGGAGCTGAAGGTTTGAGTTGCCAAACATCAGCCTTGAAACCTTAATGACTTGGAGAGGATCTGCAAAGAGGAGTGGGACAAAATCCCTTTTAGATGTGTGCAAACCTGGTGACCAACTACAAGAAACGTCTGACCTCTGTGATTGCCAAGGGTTTTGCCACCAAGTACACTGTCATGTTTTACGAAGGGGTCAAATACTTTTTTCACTCAATAAAATGCAAATCAAGTTATAACTTTTTTGAAATGTTTTTTTTTTTTTTTTTCTGTCTTACACTGCTCAAATAAACCTTCCATTAAAATTATAGACTGATCATTTCTTTGTCAGAGGGCAAACGTATAAAATCAGCAGGGGATCAAAAAATGTTTTCCCTAACTGTATAATTTTTGCACTGAACATTTCTCTTGGTGTGAACAAGCCTTTAGGCTGGTAACACCTCTCTGATGATTATGCATTTACAAAATGAATTGTTCTATTCAGCCTATGCAATGTAGCAAGAATTTAGCATGTTGTTTTTAATTTAAGTAGTATTCATGCCTATACAAAGTGATACATTTTAAGGGCGTTTCTTTTTACTTGTATATGATAAACAATTTTGCTAATGTTTTAAACTGCCTCTTTCTCCAGCATAAAATACAATTTTATTTTATTTTTCAGTGGGCTATAACAGTATTTAAAGAGAATGGTGGTCAATGGCAGATGTTATGTTAGTGTACATAAGACACTTTAGTGACAGCATTTGAGAAAGGTTTCAAAATATTTAAAAATATACATTTTTTAAAAATGCACACAATATTTTTCTGTATTCACAAAAATAATGCAGGTCTGCTCGTTTTTGCAACTGACACAAGGTAGTTCACTATTTCTAAACTGTTGTAACAGCTTATACGGTAATATACGGCCAATATATCTATCTATAACTAATATGTAATGATGCACTTAAATTTCAACATTCAAAAATATTCAGCAAAAAAATTAATTATGGGCTTAAGCCATAACATTGGTGATATTTTATTAGCACTTCGCCAATGGCATAATTTTACTGTGTCAGTGTTTATTCCGAGTACACAATGTGAATAAGCTATAAAATGTTGCTTATTTGATATATCAGTACCAAATTATTATATCATTACAAAAATTGTATAAAAAACATACTGCAATTGTAATTTAAACTTTTAAAGTTTTTTTTCTAATAATTATTTCTAATAATTCTGTTCTGGTTCAGGTCTGGAAGTTGGCGGGTCACGGTCTCATGCACTCCTTCAGCACCGAGCACGCTAAACAGTCCATATTCCGAAACATCGGCGCCGGCGTGATGCAAATCGAAACCTGCCCAGGCAACCGGATCTTCACCTGCGGAGCCGACGGGACCCTGAAAATGAGGGTCCTTCCAGACCGCTACAACATTCCGGCCAGTATATTCCAGATCCTCTAACACCGGAGCGGCCGTAGAACAGTAAAGCTTTCATCGGCACCTCCGCTGTGTTTCCTTAGCTGTGAATCGTAAACCGGTAACAAATATCTCGCGCTGCAGAATATCTTTACCACCCCGCCCCACAAAAGACGTTGGAAAACACAAGGTCCCTTGATTCTAACGATCGATTACTGTCATTTCTGGAGACGAATCCAGATAACGTGTTGGTAGGAAAGCCGTATGCATGAGCTGTTTGAGTCATCGCACTCCATTCCCAGGTTATTGGTCGTGCTCTGTAAAAGTGCTCAAAGCTCCATTTTTAAGTGTGTATGTGTCTACATTTTGTGCCCATTTTAGCATCTAAAATACCAGCACTGTGCTTCTGCTATCAGTGTAAGTCCAGTTGTTGGATTTAGTTTTTACTGTACGTTTTCTCCTTGGCTGCTAATGTATTTGCGGAGTGTAAAATGGCACAGTACCCTGGCGGCCCGGCGGTTTGCCGCGGCCCCAGAGACACATCCCTTCCCTTCCACACGCGCACGCTGCTGTTGACATGCTTGTTTCCGTAGCAGCCAAACAGCTAAACATTCCACGCAAGACGATGATGCTTGCTCCGGGAAATGACGCGTTTGACCTTTTCATCTCTCGAGCCCTGAAATTCTCACTTTGAACAGAAAACGTTTAGTTTTTGCACATAATATTTCTTAGTTCGTTTGCTCGTTTACTCGTTTTTGTTTCGTTTTGTCTTTTACAAATTCTTGTATTTATATTTAACTTCAGGAATGTAAGGTGTTTTAGATGTCTGGGACAAAGTGCAACACTGAATAGACTTGTGTTTTATTTATTTACATATTTATTTTTTTCATGTTTTATCTATTCTAAATATTTGCACTCAGATCTGGGGAAACAATAACACTCTTACGTTACAAGTGATAAAAGCTCTATTAGAGGAAACCGTTGTTTACTAATGAATGTCTGGCTGTGTGTGGCCGAGTAGTAAAAAGTGGAAATAGTTTTAAATGAATAAATATATATATATATATATATATATATATATATATATATATATATATATAACCTATACATATATATACATATAAAAATGAATTACGACAATAGCTTGTACAAACACAATAATGCTTTTCGTTTATTTTTGATTTTATCATAACTGCTGGAATAGTCGTATATTTGGTTTGATGTATGTGGTATTTAGTAAAATCATATTTGTGTTTCTGTCTGATTTGCCAGGCACCATGTCAACTGTACGTATTTTAAATGTTGAACCGATGGTCTGATGTGTATTTATTGAATAGCCTGATCTGTCTGCGTGTGTGAAAAATGCAAACCTCAAAAACACTGGTTGGTTATTTCTGAAGGAACAGGTAGTTCTGTCATGGTCAAAGTTTTACCTTTGTAAGTTGAATAAATTCTTTTTATTTGAAGTAAGTCATTTCATTTTACTGTTTCAACTCCACATATCTTTAGATGAACATGTTTCAGAGTTTATTTCTGGATTTCCAAGCATTTGTGGCTACATAAACATGCATGCAATATAAATTAAACTATATTTGGCAAATACAATTTGTGTCTTATACATACTAGCAGTCAAACACATTTCTATAAACAGGAAGTCAACATTAAAATTAAAATTCACCTTTACTTAGTGCACATACGTGACCCTGGAGCACAAAACCAGTCAAGTCGCTGGGGTATATTGGTAGCAATAGCCGAAAATACACTGTATATGGTCAAAATTATCCATTTCTCTCTTATGCCAAAAATCATTAGGACATTAAGTAAAGATCATGTTCCATGAAGATATTTTGTAAATTTCCTACTGTAAATATATAAAAAAAAAAATTGATTAGTAATATGCATTGCTAAGAACTTCATTTGGACAACTTTAAAGGCGATTTTCTCGATTTCGATTTTTTTTTATACTGTATTTCGGCCAAATATTGTCCTATCTTAACAAACCATACATCAATGGAAAGCTTATTTATTCAGCTTTCAGTTGATGTATAAATCTCAATTTTGAAAAATTTTCCGGTTTTGTGGTCCAGGGTCACATACCTAATCTGATCATGTAGGGTTTTTGAGTGACGCTACCTTGAAAAGTCTTACTGAAGTGATGCTGAGAAATTAAATAGCAATGACAACAATGGTTATGTACACAAAATTACTAAATTCATGTAATGCATATACATATTCCATTTATTACTTACATTTGGCCTGAATTTCTGTGTAAACTTAGTAAAACCATTTCTATGTAAACAATAACAATAGTTTCATGAACAATTTGTGCGAAAACTAGCTCTGCTCATGCTGCGTGAATGAATAAATATTCACTTAAAATGCATGTTAGCCAAAAAAGGTAAATGCAACATATAAAAGTAAAAATGCCCAACAAATAACTAAATATGGTAGCCCCAAATTGCATTTAAACACTCAAGTCAGATTTAAAAATGCCTTAATGTCATTACATTAGAGAAAAAATAAAACCAAGTGCATTTATTTTAAAGAAAATAAGCGCAAGCTCAGGTTTCAACCTAAACATTTTACAAAGATAGATTTAGGCTTTAAATGATGAACTGAAATCCTGCACTCTACTCAAACTTGTATCTGAAAAATTTTATTAGGATTGTTCCAGTGAATTGACCCTTCTCAGGCTTGAAACGTTACTAGTACAATTTTGTAATTGCGCAAGTTTGAGTAGTGTGCAGGATTTATACTATTTTTTTTTTTTTTTTTTTTTTTGATTGGACAAGTCACTATATTTTCAATTCTGACTTTAAATGGTTAAAAGCCAGAATTGAAAATATAGCGTCTTGTCTTCATGTTCACACATTTTAAATGATTCAAATGTGTAAACTTGAAGAGAACTGGTTTAATAAAACTACAAAAAAATCACCAGTTGATTAAAAGCCCTGTTTGTTTGATGTTCGATTGGTTTTATGTTTTGATACCTAACACATTGAAATTGAAGGGTAGCTAAAGTGTCCAAATACTTAGTGCGAACATCACTAGATAGACAATTTAGCACTTGATATATCATCTACTCAAGAAAATAAAATACAAATATATGGGTACACATGGGTAACAACAGAGACATTGGTTATTTGCTTATATGCCAATTATGTCATGCATTTTTGATTATTCATCAGAAAGGAACTGGACATGGTATGATTTGACGTAGCTGCTGTCCCATATGTAGAGATGTTTGTCTCTGGGATTGTATGAGATCATGGACAGAACCCCTCCAGGTGCCCTCAGATCTAAACTGACACTAACAGGCTTCTCTTTCAGGAGGTCGAAGGCATATGTTACCTTTGTGTCTTTAGTATCCGTGACATAGAGGATCCCACAGGCGATAAACGCATTACCGGCCTTGGTCCTGGGATAGGTGGCATTGATGTATGCAATGACGGAGAACGTTTTCTCATCCAGTCGTGCCACCATTATGTTGTCATCAATGTTGGAGGCAAATATGATCCACATACCGTTCTCATCTGTTGCCAATTTGAAATATGTCTTTGAGTTCTGAAGGTAAGACTTATTGTGATAGAAAGCGTTTTCAATGGTCAGCTTGTGTAAGATCTTCGTCTGGAGGTCAAACCTGGGAATATTAGAGAATTGACAACATGTGTTATAAGAACATGACGTATTCTTACAAATTAACTTAAGAAAAGGCTTTCTGCTGTTGTTCCAAATCTGTGACTTTCATTCTTCCATGGAACACAAAAGGTGAGGTTTAGCTGAAACATGCCATGTTTTAATTAAATTGTGAATTATATTTGAGAAGTATGGCAGTCATTGAGTAGCAAAAGATTCAGCCAAAAGTGAATTGGTTGCTCACACATGTGAATTGTACAACTACATTTTAGGCTGAACTATCACTAAGAAAAGTAATGGGACAATTTTATTATTATTTAAATTATTTTAAATGCGTTAGTAATGAGTAAGACAATAAGAATAGTGATTAAAACTCATGCAGTAGTTTTTAACTTGCATTTTGTAGGATGAACTATCCCTAAGAAAAGTATTAGATCAATGTGTTTTTTTGGGGTTTTTTTTATAATATAGTAGTTAGTAATGAGTCATAAATTTTTTTATAAATATTATTTTTGTGTTTGCAACATTTTACGTTTCATTTACTTTTTTCAAATGCAGTGATTAAAAATTAATAAATAGTTATAAGCAATTTACGGAAGTTCTAAGCGGCCATGCATTATTATAATTTTTCTGTCTTGTTTTCTAGTGATCTCGACATAACGAAAGTTGTTTTGTCGTTATCACGACTTAATTTTCTCGTGATCTCGACATAACGAAAGTTGTTTTGTCGTTATCACGACTTAATTTTCTCTGTGTATTCGGCATGAGAAAATGCTATAGAAGCAGCATCATCGCAGCATCATGGATGATCGGATTCGCTTTTACTTTGATCAGGGACTCACTCAAACTGAAATAATAAAAATATGGTATAAGTACCATCCCAAATATTGAAGGTGTTGTGTGTGTGACCGACTACATTGATCCATGAAAGAATACGTGTCATGCATGCATATTCATACTCGGACATTTTAGCTCTGTGTCTGTCAGTGATTGACGACTTACACATAAGTGTTCGACACTTGAGAAGGAGGCTGTCGGGTCTGCAACTTTATCGTCGAAGACAATATAGCGTCCCTGATTTTCTCACGATAGCTACAATTACGTCGTGAGAAAACGGTTTTTAGGTTGAGATCAACAACTTTCGTTATGTCCAGATAACCACAAAACAAATTTCGTTATGTCGAGATCACGAGAAAATTAAGTCGTGATAACGACAAAACAACTTTCGTTATGTCGAGATCACGAGAAAATTAAGTCGTGATAACGACAAAACAACTCGTTATGTCGAGATCACGAGAAAATTAAGTCGTGATAACGACAAAACAACTTTCGTTATGTCGAGATCACGAGAAAATTAAGTCGTGATAACGACAAAACAACTTTCGTTATGTCGAGATCACGAGAAAATTAAGTCGTGATAACGACAAAACAACTCGTTATGTCGTGATCACGAGAAAACAAGACAGAAAAATTATAATAATGCATGGCCGCTTAGAACTTCCGTAGCAATTAAATAATTTAAAGAAATGTTATTGTACATAAATTTTGGTCACACTTTATTTTAGAAAAAGTAAAAAGCTGTGGCTTGCATCCTAAAGTACAAAAGATACAAGGTAATTTTTTGTACCATATTTACCCTAAGATACATATTAGTGCTTCAAACTTGTTTTGTAGGGTTTTCTTGTTACAGTGTAATTATACAATTAAGTACTGAGTAATATTAATTAACGTAGGCCTACTTAGAGTTTGAAGTAGGGTTTGGTTTAGGTTTAGTTGGATGCAATTTTGCATAATTTAATGTTATTACAATAATAAGTGGAGGTTACTAAACACTAAACTTGTTACCAAAACTCCATTTATTTCACTGTTACAGTAAACTACAGTAAATTTTAAACGGATAAAATTGGGTTACACTTTACTTTAAGGTCTCCTTGTTAACAGTGTAATTATACAATTACGTACTGAGTATTGATAATTGGGTTCTTCATTTTATTAAGTGGCACTCTTAGTCCTCCATATGTTTGGAGTTACATGATGACAGAATTTTAATTTTCGGTTCAATTTCATGACTTCTCATTATGGTGTTATCAAGGAGATCTGTCTTCAGTCATACTTAGCAATACTGGAAGTTCCAGCGATGTGGTAGAATATGGAGCCGTTATGTACAGCGTGGCCGCAACCTTGGAAAAATTTTCGGACATCAATGGACTCACCGCTGCTGTTCTGGAGCGCTGCGATACTGTTGTACTCCTTTATGATACGTCCTAATAAATTTGTGAATATGGGGAAAATCTTAAAAGCAATATTCCAGGTTCAGTACAAGATATGTTCTATAACAGCATTTAGTCAAATACTAAAGAATAAACATTTTGATTACACTTAATGCTTGCAGATGGGCGTAGAGTTTATGTGCTGTGTTGATGAATGTATGTTCTCTCTTCGGTACCTGAGAAATGTTCTGCCACCCAGATCTTCTCATTGTCGTGAGCAGCAGTGTCCATCATCCATGCTCCAAACGTGCTGCTCATTTTCATCAGATGTCTGGGGTTCTGCACTGACTTTATGACACAGTCTGACAAACACAATCACACAGTTAAGCTTAAAAAGACGTGGTTAAATGTATGACAACCTATAATTTGCTCTTGTTGGTACCGTTTATCTTCCATGATACTATTTTCTGGCTGATGGTGTCATCATTTGGGACTGAAATAAGGTGACCTGAAGATAAACAACGAGATTACATATATCATATTACATGCTATGATACATACATACAGGGGGGAAGATTTGGATGTCCATGTCATATTTTGCCACAAAATCAAAACGGGGGAAAGGAATTTACACAGTATAAATAAAACTAGAAATCTGATTACTGAAAATCACATTAAAATATTTTATAAACTGACAAAATTATGCAATAGGAAATATTATTGTAACTAATGCAATGTGTCTGTACATTAATTGTTTAGTAATTCTCATTATTATCAATGGTAATTCTAATTTCTGTGATTAAAAAATATAAATTTTAATGTATTACTTTTTTTTAAACTAATACAAGAATTAGTTGTATGTAGTTTACACAGTTATACATTTTCATAATTTCTTAAATGAGTTGAATGAAGAAAATAGTTTTCTTTAGTTTAGTTTGGAGGGATTATGAGGTAATGTTGAAATATGTACATGCATAATTTATAATTTTAGCCATTCAACTTACCTACAGACTCCTTCCCCATGTGGAGATGTGCTCTTTGGCTCCTGTGTCTTGGTGGCCCTTGAGGCCCGGGGGGCCCTGGAGGGCCAGGTGGACCAGGGAGGCCAGGGGGTCCCATTGGACCAGGTGGACCTGCAGATTAAAGCAGAAGGAATATGGCCATCGCTCATTTATCATGCCAACATTATTGTGATCCACGGAGGTCCAAGATCCATATAAATGGCAGGACCATTATCTTCTTACAGAAAATAACATTGTAATAAAAATTTGCTCTCAACTATTTTATTATGCAGTACCCACCAATGCAGTGCTGCTTATTTTGTGAATATAGTCTTGCTTAACAATATAGTCTTTAGCTTTGACAATATTCCAACATCCTATTAAAAACAGAATTTGTCTTTACCTTCTACAATGACATCATTTGAAGGTTCGCCCTGTTCCCCAGGGGGTCCTGGGGGTCCAGGATACCCTTGCTCTCCTCTCTCACCAGGCTCACCTGGAGGACCTGCACACAGGTACAAAAAAATCATTAATTCATGACTTCATGCAGCGCAGTTCTCAAATCATTCAGAATCATTTATTACATTATTACAGTCATGTAATAGCTATAGGGTTAAGATTAGGGCTTGGTTTAGGGTTCGTTACTTGTAATATTTCATTGTTTTTTACTATTATTGCTATAGTAAGTACATGTAACTTGTAACTACACCTTAAAATAAAGTATTACTAACATTTTAAGTAAATATATCGATACATTTTCTGAACTAAAGTGGTTGATTGCTAGGGTGTTCTGTGTGGTTAGGGTTAGGGTTAGGGTTAGGCTAGGTAGGACCTGCAGATTAATCTACCTATCCAGGTAAACAGTGCATTCTGAAGCATAAACTGCCAATTGCTTGTGGAACTTAAAGTATGGAATCATCATAAAACGTATTCAAATGTTTTCCGGTAATTTCTCCACCACGGTACAAAGAATTTCGTTCAGTTGCTACATAATTGATTTGCTGAATGGCACTTAGAATGTCTGTGGGCTTTTGTGCTCTCAGAACAGAGCAGTCCGTCAGCTGTTATCATGAGTTCTGCTTTATTCAGTGAGAGATCTCAGAGTCTCTCTCAATCCTGCTGTGTGACTGAAGCGGGATAAAATTCCCTTCTCCTTTTCCTGAGTGGATGATGAAAGCTATAGAAATCAGCCAAATTTTTCAGAAGAGTTTTGAAAGGAGGACATTTTCTTTCAGAAGACCTTTTTGACTATATTTATTCATGTGCATGATGGATGGATTTTCCATGTTCTTTTGCGTATACAGTAGCTGACCTCTTTTTCCTCGTTTTCCATGTGCTCCAGGCTCTCCTGGCAACCCTGGAATTGCATCTGTTCCATTATACCCTGGCATTCCGTCCACACCCGGCAAGCCTGGAATTCCATAAAGTAAGATTATGTGAGTAACACATTATTTGGAATGCTACACTGATAATTGGTGTAGAAATACATTTCACAATTAAGTACAAAGAAATGGCAAGTAACAGATTGAATAAAATGTATAATTCTAAAGTAAAAAGTGCTAAGTAGTGTCATTAATAGTTTGTTTCTTGCAATTCTTGCACTGTCATACTCTTTCACTACACAATCAGAAGAGGAAAAATAACTCCTATAATAAGGACAACTGCAAAAAAGCATTTTTTTTGCATTATGATCATCTTATTTTTTGTATTATTATTTTTTTCCTGTGGTAGAATATAACCCATAAACAACATTAAAATAGTTCATTTATACCTGGAATTCCTGGTGGTCCTGGTGGCCCTGTGAAAGCCAAAAGTAAACCAAACTGTAAACTTGGAGACAACAGATTCAGGAGATAATAAGTTGTGAAAATAAAAATGACCCATACTCACCGGTCAGACAGACTCCTTTAGTACTGTTGCAAATGTCCAGAAGAATTTTAACCTGAAACATATATTGTAAGTTTTTGCAGGTCTGTATTGAAGAATATTATAAAAGAATCCAATTATGTAACTACTGGAGCAAAACTAAAAACAACTGTAAAGGAGCTAAAAACATTTACTTTAAATTTATGAAAAGAATAATTATCAACATATAACACATAAATCATATATCTTTTATATATATATTTTTCATTACACCCTTAGAAAGTAAAAAAAGTACTGTTTGTTTTTGCTTTTTTTTTCTTACAGTGTATGATAAAATGTAAAATATCAATGTACAGTATATACTATATAAGAACAATTTCATAACACTCCCATCTATTAGGTGATTCAGACATTATACAGTTACAACTAGATAAAATAAAGAACTTTACCAAAAAAATAAATAAATGCTTTACTCTGTAATAGCTTTTTATAGCTTAACTTGGCTATCATCAGGTTTTGACTTTGTGTTTTTATTTATTTTTCCCCTCAACATAGGGAAAGCATGCAGTCTGGGAGAAACAGACTAAAGTTGACACTATCCACATTTTATCCACAGTTTGCTTTTGTGTAATCTCCATAAATCAATCATGTCAGGATGAGTTTCTTACTGGCACCATGGAGTAGGTCATCATCATCATCATTCCATCTTGCTGTTCTGTTTTTTGCTGGTAAACCGGCCCATGCGTCTGCGGATACTGATACTGGAAATCTCCCAAGACTTCATCTCCCACACTCCCCTCGTGCTCCTCAAAGGGCCGTGTCCCTCGATGTTGCTGGCTGCGTTTGTTTCTGGAGTATTGATGCTGTGTCTCATCTTCATTCACTTGTGTCATGAACTCCACCACGGAGCTCTGAGAAATCTCCACCACCTGCCTCTCCACCTCAGTCAGATGAGCCCACAGCTCTCTCTGCTGAACCAGGAGCAGAACCAGGCAGGCACAGTTTATTACTGTCAGTACGCACACGCTGTACAAGATCCAACGCACCTGCCAGGACAACCGGCCACCACACTGCCTAAAGCCTCCAGTTCTTCTCAACTCAGCCAATGGATCCAGCATTCTGACTTCAATTCAGAAATACAAAAAAGTGTTCAAAAACTGCAACGCACAATTAACAATTCAACACTTTCAAAAAGTAAACTGAATAATAAAAGTCTAGAATATTCCCCTAAAAAAGGACAGCCTCTGGATGCGAGAAGACAATTGAAGTCCTTGTTTTGAGTCGAGTCTGTGTGCGACTGAGGGCTGTTCTGTGCTGCTGGAGAAGAACCCCCCACTTGTGCAGTCACCTGATTTATATGCAGTAGAGTCCATTCTTCAGCATGACCGTGGGCTGACCAGTATAATCCACATCGACACCAACAGTCAGTGACGTGGAAGAAAACTAGACATGCTGAGAGCCACTGCAAGATTTCAATAAATACTTTCTTAAAACAGTTCTACTAAGTCTCCAAACATCTTCAAATATGTAGTATGTATTTTTTTTATTAGACACTTCAAAGCTGTCTTGACAAAGGTAGTGCAACTTTTAACACCAGAATGTGTACTAAACATTTTAATAGACAAAATCTAAACATATAGCCATATCTGAGACAGTACAGACAAAATAATACTGACAAAAAAAACGTATTCAGCTCCAAGGTGATTTCACGAACATGTCAGAGTGAGGAAATGTCAGCAGCTAAAGGAGCCAAGACCCTTAAGGGAACTCAGGCTGGTTGTGGAGTTTAAGGCCTGATATGCGATTCTTATTGTGCCCATGTCACGCAACATGACCCACTTCTGTAGTTTTAATTTGGGTTTTGGTCTGATATCTGTTAGCACCTCCCTCTCATTTAGACGGACTTCGCTTTTTATGCTTATATAATGAATGTAAACTATATCTGCACTCACTATAATTGGAAATGGTATGCACTGCCAGTATTGGTTGTACAATAGTAATTAAAGAAGATAATAATAATATAGTTTTGCTGATGCACAGCCAGATTGTTTGTGCATTAAAAAAGTTGACATTCCTCTGATAAATGCTGGTGCACTGCTGTATGAAGATGTGAAGTCTGTTGTGTTTTGTGGTCCTCTGCCCTGCAGCTGTAGGTCATTGCTAAATAAAACATGCAAGCTGAGCTACAAGCTCCATGGTTGGGTTTGTGTGATCACACAAGCAAGGAGTAAGGTATCAGAGCTGGACTGAGTATGTGCTTATGCTGAGAGGAGTGTGAAGGTCATATCAGTTCAGTCAGGGTTTTTCTTTAAGCAGTTAGTTGGGTACAACTTCACTGGCAAACAAGGTGCTAGTTGCCAGAAGTCTGGCTTGTGAGATTAATTGGAATCAACTTTAAAGCTGTTTTTAGCTCAGATTTTTTTTTTTTTTTAGGTCTGCCGGGTTCTTTACCAAGAGTGTTATATTTCACTTAACACAATCTAAAATGGTCAATTAATAGTTTTAATTATTAATATATGATAATAATTCTTAGATTGTCAGCTGTTCATTAAACTAGCTCAAACTCTTTGAAGAGGTTTATAGGTTATATTTTAGGTAATTAGTATCAGAATGGGAGGTAATGCATGTGTTACATAATTAGAACCAATTAAAACCAATCAGCTTTTGTTCGAAGTAAATTAAATTATGCATCAGAATACTTATAATTACAAAATAACACTTTCTTACTTTACATGAAAAGCAACAATGTAACATAATAATTTAATTCTATTGGGATATATAGAATATTATAGCAGGCATGTTAAAAGTAATGTTCCAACACCAGTTAGTACAGCTACTGTATAGTCACCAGACTTTGGTAGAGAAGGCTGGCTTGAAAAACTAATTTACTTTATTTTTAAACCTGTTCAAAGTTAACATTTTTGAGGTCAGTCAAGTTCACTGACTCCCCTGACAGACAATGAAGAGCTGATATAACTGATATCGATAACCAGTAAATGATTCAGTTTGGTTGACAGAACTTAGTTACACTTTGAGCTGCTTATACTCCTGCTAAATCTACTTGCAGTGTATATATGGAGTCAACTACACAACCAGCCAAGAGTGCATTTCAATTATCATGTCATTAAATGTGAACTAACTTTTCAGGATCATGAATAAAGAGGATGTTCCTTTAGAGCAGGGGTGCCCAACCCTGTTCCTGGAGATCTACCTTCCTGGAGAGTTCAGTTCCAACCCTGATCAAACACACCTGAACCAACTAATTAGGATCTGAAGGAGCACTTGATAATTACAGACAGGTGTGTTTGATCAGGGTTGGAACTGAACTCTGCAGGAAGGTAGATCTCCAGGACCAGGGTTGGGCACCCCTGCTTTAGAGTAATAACAGAGTTGTATTACAGAAATAAGAAATGTGCAAATTTAATGGGGGTTCTAATGACATGCAAATCTAGATGGTTCCATTGTTCTGAAATGTTCTACTGATGTCAACAGTGGCACCATCAAGAAAGATTGTAGTCTGTCCAACTTTGTAGTAAAAAAGATTTTTATTCCCATTTAATTGGAATTAATTAGAAGGAAGTATGAAATCTACTATGTTGAAAAGAAGATATAAAGCTGTATGTCATCTGTATAATAATAAAAGCTAATGCCAAGTTTCCTAGTAATATCACCTAAAGAGAGTATGCACAAAATTAATTACAAAGGGCCTAAAACGGAACCGTGTGGAACACCGAAATTTACCTGTACTTATTGAGTTTTGTAATTAATATTTATCACAAAATGCAGTAAACACAATATGAGCACTTTCCTAGATCTTTGTAAGAAAGCACCAGTAAGAAACATAAATGTAAATGGTCTATAAATTTATGGTTGACAGTACTCACAATTCTCTTCCTTGTGGCTTCCTGCCCACAGTTTTGCTACAGGGGACAAATAACTTATTTGATGAATTGCGAAACTCAAGGACCACAAAGGCCGTATTGAAGTGACGACATATTAAAGTGACGTGTCTTTCAATGTGCAGAGGGACACTTTGTTCTCCAATGAATTAAAGATTACTTGTTTCTTTCCGAGAAATATTTTCCAACCCCAAATACATAGTGTGTGATGTTGCTGCATGTTCAAAAGGTCGACTCCTTTATGAGAAGCTCAAAAGTCTTTATTAAGACCACCCTGAAATTTTGACATCCAAGAAAATTCCCCCTTACACCTCCATGTAGTCACATAACTCAATATACCACTCAACTCAATGAAATTAATGAATATCAGTCATACATTATTAATTAAATTAGCATAAATATGTTGTTAATATTTCTTTTTTAAGTTAAAGTTGGGAAAAAATTGCAGATCACAAATCACATATCACAGAAACGTGAGAATGAGTATACTCAGAAATTGTTTACGCAGAACCCTCTTGCAAGCACTTATACATGCTATGCATGCTAAATTCACCTTAGCAGCCACACATCAATGCCAGTTTTGTATGGGTGAAGGCCACTCACTTTTTTTCTCCATACAGTTTTGTAGGTTAATTGGTAATGGTGTCTTATTTATGGTACTGTAACTTACGGTAACATTGCAGCTTCAGTCCCCTTGGAGCAACCTGAAGTTAAGCATTGCAGTGGTTCAAATAACCCCCTTTGGGCCTTAATCCAGCTACATCTAGTTAAGTCGTCAGGGGTTTAACCATTAAGTTGCTGCCATAAAATATTGACCTGCATTTAATTCTTCTACATCATAACTAAGAATCAAAGTAAAATGTTGAAAATAGAGTTAATACAGCAAATGGGGCAATATTATATCAATATGTATTTGTAATGAGATGTTCAATGTCAGAGAATGAATGTGTGAAATGAAGGTATCACACACATTCACCTATTGGCACATGAACTATGAAGGATCCTCCCTTTACACAGAAAATGCCAGAATGCTGTATGCATCTGCTCTGACCACACTCGAAGATATCAGCTTATTTCCATAAATTTTTTAGCAATGAAAGTGGGCGTTCAGTGAATTCACAACATCTCTGAATTTGAGAGACACACAAAGAGGGCAAACTGAAGACACAAAATGACTTTTGTGTTCATTGTAACAATTTGTTTTTGTTTAAAATTGAATGGTGAAAACCATAAAATCTCTAAATAATATTGATGCGAAGACCTTTGTTGGATGCCCGTGGTCTTCGGGCCCTCAGACGACACTGCATCGCTCATCAGCATGATTCTGTCATTGACATTACTAAATGGGCCCAGGAATATTCCAGAAACCACTGTCGGTAAACACAATCCGCTGTGCCATTTGCAGATGCCAACTAAAGCTCTATCATGCAAAAAGGAAGCCATATGTGAACATGGTCCAGAAGCTCTGTTGTGTCCTGTGGGCCAAGGCTCATTTAAAATGAACTGTTTCAAAGTGGAAAAGTGTTCTATGGTCAGACGAGTCCAAATTTGACATTCTTGATGGAAATCACGGACGTCATGTCCTCCATGCTAAAGAGGAGGGAGACCTTCCAATGTGTTATCAGCGTTCAGTTCAAAAGCCAGCATCTCTGATGATATGGGGGTGCATAAGTGCATACGGTATGGGCAGCTTGCATGTTTTTGGAAGGCACTATGAATGCTGAAAGGCATATAAAGGATTTAGAGCAACATATGCTCCCCTCCAGACGACGCCTATTTCAGGGAAGACCTTGTGTATTTCAGCAGGACAATGCAAAACCACATACCACAGCTATTACAACAACATGGCTTCGTAGTAGAAGAGTCCGGGTGCTGAATTGGCCTACCTGCAGTCCAGATCTTTCACCTATAAAGAACTTTTTGCGCATCACTAAAAGAAAAAATGTCAAAGATGACCACAAACTCTTCAGCAGCTGGATACCTATATAATTTACATTTATGCATTTAGCAGACGACTTACATTGCATTCAAGTTACAGTTTTTACATTTTTATCAGCTCTTGCTTTCCCTGGGAATCGAACCCATGATCTTGGCATTGCTAGCGCCATGCTCTACTATTTGAGCTACAGGAAAGCTATCAGGCAAAAATGGGACCGAATTCTAACAGCAAAACTCCGGAAACTCATAACCTCGATGCTCAGACGTCTTCAAACTGTTTTGAAAAGAAGAGGATATGCTACACCATGGTAAACATGCCCCCGTCCCAACTATTTTGAGACCTGTAGCAGGCATCAAATTTTAAATAAGCTCATTTAGTGCATAAAATTGTAAAATTTCTCAGTTTAAACATTTGTTATGTTATTTATGTTCTATTGTGAATAAAATATTATAATATAAAATATTATTTTAGTTTTCATTTTATTCAAATTTAAAAAACATCCCGGGATTCGGGTTGTATTTGTTTGTTTTATTATCCACTTGTTTTGAAAAATTGTTAGTTTGTTTGCTAAGAAAAGTAACAGTAATAATACTTCTCAACAAGCTGCACTGAGTTTGTCAATAACCTCTAGTATGCCTAAGTCTGATTAACTTTTTTGCGCCGCAGCTGTCTCATATCTCCTAAAGTCTTTGATGTCTTAATAAAAAGATGATGCAGGGATGAGTTTAGCACAGCTGAAGGTTCGCGTGGCATGACAATGTTTTGGAAACTTATGCTGAAGGACACAAGGAGCACACAAGGTCACAATGAGTTTTTATTTTGACTTTTGATTTATCCTGATCCAATCCCATGCAACCACTCACATATAAAAGAGTGTGTCTAAAGTACTGCTGCTTCAGACTTGAAGAAGCTGTAATTCTCAGTCCATTCTTATGGCAGGTGAACTTCTCCAGCCCTGCGGAATGAAGCCGGTGCATCTCGGTGAGGCTGCTCTGGACCGTCTGATGCAAGGGGCACATAACAGCTCTGACGGTGCCCAAGACAACGTCTGTGGAGCCACGGCCACACTACTGCTGCTGTTACTCTGCCTGCTGCTGACCATCAGACACCATCGGACAGAGAAAGACCATGTACCGGGTCAGTAGGGTTTATTTTAGATGTTGTCCTTTATTATTTAACACAACATTTTCTTTATCAAATCCATTATTAAATATTATTTTTCAACCGATGGATGTGGGAAACAAAGGTTTTCAGTTCCTATCATGCAATGTTTTGCCTTTTTATCATTTGTTAGTGACTATGCTATCTACATTTTGGGTAGATAGTACAGTCACATATTTAGAAAACAAATGGTTTAAATTCTAGTTGGGTAATTAAATGCTGACAGTAAAAGTAAGAGCCCCACACATGATACATTCTTTATCAATGTCCTAAAAACTCCATGTATAATAATTAAGTAAATGTTGTTAAAAATGGATTCAGATTAATTATTGCATGTCACATTCTCATTGTGTCAATTACTTGTTTGCTGCAACGTGTTTTATTCAGGTCCTTGTTTCTTCCTGGGTTTGGGTCCTGTTCTCTCTTACTGTCGGTTCATCTGGTCTGGGATCGGTACTGCCAGCAACTACTACAACAGCAAATATGGAGACATTGTGCGCGTCTGGATCAATGGGGAAGAAACTCTCATCTTGAGCAGGTACATTCTCATACACACACACACACACACACACACACACACCACTCCTTGTGAAAAAGACTTTAAATTTCACCATACTTTTAAAAGAGTACTTATTACAGAAATAATACACTTTAAAGAAATGTATTTAGTGCAAACTGAATGTAGTGTTTACGGGGCAGGTATACTGCATGCTATTTACAAATAAATGAAAATGTATTCTAGTTTAAATTTATATTAAATGCAGTTAAGAGTGCATACTTGAAAGTACTTTCATAATTACTTCTATTGTCTATTTGGAAAATGATTAAAATGTACTTATTACAAAGTGCACTTTTTAAAATGCACTTATGTATGTTAAGAAACACAGTTACACTTATGTGGATTTGTATTTCATTATTATTATGTTATTGTCATTTTATGAAACACTAAATGTGGCATGAATTTCTTATTCTAATGCTGTGTGTCTCACAGGTCATCTGCTGTGTATCATGTGTTGAGGAGATCTCTGTACACCTCACGCTTTGGGAGCAAACTGGGTCTGCAGTGTATTGGGATGCATGAACAAGGCATCATATTCAACTCAAATGTGGAACTCTGGAAGAAAGTCCGCACCTTTTATGCAAAAGGCATGCTTTCAGTAATATGCAAGTTATGATTAAACATGAAGAGGCTGATATAAATCGCATGACCACTTTTGATATCTCAGTGTCACAAATAGCATTTTAATTTATTTATATAATTTTATTTCAGTGGACTTTATCATTGCTTTTTGAAATAGCAAAATGTAGTCGTAAGAGGTTCTAAGCATATTTGTGTGTGTGTGTGTGTGTGTGTGTGTGTGTGTGTGTGTGTGTGTGTGTGTGTGTGTGTCAGCTCTAACAGGTCCAGGGCTTCAGAGAACTTTAGAGATTTGCACCACTTCCACAAACACACGCCTGGATGATCTGTCTCACCTGACAGATGCTCAGGGACAGGTGGACATCCTCAACTTACTGCGGTGCATTGTAGTGGACATTTCCAACAGACTGTTTCTAGGAGTCCCTCTCAAAGGTCAGTCCTAAGAAACACTTAAACTAACATACAGTACAACATCTTAAAAAAGCATACAGACACTTTAATCGCATTTAATAATCTGTTTGATGTTATCTAAAGCAAATTATCTAATAAATGTTATCTAATAAATCATACCAATTTTAAACAATTGAACAGTAGTATATATTTTTGTATGCTATGTATGCATTATGCAGTTTTTAATAATGTACTTAAAGAGATTAGTTCACCCAAAAATGAAAATCATCATGTCATTAATTACTCACCCTCATTTCGTTCCAAACCCGTAAGACCTTCGTTCATCTTTGGAACACAAATTAAGATATTTTTGATGAAATCCGAGAGCTTTCTGACCCTGCATAGACAGCAACGCAAATGCCATGTTCAAGGCCCAGAAAGGTAGTAAGGACATTATTGGACTCTATTGTTTGTGATCTCATGGTTAATTTTAGTAGCTGATATACACTGAAAACTCATTATATGTTATATGTGATTGCTGGTTTCTTGCTGCTGTGTTGTAGAGCATGATCTGCTTCAGAAGATTCATAAATATTTTGACACCTGGCAGACAGTATTAATCAAACCTGATGTGTACTTCAGACTGGACTGGCTGCACAGGAATCACAAGAGAGACGCGTGAGTTCATGAGATGTTGTTTTGGATATGTATGTACTGTAAATTCATGTACATACCATAGTATATGAATGTGATTTATAAGGAACACTTTTTCACAAATGCGGAATCCAGAGAGCTTTGAAACCCTCTTTTAGGACCGAATTGCTTTTCTTTTGTGAACATTTGTAAAGGCTTTAAAAAAGTGTGCTTTTATGGTCTCTGTGTGTGTGTGTGTGTGTGTGTGTGTGTTTCAGTCAGGATTTGCAGGATGCCATTGCGGCTTTGATCGAGGAGAAGAGAGTTCAGCTGGCACATGCAGAAAAACTCGAACAGCTCGACTTCACAGCAGAGCTGATATTTGCTCAGGTGAATGTGACATGCCAGAATGTCTCACACACTTTTAAAATGTATAAAAATGACTGACCTGCGTGTGTGTGTGCGTGTGTGTGTGTGTGTGTGTGTGCGTGTGTGTGTGTGTGTGTGTATGTTTAGAGCCACGGGGAGTTGAGCGCTGACAACGTCAGGCAGTGTGTGTTGGAGATGGTGATTGCGGCTCCAGACACTCTCTCTATCAGTCTGTTCTTCATGTTGCTGTTGCTCAAACAGAATCCAGACGTGGAGTTAAAGATCCTGCAGGAAATGGACACTGTCCTAGGTATGAGCAGACACACAAGATACAGTCATCGTACTTTAAAGGAATTACTTCCTCATCCTTATGTAATTTCCAACCTGTATTACACAAAAAGAAAAATGTTGAAGAATCTTTTCATAACTCTTTTGCATTTACTAAAAGACTCCAAAAGAAAGTACTTCATGATGTTCTATTAGAGTTTGATTAAATACTGATAGAATTTTCAGTTTTGGATGAATTATTCAGTTTTTGATTGTGTAGTCAGTGTATGTTTGATCCAGATGTTTCTCTTATTTGAACATCATGTTGTGATTGTGTTTTGTAGCGGGTAGGAGCCTGCAGCACTCACATCTGTCCAGGTTACACATTCTGGAGAGTTTTATCAACGAGTCACTCCGGTTCCATCCGGTCGTGGACTTCACCATGCGACGGGCGCTGGATGATGATGTCATCGAGGGCTACAAAGTGAAGAAAGGAACAAACATCATACTGAACGTGGGTCGGATGCACAGATCCGAATTCTTCCCCAAACCGAATCAGTTCAGTCTGGAGAACTTCAAGAAAAATGTGAGTCTTCATTATAAAATGTGTCTTCAGTGCCATTATAATCATTATCCATAATAAAACTGTTAGTAATCACTCAAATAAAAAATAAATTCATTATTAATAAGTTAAATAAGAAGAATGTTAGAGGAAGATTAAATTTTAATTTTATTATTTTTAAATCTATTTTATGTTATTATTTTATATACATTTTTAATCATATGGGTCTTCGGTATACATATACCATGGTAAAACCGTCACTCAAAAAAAAAAAAAAAAAATCTTCTGATTCTGAAACTGTTGGAGGAAGGAAAAAAACTGTCCCATGTTATTTTTTTTTTTTTATAATTGTAATATTATATTTTGTATGATTTTAACACTTGAATTTAATTCCTATGCTGTTTACATTTGATCTTATTTGATTTTCTTCTTTGATCTTATTTTAAAATAGAAAACTTAAAAATATATAATCCAGCAATCAATGAACATTGACTTTCAAACCTATTATTGCATTATTGCATTACCTATAATTGCATTTACAGCAGTTTTATAATATCTAACAAATTAATGTTAATGCTTACAACCTTACAACAATGCACTGTGATATATATTTTTTTCTTTTATTGATGGTTTTGCCAACATTGTTGTAACAAATATTCTTACTTTTTAACTAACCTAGTATTAGGTTTATTATTAATGGTAATTTTAATAATATAATTAGAATTTCCTTCAAAAGTGTAAATAATTTTCACAATCCTTTGAAACAGTATTTTCATTCATTTGTGGTATTTTCTTAATATAAATATTTTTTATATAATATATACAGGATAAATATTTAATAAATCCAAATAGTATGTTTTGTGTTCATTGCAGCATCAACATTGTAATATCTTTCTCTGTGTCTCTCTCTCAAGGTGCCGAGTCGTTTCTTTCAGCCATTCGGATCAGGCCCGCGGTCGTGTGTGGGGAAGCACATCGCTATGGTGATGATGAAGTCTATTCTTGTGACACTGTTGTCTCGTTTCTCTGTGTGTCCTGTGAAGGGCTGTACTTTAGACAGTATCCCACAAACCAACAACCTTTCACAGCAGCCGGTGGAGGAGTCCTCGGGCCTCAGCGTGCAGCTCATCCTCAGAAACGCTCTCTGATTCATTGCTAACATATCTACTCCTGTGTCATTATTACCATGTATTTATCTACTGCTTTAGTAGTCAGTTATTTGGATATTTGTGTTTAAATTTGTATGTAATTCAGTGTAAATATAACTGTTGTTATAATATTGTATGTGTTTAGTTATGATAAAACCCTCCCAGCATGTCAGTCATGAAGTAATTTTCATCAGCAGAGGGCACTGTTACACCATGTTAGGACAGTGTGGACACCATGTAAATAAATTATCTGAACTTCACAAATGTTTTAATTGAAATGATTGAAAATTCAGAGCTGTCACGTTTTAAATTAGTTAACTGAACTTAAAACTAGTCGGACTCAACAGATGTTCAGCAGACCCCATTTGTTCAGCTCCTGTGTGTAGCTGGCAGGCAGCATAAGGGTCTCGGGGTCCATTAGCTTTTAGAGGCCATTTCTTCCATATGGGGCCCATAAAGCCGTCAGCCAACACATAGAGACCATGAACACACACATACACAAACACACACCACTTAATAGGTCATGAGCATATATAAACAGTCAAGATCAACGTACTTGGTGTGCATATTAAATTATTTCTAAATTACATTTGCATTGGTTGTTTTGATGCATTATTATCATAATCAGGCTGTCTAAAGCAGAGCATTCAGACAGACCGGATCCCTTATTGTTTTCTGTGAGAATCAGTGGCCAACCCTTAGATGAAGAGGTAAATGAATATGACGCATGTCTCGTTATTGCCGTGGTAACCTGCACAGCTGTGTTAGTGGCAACCAGACGACACTGTAGACAAATACACATTGTTACACTCAAACAAAACACACACCTGCCTTATCCAGAGATCTCCATGTCAATGCTCTCTGAACAGGAAACAGGAAAACATTTATCACCAAACACATTGAGATAGTCATGCCTTCAGAGCGCTGAGAAACTGCACAAAAGAAGAAGAGCCACAGCTGAAATGAATAAAGATGGAGAGAGTGTAATTTGGCCACTTCCATGACAATTCCTTAATTATTAACAGGAATAAATAAGTGAAGCATCTGTGAAATGAATGGTCCTCCCAAAATTAAAATGCTTCAAACCATTACATTCTTTATGCACGACTGTTAAGTATAGCCGTGTTTCTTATTTGTTACCATGTACATACACTTCAGGTAATTACCTTGTGTTACCACTCATTTGCCTGTAGGTACAATATATTGACCATGCATGTACCAGGGAAGTACACGTACTGTAAAATAAAGTGCTACCGAAAAGAGTGCAAAATGTTCACGCTGCTCCTTCCCATACAATGAAAATGAATGTGGATGTAATTCTAATTTCAGCATTTTAAAAAAGTATTAATTTAGTTATTTGAAAATATGATTAAGATGTGTACACTCACATGTATTTAATGTGCAAGGCTGTTACTTTGCATTCTGGATCATTAAATTTGAACTTTTTCAAAACCAAATAAAACTCGCATGAATGCAAAGTACATTTCTAAGAAATCCTGCATTTAAAGTTCATTTGTCATTATCTTGAGCACTCTAACTTGTCATTGACCCACATGTCAAATATCTATAACCAAAGTTTCCTTTGATAATTCAAGGTAAACTCTATGATAAGAGAGGATGTCTTAAGCAGCCTGAAAAAAAGCTGTTTAGCTTCTGTTTAAATATGTGGTAAATCCCACACTGAGATGAAATCTACAGATGTCCACGAAGAAATGTTCAGATAAGAAGAAATCTGCCTTGCAAAACACCAAACACCGGGAAACAGTACTGCCATGATCAACAAAATATTACAGGTGTTCTGGGTGGTGGCTTACTAATAGCAATAGTTATTTTAATAGTAAAATACCCCAGTAAAGTAGCCTATAACTTCCATGTCTGTCATTAGAGATTACCATAGAATGATCTGAGAACCATTTTCACCAACAATATTTCTCTCAGCTGTGCCAGATTCGCAAACGAAATTGTTCTTTGAATGTCTTTGTTAGCAAAGAAGCAAATTGCGCTTGCATCTTGTGAATGACTCTGTAGCCTACTGAAGGTAACATGTTTTATATCCATATGCAGACCATAACAGGATCAAACTACAAATATCAAAATACAAGGCCTGTGCCTCAGTATTGATGAAAGCCCTGGCTGTATTTTTGTCATTGTGTATATTTTATGAGAGAAAGCATAGATGTTTAGTGCTTTTTATACCAGTGTTTACCCATTCTGGAGGCACAACAACTGCACATTTTGGATGTCTCACTTATGTCACCCATTCATTTTAGGTCTTGGAGTCTCTAACCAGCTGATCATGTGTGTTTAAAGGGGTCATGAACTGCATTTGTTTTTTTTTATTTTGTACTGTTCTCTGAGGTCCACTTATAATGTTATCAAGATTTTTACATAACAAAACATCATAATTTAGATGTAATAGGCTATTTTCTGTTCTGTTTTTAACCCCCTCATCAGAACGCTCTGTTTGAATAGGCGTGGCGGATTGTACACTCAGAAGTAAACACCCACTGCTATGATTGGCTTACAGTTTTGTATGTTTGACAGCCTATCACGTTGTCTTAACTACACGCGAAGCAATGCCGCGACACACAATTAAAGGTATCTTTTCCATGTTAATCAGAGTTTTTGTCCTAACTAGCCATGACGGCGAAACGGTTTATATTTCTGCGACGTTGCGGCTGGAACAAAAACATTAAAACTATATGACAGTAGTGCATTGTGAGTGCATTGCGCTTTCAGAGAGAGCCCGCCCCCACACACTTCTGATTGGCTGTGATATTTGATTGATTCTGTCATGTCACGTTGTCGCATCTGGTGTGGAAATGGCTTGCGCTGGAATCTTGTTGTGTCGCGTGACGCATGTAGTTAGGACACGGTGTATGTCACAGATGGACACTGCAGTGATTTAGGTTAAAAATGCATAAATACTCATCAAATGATCTGTTTAATAGACAAAACAATAGTGAATACATAAAAAAAACCTGTTACTCACACTTGTGTGCTGCAACATTACTATCAGATCCAAAATAGTCGGCACAGCATCATCTTTTAGTTTTAATCTTTCGGAAAATCCTGTGTCGAATTGTGCCTTGTTTGTAAACGAATCAGTAAATTGAAGTGAACAAAGGGCCAAGTTCTTATTAATGCGGTCTGAAACTTCATTAAAAATATAGTTCACCCACTCTTTCTTAATGTTAGGATCAGATGGATCCTACAACATGCAGTGCACAGCATCTCGTTGTGTTCAGAGGCATCGTTATCGTTTGGTTTCTGCGTAGACCTGCATTCGCCCTTCTCGTTAATTACACTACATGCACAAATCGGTGGGCGGGGCTAAACAGGCAGCGATGTAGAAGCAGGCGTTGATCGTCTTCTGCAGAAGCAGTGTTTAGCCACACTATTACATCCTAGATTAGAACATTCTACAAGCTGTCATTTTGGCAGACTGTTTTTAGACTAACAAGGAAGTTTTGAGTTCTGAAACTGACAGAATGTTTTTATAGTACAATGACCAAGGGAAGATCAAGGGAATTTTGGTTTCTCAGTTCATGTCCCCTTAAACTGGAAATAGTTCACAAATGTGTGTTATGTATGTGTCCCTCCAGGAAACAGGATGGGGAACTGCTTTATACAATCATATTTCATCAAATGTTGCAGTTACAGAAGCAAAAACATCTTCAGTTGTATTTACAGTAAGGAATGATGTGAGATGTGTGTGTTTTCATAATGGGATGGATGGCAGGTGAAGTGAAGCTATATAGGTGAAAGAGACAGAATACAAAGTGAGACAGTATAACACACACACGTGCACAAACTGCACTTAGATGCTGGACAACCATAAGGATTATTGTAAAGCCCTCGTCTATAGGCTACATGTACACACACGCACACATTGTGCCCTGTCCCTTGACTTTTTTTGTATTAGTACAATGCTGTACTGATTTATGAACTGCCACTGCAATGTTAGCACTGGTTACCATGGAGATCATCAGCATCACTGAATATCACAAATCCTTGAGTCTTCTAAAGTATCTCTGCCTCTGGTTTCATTATGAAAACAGAGAAATGAAAGCAGGATGTTTCCTTTAACCCTGAAACTCTTCTTAGCACTACAGTTGTTTCTTGTAAAACAGAAGTTTTGACTAAGAAATAGTTCACCCAAAAATGAAAACCTCATTTTGTTCTTGAGGAGAGTTTTAGTCCAGTCTTAGTCCAATATCCAGGCAGCTCTTTTCCATTGAACTAGAATGAACCAGAATGAGGGATACTACTCCAAAAAGAATATGAAAGCACCATGAACGTATCTTTATTTTCTGTTATGGGTGAATATGTTATGTTGCTTTAAGTAAATTTAGCCTGACATGTTTGTCTTCTGTGTGAAAGACAAACAAGGACACTTTGCTTTATATTTAATCAAAGCAAAGGGAATAACTTTCCTCTTATTAAAATCAAATTGGCACAGAGAGACAGAAAGAAATAGAAAACCATTACCTCTTTCATTCAGCATGGGCACTTTTCCAGTTCTGAGATCACATCAAAGTAACATTTCACTTCAGATCTGGCTTTGGCGTCAGACAGATCAAATCCTCAAGACACTCTGTGGGTTTAGAAAGGCTCTATACTGAGCCCTCTGTTACTGTGTGAAACTAACCCAGAACAACTTCCTACATGTTATTATTATTAATATTTGTATTTATGAGACTAGAGTCACAGACCTTTAGAAGTAATTTGCCTTTAATTAAATCATATGTATTCTGGGATCCAGTGGTGTGTTGTGATCTTCTGAAAATTAGACGTCCACTCTCTACATAGTCAAATAATAAAAAAAAAAACTTTCAGTTCCATTTGATGTTTCAAACTTAAAGGTGGTTTCTAGCTTAAACATCATTTACATAGGCCTACATTATATATAACTTATTAAAGCCAAAACACAAATCTCAAATTCAGGTTTATGCTTTTTAAATAAATTTTATATGGCTAAATAACTTATATTACAGTAACAAAATATATATAACTGAAGTAGGGCCTAATGCAATGAAAATATAGTCAAATCTTCTTATCTTTTCAGTGCAAACACATGGTCTCAAAATGCCCGGGAACATAGGTTACATTTTGAATGAGTTTGGAGAAAAAAATACAACTGAAGTAACGCAATTAATGCAACAAATGTTGCTTTATTGTAAAGTGTTATTCTAACAGTCAAAGTAATATTCAAAATCACATTATTATTTCTCTCTCGTTCAGATTGTTTTCAGATTTCAGACTCAAAGAAAAGCATTAAATATACATTTCACTCTCTTGCTCTCTTGGCTGCTTCATATTAGCGCGGCAGAAACATTCGCTTAATATTATTGACAACTAAAATTAATATAGCAAAACTCTTGCTTAATTCAAACTCAATTAATATCCAATTGTATGAAATGCAAGTGCATATATTACTTGACCAAAACTTCACTAGTTCCAGTGTGTCACGCATGAACATTTGAGCTTTCGTTGTTACTGTATCACATCTTATGTATGTGCGATGATCAGTTGTAAATAAAAGTTAAAATTAAATCTGAATTTATGAATGATGCACTCACCTGTTGATCTCTTAATTATCTGAAAAGATCAGGATGAGCAAGTGAAAAATGCTTAAAAAGGTTTGATGTGTGGCCTCCTGTGGCAACACACGATTTACAGCAACGCTTGCATAAAGGGGCAGTAAGGTCAGTTCGTTCACCTTTGTCATCTATTTTGAATGCAAAGTAATGCCATATTTCACTTCTGCTGTTTTCTTTATTTATTAATTTTGGGTGCGTTGAATAGAGTTTCATCTGTTTGATTCATCACGTTGTTCTGTTGTCACATTTACCGATTGCACAGCAATTTGGTGAAGCACTGCCACCAACAGGTGCACTTTGTAAAATACCGAATTGAGCAAAATTATGATATCGTAACGTTTGAAATATAATATATATTTTCCAGTATTATTTTCCAGTATTATATTTTCCGGTATTTTCCACTACCGGTATACCGCGCATCCCTAGCCCCCATTCAATCAGAGATGCTGGCTTCTGAACTGAATGCTGATAACACGCTGGAAGGTCTCCCTCCTTTTTAGCCCAGAGGACACGGTGTCCGTGATTTCCAACAAGAATGTCAAATTTGGACTTGTCTGACCATCAAACACTTTTCCACTTTGAAACTGTCGATTTCAAATGAGCCTTGGCCCACAGGACACGACGGTGCTTCTGGACCATGTTCACATGTGGCTTCCTTTTTGCATGATAGAGCATTAGTTGGCATCTGCAGATGGCACGGTGGATTGTGTTTACTGACAGTGGTTTCTGGACGTATTCCTGGGCCCATTTAGTAATGCCAATGAGTGTCTTCGGCCTTGTCCCTTACGCACAGAGATTTCTCCAGTTTCTCTGAATCTTTTGATGATGTTATGCACTGTAGATGATGAGATTTGCAAAGCCTTTGCAATTTGACATCGAGGAACATTGTTTTTGAAGTATTCCACAATCTTTTTACGCACTTTCACAGATTGGAGAGCCTCTGCCCATCTTTACTTCTGAGAGACTCTGCCTCTCTAAGACTTCCCTTTTATAGTTAATCATGTTATAGACCTGATGTCAATTAACTTAATTAGTTGCTAGATGTTCTACCAGATGAATCTTTTCAAAATGTCTTGCTCTTTCAGCCCTTTGTTGCCCCCATGACAACGTTTTGAGACCTGTAGCAGGCATCAAATTTGAAATGAGCTCATTGGATAAAAATTTAAAATTTCTCTGTTTAAACATTTGTTATGTTCTCTATGTTCTCTTGTGAATAAAACATTGGCTCATGTGATTTGAAAGTCTTTTAGTTTTCATTTTATTCAAAATGTTACGTCCCAACATTTACGGAATACGAGTTATATTTTGTTGTTCTCCCATTCACCACTTTAGAAATGTTAATAGTTTCTAATTCATAATTAATTAATAATTTTTACCGTACATTTCTGTCATATGGACATCTTGAGATCACCACTGATAAGCTATTACTAAATATAATGTATAAACTTTAATTTTCTGTAAAGCTGCTTTGAAACGATTTGTATTGTGTAAAGCGCTTTACAAATAAACATGAATTGAATTGAATTGAATTAATTACATTTTTAACAAACGCTGTTTGCTGTCATATTTTGTCAGAATTGTTTTATTTTTGTGCTCTCGATTATTTCTCTTTACTTCTCCTTTTTTTGTCTCAATGGAGAAAACAACCATGCTGTGAAAATCGCACACAGCAGTAAAAAAGTGAGCCATAATCTTCCTAAACTAAACTACCTGTGAAAGCAGTTCTATGAATAACCAGGAAATGTATCTGATATAATAACAGTCACACACCCACATGCACATTCATTCGCCATTTACCAGAAAATCTGAGGCTTTTAGAGGCAGTTTGTGGTTTGCCTGAACTCAAGATTGTTCTGGCATTGCAAATTGTGGATTGTATTTTTCATGTTAGGGTTTCAGGGAATGTATTTGGCAGTAACTTCTTCTTGAGCCGTTCCCTCCAGGGTTTAAACTCAAACTGAATTAGACAGCAATTAACTCCCATTAAAGTGTGGTTTCATCACTTTTTGTCTCACTGGCAGCTGCATTTTGTGTGTGTGTCTGTGTGTGTGTCTATAATAGACTGCATTTATGTGTACAGGATTAATGGTAATTAATACATGTTGTTAGTTGTGTCACACAAGGCAATGACTCTCGCTGGCTGTGCTCGTAATGAAATAATAGTGTAGGGTAGATCGTCCACAGTTGGAACACTTTTTACTTTTTACATTAAACTAGTTCCTATTTTCCACAATTGGTTCTTAAAGACGAGAAGCATTTTTGTTCCAGTTGTATCACATCGAGTATAGTTAAATCAGAACTCTAATAGAGTTAATTAATTAATTAATTAGAGAATTAATGTTGACAGCATATGACACAATAGCTTTCTAAAGTGGGTACAGTTGATATAGTGTGTTTCAGCTGTACCCCACTGACCACCCTATTCATTTTTCTAAATTGCACAATAATACTGAAGGGCACCATGTTATAAAATATGCCAAGTTTTAGAGCACAGACTAAGATCAAAAACATCAAAGTTTTGGTTTTATGGTCATAAAAGGACAAAAAGCTATTCAATGTTAAAAGGGGAGGATGATGTGAAATACCCCTTACCTTACCTTATCTTACCCCTAAAATAGACTTTGTATGATGTCTTCATATATCTGCTTACACTCCACTTTTTTTTTAAAATAGGCTCAATTTCCAACTCCCCAAGAGTTAAACAGTTGAGTTTTACCATTTTTGAATCCATTCAGCCGATCTCCAGGTCTGGCGGTAGCACTTTTAGCGTAGCTTAGCATAGATCATTGAATCTGATTAGACCGTTAGCATCTCGCTCAAAAATGACCAAAGAGTCTCGATATTTTTCCTATTTAAAACTTGACTCTTCTGTAGTTACATTGTGTACTAAGTTGTGATTTTCTAGGCCGATGTGTCTAGGAACTATACTCTCATTGCAGCGTAATAATCAAGGAACTTTGCTGCCGTACCATGGGTGCAGCAGGCGCAATGATATTACGCAGTGCCTGAAAATAGTCCCCAGCTATATCATAACTAGTTACCTAGCTGTATATATACCTAGCTATAGGTATAAAGTATAAGAGACTTATGTAATAGGAAATAAAGACAAAAGCAAACAATTCAGTCAAATGTATGCAACAAAGTCAGTGCTGTATTACGATTAATAAATAAACAATTTATGAAACATAACTTTGTGCTCAGCCAAAACAATATGACCTGGAAGAAATAATAGATTCATGAGATTCATTACCTTTTAGATATACGCAAAATTAATTTTACCTCATGTTTAACCACTACAGAGACATCAGAGCCAGAAGAAAATGGCAGAAGGACTAGCCGAGGTGAGGCTGCTCTAGGCCGGACACATGAGCACTGAACGCCCGGTTATCGCCTGGAGCTCACACCTCCGAAATCGGCGAATCACATTTTCAAATAGGCGCCATCTTTATAAATAAACTGCAGATTTGAGTCGTCACGAATCACCAGCGCATGCACATCCTACGTCATCTGCCCAGAACAGCTTGCACGTATGACAGTCAGCGGAAGTGAGAAAAACGTATTTATAACATTTTAAACATGGGAATTTTCCTAAAAAACGTATCCATTCGCTGCAGGAGACCTATATTCACCCCCGGAGCCAAGTGATGCACGTTTTATTAAGTATGTGCGGACTTTATTCTACTACTTTTGGACTGTTGAAAACAAACACCCACTTACTTCCATTGAAACGCTTGGAAGAGCAAGGAAACATTTTAATACAACTCCGATTGGATTCGTCTGAAAGAAGAAAGTCATAAACACCCAGGATGCATTGAGGGTAAGTAAAACATGGTTTAATTTTCATTTTTGGGTGAACTATCTCTTTAATGACTGATTGTTTGTCTCATGATCATTTCAAAATCACCTTCTGTGTTCTGAGAGCATTCTCACTTTAAGATCAGTCTGAGACATGTACTTGAGTCCTTTGGAGAAAATCTGACCTCCCTGCTCTAAATTACCATAGGCACATCTTGCCAGTCAGAAAAGGCTGTTGCAATGTACTACCACTGTACTAAATGTGCTGAAAATGGGGGAAGTCAGTTTTATAATGCAGGATGTCCTGCAATCATGGATGACTTTGTTGAACCTTATCTTTGCATTAAAAAGACATTTAGAGGTAGTCGAATGAACCAGTGAGCTGTGGAAATGTATTTTGTAATTTGTGCCCATATGCCTATTGACAGCATAGGCAGAAATCGCGAGGGGGTCGGGACCCCCATCTGAGTGATGTATGGTCATTTGCATTGACAAGTTAAAGATGTTAATGAAGTTTGCTGCACGATATTTGACTGGAAGGGTAAAAATGAGCATTCTGCCCACTTCATATCAGACACAGAGATGAAATAGTGCAGTAAGACCACATTTATTTGAATTAATTATAGCATTTATTTGACTTGTTGTAGGCTATATTACTCCAGAAATGCAGGTGGCAGTGTTTTAATCCCAATTAAGCAATAGAGGTTTACATGGCCATAAATGTACTTTACCTATGCGAGGAAGGTAGAAAAACAGCCAGAGTAACCTTTTGCAAACACAAAAGGGCAAAGTCAGTCACTGCCATTGAGAATATAGCCAACATATTTGTAGCCTTAAAAACCCACGAGGGTCTAAAACATGTTCCACCAAATAAAAGAAATGGCCATGAATAACGAAGAGTCAGCTGTGATTGGACAGAAACTACAACATGTTCACCTATGAACGTTTTTACCATCAGTCTTAAACTGAACTTTAGTGTGAGTGGGTCGAGGCGATTGACTGCTTCACTGGACTGAACTGGGATATAAATTAGACTCAAAGAGAGAAAGTTCATGACCATCTGTCTATTAAGATGTGACAGCTGACCACACACACCCTCAGCCTGAGGCACCTCCACGCCATCTGCCACCACACTGACCCTACTGAGAGCCACGAGCTATCAGACACTCCTGAAGGACAAACAGATCACGGGACAGACACAATGACAGCTGCGCAGACAGACAGAGAGAAGCTTCTAAAGAAAACTCAATTCTTCAAGCTTCAAGGCAATCAGAACATATTTTACTTTAACCTGTTAACCCGCATCGGCCCGCGGGCGGGCCGGAAGGGCGTGGTCGGGCGTGGTCGGACTTTTTATTACCTTTGTTTTAGAACAATATTCAATCAATTATCATTAACTATATATCATTTGAAAGCTAAAACACTCAAGATTAACGATGTGAGCTTGTTTTTGAAATCAATACACCAGAGAGGAAAGGGTTAACAGAAATGCTGAAAGACCGGCCATTTAAAATGAACAAAGCGAACCGCAGTACTCACGTTTGATCGCCAATAGCGCTGGTCAGCTCAGACTATTCCAAGACACACCAGCATACATTTCAAGAGAAGGGTCCACTCTTCAAAATGCATCCACTTTTTAATCCAAAACAACGAAAAAATAGGGGAAAACACGATAGATCCTCCTTTGTTTACATAAGCGATTCGAGTTATAGGTATCGATAGCGTCCATTTTCCAATAAATATCGATTATAATTCGTATTCCAGCTTTGAAACGCCATCTATTTCCAGCAGAATCGTCTCTTCCGAGTAAGAATAGCCCTCCCTCGTCTCTCTCCTTCAATCGCAGGAGCTGTTATAACCCGGGACAGTAAGCGCGTCCGTGAATGGGTCAGCGAGGTGTCAATCCGGACACATCACAATAGGGGTGTTTGAACCCAGCCAATGCCTCGCCAGCACAGTTTTGATGGATGGAAGTGTTAGCCAACCACAAGGACGTTTAAAGTGATTGACAGTTTGAATAGTTTACGTAAGATTGTTTAGAGAATAGCTCGGCGTATTGTCCGTGTGTTTTCGTGCGCTCTCGGGTTACGCATGAAGCGTACAGATAATGGCGTCGCAGCGCTACACAGACTGGCTATCAGCGAACAGATGTTGTCCAAAGCTCACATCTGAATCTCTCCATCGTGGATCTTCGACTTGAGAAGTGTTTCTGTGGCGTTTGGTGGTGTTTTGGAGGACGTGGGGAGAAAAATGGCTAATTTAGTAGCCGAATACGCGCTGAGATCGCTGGGAAGCGTGGATAGCATTAGCACGTAAGTGTCTCCACCCTCCTCTTGAATGTTTATGTGTCTTTATCATGTATTTGCAGCTTTTGTTTCATGTTAGCTGTTTTAGATTCTAAAAATGACAACGGAGAGGGATAATATGAGGGGATTACATGAGTTTTGTTCGTGTGGGTGGGTGGGTGTGTTTGTTTGTGGGTATGTCCCGGTTATTGTGTGTGTGTGCGTGCGCGCGCGTGTGTGTGTGTGTGTGTACAAAATGTAAACAGTGTTGCAAGTTTGATTTGTTTTGCTTACACACTTTCTCACTCTTTTTCTCTCACTCTTCCCTGTCTTTTCAGAGGTCTGGTGAATCCAGATGGTCAGAAAAAAAACCATTTTAGTGGCTGCTAGAGCGTCTTCCTCCACTGTAAATACTGTAAATAGTTTTTTTTTATTATTATTTAGTAATATTAGTAATAGTAATCTATTACTATATTAGTAAAATAGTAATATTCATAATATTCACCATATAAAATAAATAAAAAATACAAATGTTGTAAAAACAATGTATTTTGCATGTTTTGTGTTTTCACTAGTTCAAAAATGATCAAATCTGTTTTGGTTCACTGTTTTCATTATTGGAATTGTTCAGAATAAAGACTGTTTAGTTATGTTCAAATTCTGAAATAGTTTTGTGTTTTTTTGTGGTTTCATTGGTAGAGCAGTTCTGAATTGATATACATATGTAGTATGCAGTGTCTTATGGAGTCTCTAAATAGCATTTTTGAAAGGATTCCTAGACTTTTCTTGAAATAAAATATCCAAATGACTTTTCCAAAGCTTTTCTTGAAATGAAATACCATAAAGATGTACTTTCTGTAAGTCTTTACCTATAAAAAATTTATTATTTCATATTTTATTTCAGGAAATATTTAGGCGTTTTTTTTCAAAAATGCCATTTGTAGACTAACCAAATGACTAAATGAGTCAGCACTACAAATGCTGTTCAGAAATAGTTTTTTATTGTGTGTTTTGGTGGGCAGAGCAGTTCTGAATTGATATACATATATGTATTATGTAGTTTTGACTCATTTGGACATTTGTTTACAAAGTGTCTATTTGGGGTCTCCAAATGGCTTTTTTGAAAGGACGCCTAGATTTTTTTTAAATAAAAGCTTACAGAAACTACATTTTTGGGAGTATCATCCTCAAATTTGAATCAAAACATGGTCAGATGTTCAGCTTTATCTTTATGGTGTTTTCAGGCCTTTGGCATGAAAGTCTCATCCATTTTTCCCTTAGTGAGCTTCATTAAAACATATCGCGAGTCAATTTCATGTATATTTTACCTTGTTTTACTCTATTGCTATACTAATTTTGAGTTATTATGACTCTAGAGTAACAAAGGATCAAGTGTCTAGTTTCAAACAACACCAGATTTTTAAATATAGACCTTAGGGTTCAAGAGCTACAGACATTTTTATTTGGTTATATCGTTTTTTACAAAATGCTCAAAAATAGGGGCGCAGGGTAACAGGTTAATTTGCAGTAATGTTGGACCAATGATGTTTCACTGTGGGTGGAGTTTTCAGTAGACAAGTGTGTGAGGTTTATTTGAATCACTTGTTTATAATAGAGACCAAAATATGGTCCACTTGTAGATGTTGTATTTTAATGAGAGAAATCGTAATGCTCTATATGAAGGTTGCAGTCCAACCTTACAGTTAAAAAAGCAAACTATACTGTTTGCACATTATATGGACCAGACTAAACAAATTGCAGTGCACTTCAAATCTTAATTATTATAATTTTTTTTTTACTGTACTTGTAGATAATATAATATTAATGAAATAAAAAGCCACTTAAGTGTACTTGAAAAAAGTATACTTTATGACTGTTTCTTTAACACTAATGTGCACTTTGTGATAATGACAAATTAAAAGTTTTGCTTTAATGTACATTTTAAATCATTATGTTTTAATAATATTTTGTGATGCTTTAACTCCCTGGGGTCAACGGTCTCGCCGGCAGTTTTTTTTTAAGATCAGTGCAAAAGACACTAAAAATACTTTTGGTGACACAAATAAGTGTTATACATCAATTCAAATTTGAGCTCATTTTGTGCATAAAATTTCTCAGTTTCAAATTTTTTTATGTTCTCTATGTTCTATTGTGATTAAAATATTGGCTCATGTGATTTGAAATTCTTTTAGTTTTCATTTTATTAAAATTTAAAAAATGTCTCAACATTTCCGGAATTCGGGTTGTAGATTCGGCAGTACATTTAAACCATATTTCAAATATGATATAAGTAATTATGAAATTACAGATGTACTTAAGTGATTAGTCTTGAATAATTAAGCACAAGACTCTCTCTTAAACACACTCCCTGCATACCAAACAACCTGAATGATGCCATTGGAGGGCACTTTGGGAAGCGGTTATATAGCTTAATCATTACTGCATCTAAAGTCATTCTAAACTAAATTAAAAAATCAAAAAAGTGAGTTCCAAATTACATTACTTGTGAGCCCCAAACTTTTCTGCGCTCCAAAGCTTTCACAGAGGGTGATAAAGACAGTATCGTCATTTCTGATGATAAACTCTTTGTTGTTTGAATTACTGTTTCTCGGTGCAGATTACTTAAACAGTGGAGAAAGAAAATAGCTCAAAACTTTAAGGACTAAAACCTGACTTTTTTCGCAGATACATTTACATAGCATATGCATGCATCTTGGTGATTGGTTTTGTTTTCAATAATTCAATGAAACCTTGACAACGATTCCTTTTTGAATCAATGTACTTATGTCCGTTACTTTGTCTAACATCAGGGGAATGTCCTAAAAAATGTTGACACCTTCTGTTCTCTTATTTTTAAAGAATGTCAAAAGATGTCCTTAAACTGTCATCTTGGCCTTTTTTTAAAGAGTGCAAATCTGGCAAATATTTATATGACTTTGTGCACAGCTCATTGGAATACTGAGATCTGATTGGCCAATAGCCATTATTTATAGCTCGTAAAATTATCATGTGTAAAAATTATAAATATTTGCATTAGATGCTTTGTATAAAACACTACACCATCAATCTAAATGGGATGATGGTTTTACCCACATGAAAAAATACTATAGTAATTTATAGTAAATACTATAGTGTTTTTGAACCATGCTATAGTAAAGTACTTGAATTAATTTGTTACAATTAATTAATTTGTTGCAAATTACTTTACCCATACTGTACTAGGTATTCTACAACTATAGGGTATATTATACTACAATACACTACAGTTTACTGTAGTAAAAACTAAAGCATACTGCAGTATTTATTACAGTTTATCAGTTCACTATAGTTAATATTACAGTATGCTGTAGCATTCATTAACAAAGTGTTGTAAATACTATAATGTATAACACACTTTACTATAGTATGGCTCATAGTATTTTTTCAAGTCCAGGCGGGATGCTTTTGGGCAATTTCTTTTTTTTTCAACAAGAGGTATGTAATCTCCTCTTGTCTCCCTTCAATTTGAACACTGGTTGGTTTCAAATTTTACACCTGATTTGAAATATCTTTTTGAAATATAATTCAGACAAATAATTTTGGTCTTTCCATTCAGATGAGCTGTACTTGCATGAATACAGCCGCTAAGACTTTGGTTATACTTATTAAATAATCTGTATTAGTACTTTTGGAAGGACAGAAATCAATCTAAATTCAAGCTTATCTGATTCATAACAAATCAATCAAAAGCTGCAGGAAAATAATATTATGACACTAACTGACTGATGGCAGAGCAAGAACGCACATAGTTCCAAACAATTATATAGCAACTATACAGATCTGAAGGCAGAACATAGGGGAAAACAATCCAAACATGGTACAAAATCTACTTTATATAATGAAAAAAGGAATTCTTTCATCACAATACACAGCTACTTCCAATGACCATCAAAGGAGAGTGATGCTTTTTGGCCCCATAATGGTGTAGTTACATCATCTACCAGGAGGGGCTAACTAAACCACTCTAACCAACAAAACCTGTTGATAGCACTTTGTTACTCTATTATTTTTGAGCTGGATGATGTGGCAAAGTCAATCTAATAAAACACCTTGAACACCACTGTCATTTCTTATTCTCTTGTCTGTCCAAAAAGCATTTTATAACATTAAAAACCAAACTTGCCCCTAAAATAGCACCCAACAATGTCTGAATGAAAAAAACTCTCCAACATACAAAACATTCCTCACAGGCAAGAGATCAGCTTAGAGGGAGAGACAGAGTTTTCCTCCTCTTAATGTTTTTGTAGGCATCACAATGTCGAGCCGAGGGGAGAAGGGGGAGGAGGAACACAGAAAGAGAGAGAGAGAGAGAGAGAGAGAGAGGGGGGGAGAGAGGGAGGGGAAGGAAGCAAACGAGAGGAGAAAGTGGAAGCAAGAGTGTCAGTGAAAGAAACCAGTCTGACTGCACAGAAAAGGCGCTCTACAAACAGCGCGCACTCATTGAGTCAGTGATATTCTGAACACGGAGAGCTAGTGCATTTGAGCTCAAGAAAACAGTTTTCAGTGCAGAGAGACAGCACAGAGACAAGCAGAAACAGAGGAAGTGGAGTGAAAAGAGAAGAGGAGAGCAGAGGAGAGGTTCTTCGTGGAGAGATGGACTCAGATTCTGGGGATCAGAGTGAAGGAGAGCTCTCTCCAGGTAAGGGATCAGTCCTCTCGTTCTCGTCTTCGGTTTCTCAAACTCTGTTCACAGCTGTCTGGCGGTGAAGGCGAGCACAGACACGTGCTGCTACTTTTCTCATTAACACATTTAAGATGCATCATCATACTCATCTTCCTCGCCCGGCGTGACAGCCTGTGACAGGGTGTCCATCCCGCCAAGTGCTTGTGGCGTCTTTTCAGAGCTTTGTGTCTGTGGTTCTGCTCTCTGAAGAGAAGTTAATCTGTGATATTTGAACTGGTTGAACACAAGGGCGGTGGAAAATTGAACAGCAGCACTTTGGCTTGCAAGGTTCACAGACTCGATACAAACTGGCAAAAAAAATTAAAACAACCTTGTTGTCACGATAAAGAATAAGTGTAATCTCACTAAAGGAGTTGTGAAAGGAGTTTCAAAAGAGCTCAGTGCTCAGTATTGCCAAGATACCAACAGTTTGAAGCAAAAGTCAGATATCTCATATGAACTCATCAAATCTTTCTAAAACCAATTGATCTGAGCTGTGCTATGCACATACTGTCTATACTCTTTCTGTATGCCAGCATTATATATGTTAAGGACAACAACCTTGAAAGATACATAACTAAGAACTTATAAATTACATGCTGGTATTTTTACAATCAACTACCAAAATTTTGCAGTATCTTTGAATTTAGTAGACTCCTCACACACAAAATCCTACAATTCTCTTGAGTTAAAAGAATTTACCTAGGACCACCCGATTTTTAATTTAATTTCATTTAAAGAGACATTTTTCACCTAGAGCGAGTCTCCATAAAATTAGTTTCGGGAACAGAGTAAAACTACAGTTTCACTGGTTCTCCATGGCTCACTTTTACTTGGGATCGCAGTTGATCTGCAACTGAAAGAAATTAACATGTTTTAAAAATATTGATCTTTCCCATACAGTAGTTAATGACCAGTGAATGTATTATAAATATAGTCCATACAACCTGTGTGCTATATTCTTCTGAAATCATATCATAGCATTGTGTGTGGAATTTCAGTTGTTATTTGCCGAAAATCTTTTTTGCAGTCCTCAAATTTTATGAGCTTAAGCTAATTTAAACTTGAAAACATGTTACTGACATCAGTATTAAAATTGATACTCGCATGTCGAATAACCAAACACAACATACCAACTTTTAATATGCAATGACATTAGAGAGCTGAGGGGAAGATTATCAGTAAATAATGATATAAACTTTTGTCTATTCCCACCTGAAAAAAAAAAAAAGAAAAAAAGATTTTGGAAGACTAATAAGAATATAGCCAATCATATGGATTGCTTTTATGGATTTAAACTCCTTTTTGGAGTTTGACCACACATGGTCACTATATATTTTGGTGGTTTGTAAAAGAGCAGCGTCAACATTCTTCACACTCTTCTTCAACATTCCTTTTTTGATCCACATGAGGAATACTGTAAGTCATTCAGGTTTGAGGAGACACGAGAGAGAGTAAACGATGACCAAATTTTCACATTTGGCAGATCTATTCCTTTAACTACAGGACTCCGTCCATCCACTGCTGATGAAGCGTAAATGTGGTAATGTTAGTTGTATGTGCAAGTCATTACATTGGTGGGGCGTCTGACAGACTGTCTCAGTTCTGTATGTTTGTGAGAACTGCTCTGTGGCCCTCTGAGGGAAAGCATGAGTTCTTCAGCTACTGTGAGGTTTGGCTGAAGGTCTCACTCAAAAGATCTCTGAAGTTGTGGACTGGAGAGAGAGATGCTCTTTCATGTTTCTGCTCTTCCATTGGCTGATCAACTCTGGTGTTTATTTTCACTCCATCTTCTTGGCTGAACAAGCCACAAGTTTGCCTGCAATTTCAGCCTCAGAAGACATGGCCACAGCCCACCCAAATCCATTGGCAAAAAAATGGCAAGTTCTGAAGGAAATTGCCAGTTTTAATCTGATTGGATGCTCTACACAACTTCAAGAGACAAAGACATGCAAGTTTTTTCATGTCTACCTGCACTTCAGACAATCAGCAGTAGTTTGCCAAATGGTGGAGAAGACATATCTGAATGTCTAGTTGCAGTTTAGATGAGTGCACTTTTAGCATCTCAAATGCAGTTTCATGAGTTCTGACATCAAACTAATAATTTAGCTGTAAATGTTAAACATGTTTTTATCCCTGTGATTGACTGGCCATCCATCCAAGGTGTCCCTTGCCTTTGGCCCAAGGTGTTGAGATGGGCTCCAGCATCTCTGAGTCCCTAGAACAGGTTTGGAAAACACATGGATAGTTAAATGAGTTTAGATTTATGTCTGCAATAGAGGAGACTGAATCTGAGCTCTTATATTCTCCCTATGGGATTACTAATGCATGGAGTTGATTGTGTAAGGCAAGACATTTAAACTGTAGAGATGAAGAGGTGGCAAGATGCAGGAACAACTGACACTGCAATGGCTGCTTGTATGCTATGGTGGTTAATTAGAAGATTAGATGGGCCTACTCCTTGTTTAAAAACTTAATTTAAGGTGCCTGGACTGCAGTGGTGGAGAGATACTATAGAGTATGTACAGTAAAGTCTCAGTAAAGTATGCCAGATAGTAGTACTCCACTGCAGACTAGTTTGCATTAGACTCAGTACACAGAGTAAAGGACAGGGAACATGAGGAAGTAAGATTATTCCATCCCACCCTGCACACATACTTTTTTGTTTTTTCTCACATACAGTATACACATGCTCTCCTCATGATGAGTAACTACAGAGCTGATTAGAGACACTAGAATGCAAAGCCACATGTGATTCTGCAACTCAAGATGAAATATCTACTGCTTAGAGGATATTTCATAACTCTTAAAGGAGATCTCAGAATTGTAGAACTGAATATGTTGGAAAGAACAATGCTGGCATGCTGCTTTACTTACACAATGCTTTTGTGTATGGTGCAAAACATGCATCATAGAGATCTCAACTATGGATTTATTTCCTATGGATGGTCTGTCCTCTCTCAGATCAGCAGGGATAAATTAAATATACAGCAAAAGAATTCACATGATATTTACAAACCAACATGTCTTCCATTGTGAAAAAAATAAGTGCACTGAATTGTACTAATTATGGACTTGTAGGCCCGGTTTCACAGACAGGGCTTAGCTTAAGCCAGGACTAGGCCATAGTTCAATTAGGATTTTAAAGTAATTTTATAGAAATGGCTTAGAAAAAAACATAACTGGTGTGCATCTTGAGGCAAAACAAGGGCGCTGACATATTTCAGGATCAATCAGTACAAGTTTCTTTCAGTTAAAACAGCTCAGACTTACATTTTAGTCAGGGACGAGGCTTAAGCCTTGTCTGTGAAACCGGGGGGTAGTTTACTTCAAACCTTTAAAGTATAATTTTAAACACTTAACTTTCTGATAATATAATAAATAATGAAATAAAATACTGCTTAAGTTTACTTAAAACTGCTTAAGTTTGCTTTAAAGTCCATTTTAAATTATTGTTTTAATAAAATTTGTCATGCTTTATACAAGTATACTTATTTTGATGTGTTGACTTACAAAAGCACATGCATTGCACTTGATTGTAGTGTGTTATTACATTTAAAGTTAATATATTTTAAATGTTCAAAATTGCAACTTCATTTCAAATGTGTAGTTACAGATATATATAAATAGATGATGACTTACCAGTTTCAACAGAAATGACAATAAAGTATATTTTAGTTTTCCATAAATGCTTATCAATACATTTGTTAGTACTTCCATACATGGATTTCAAAGACAATAAAGTAATCGTGAAATTACATTTAAAGATAAGTCATACTTAAGTGGGTCAGCAGTCTAAAGTACAGGTATATAAATTTGAACTGCTATGCAGTTGCAATACAGTTTTATTTAATCAAAATGAACACAATTAAGTTACTGAAAACATAACCTATACTAAAAACCTATGTCTGATTTGGGCTTCAGGTACCCAGAAGGACAGATGTACTCAGGTTGTTTGTGTTGAGTCTGTGTGTCAATATAAGTCAGTAGGGAATTTAAAACTGCAGACACTGTTTGGAATGTCAGTTTTTCCAAAACCCAGCAGTTTTCGGTGGATACTGCTGAAATGTTTTGCATTAGGTCAGGGTGTGGGTTTTAGTAATCAAAGGTCTTGATCTACTTGCTGGGACATGTGTCCATCTTTAGATTGTCTTTCTAGAGAAATGCAATGAGTGGGTGCGTGTTTGTTGTGTCAGCAGGCTATCTGAACCAAAGCGGTCTGGCACACCATCCACTTTCACACATGAAACCTGTTATATTGCAATACAATTGGCTGATTACCTATTCTGGTGAATGTACCACATTTGCAATTCATGCAAAAACTTCACAAAATATTTCAATCATTCACACTTTCGCACTAAAATTATGTGTAAAATTGTGATGTCGTTCATCGTGAATCACCTTTAAACAGCTGTGCTATAAAAATAGTGAGACAGTAAGAATATATTTTTTACAGTAACCTGTTAACTAATTTCATGCATATTATTGGTTTTATTGCATATTAGGAAATAAAGCTATCATTGACCAATGGCCCACAACAATCCGTTCAGTTTAGTTTTGGAGTCTATTAAGACTTGTTAGTTGTTAGTATAATGTATACATGCAGACTACCATCTAAACGGTGGTACATTAAACGTGAACTGGGTCCAATAGTAGGAAAATTACTTATTTTGGAATTTACATATGGGCCAGAGGGAGTGTTCTTACACCAAATGAATGCTTTAAATCAACAGACCTAATTATACAGTTCACTTTTAACCGAGTTAAGTCCAGTTTTTGGCCACGTGAGATCCAGCTGTTCTAAAATCACCACCTCAATCCACAAAACAGTAACAAGCTTCATTTTGATCTGTTTGTACTGTTATCTGACCTGTAGTGCCACACGACCAACCAGCAGTTCATCATTACACAACCGACACACTGCAGAGAGAGACAGTGAAGCCACGTGCGGACCAGAACGAAGGCAAACCTCTCTCTGTTTGTGCCTCTGTGTCCTGCCAGAGGAAAATCAGCCCCACCAAATAGATAAAAGGAAAACGAGAGAGTAAGAGAGAATGTGAGAGACTTTTTCCTCCTTCAGCATGAAAAATGTGTGCATAAATGAGAAAAATAACCATCTAAACACTCTTCTGAGCTTTTTTGCACTCTATATTTAATTCTGCAAGAGGGAAATAGTCGTAATTTTACCTCAAAGTCAGAGAGGGGGGGGGGGGGGGTGAGAGACAGAGAGAAATTGTGCTGAAATAGGGGAATATTTCTCATCCACATTTAACAAGAATCACATCAGTGAAAACAGACAAAAGTATGAGTGACTATAAACTCTCCCTGAGGCATACCACAGCCATTTCCACTGCTCTCTCCTATTAAACAGAGGAATGCTATAGTAAAGCACTGTTAATAGAACTGCCTGGGGTCTGTCAGGGCTTTATTAGCCTCTACGTTTATGGCCAGAGGATTCAGATAATGACATTAATAACGACATTAGTATTTCCAGAAGGAACACGCTGTGCTCAAAAGGCGGCGAATGAACAGTGTTAAAGTTTCAGATAAGTTGAAGTGATCTATGCATTCAAGAAGAATTCGGTATGCAAATGTCCTCATAGCCAGTGGTTATGTTTTGAATGCTGAGCATACTACCAGTGTAAGTCAATAGAAGATTTGAATTAAAATTTTAATCTTATATATATTTGAAAGCATACTATTCATTATACTATTTATGTTTCCATATGTATACCAAAGACAAAATGTGAGTATTCTGTACTAAATACATAATGAAATATAAGGATGACCAACATTTATGCTCAAACATGCAAAAGTCTCACAACACCAACCATTTTATGGCTGTTTCAATGCTATTTGAAACTTTCAACAGCAGCCAAAATAGAGCCCTGCACGGGCTTCAAATTTAGGCCCTAGCCCGGCCCGTGTCCGACAGCTTATCAGAATTTCCGACCCGAGCCCATCTTTTTTTCCCCTTCTCCCAAAACAACTTATACTACTGTTTTGGCTATTAAAATAGTTCAGTTTTGTATGTAATCGCAAAATGATTATATTTTGTTTCGTTTTTTATTAAGTTAATTTAGAGAAACGTTTGGAGCATTTTTGTTCATTAAATGTACCTAAGTTTTTGTTTTTTAAAGTAACGACCAAGCGGCCAGTGGCATACAGTGAGCTGATCATATGTTCATCAGCCTATGTTTGATCAATTTAGCCTTCTCAAATCATCACGACTTGCCTAAAATAAAATCTATTGATATACTAAAACAGTTCAAGAAAATAACAATGTTTAAACGTTAAACGTGCGCTATAATAATAATGTGCGCTAGCCTATATCTAAGTTTGTGAGGAGAGTGGAAGCTAAAGGGTGCTCTGCAGGACATGGAGGCACCAGAACAAACACTTGCATTTTTTTTAGTGGAAACAACTTAAAATAGCCTACGACATAATTTTTTTTTTCTTATAAAGGTAAGAGTAATGCATCGTTCGGAACTTTAAAGGGTCTACTTTTATTTGTGTACTCACAATATCAACAAAACGTTGTGCTTTTATAAAACAAAGAAAAAAAACATAATGGGCTTTCTGCTGTCTGGTCTTGAACAGGAGCGCGTCACAAAAATGAACCGAAGCTGAGTGAATGCCTCACAGACATGATAAATATGTCTATAGAAAGCTTTCAATTATCACTTAACGAAATAAAAAAACGAAAACAAAAGCTATTTTATTATAATCTTAATCATAATCAATAAAGATGCATTTCTCTCTAAATGCGCGTCTAATGAGGAGACGGCGAGTCAGGAATTTCATCCTTGCACACAGACTCAAAAAACATTAGTTTATTATTAAATAATTCAAATATATCCTTACTATGTCCCGCGGACACATTCATGGTTATTATGTTTGCTGTGGCTTTGCGGCAAGCTTTAGCCTATTGCGTGCATTTGGTCGCAGAACTCTTCAGCTGCGCTGAAGTCACTTGCACACGCTACTGTGGGACCCAGTCGCGGCAGCATGGTCTCGTGTTGTTTCCACCAGCAGCAATTTTTTTCATCATCACTAATTGATGGATGTCTAAAATATGAAAGTAAGGAGAAGCCTAAAACAGGCTGAATTCTGACATGAAAATTGGCCCGAAGCCCGGCCCTAGGGGCATAAAAAAGTCGGGGCCGTTGGGCCCGGGCCGAAATGCAGGGCTCTAAGCCACAGAGCAATTTGCTCTTTTACTTGAAAGGTATAACTTTAAAGGGACACTCACAAAAAAAAAAATAATAATTCTGCCCCACTTCATATTAAGTGGCCTTAACTATTATGTACTTATATTTAAATTAATCATTTGGTTCAATGCACTTATTGTGTACATGCATGTTTGTACATTATACTTATATTAAAAAAAAAACCTGCATGTAATTATATCTGTAATTAATTTCTGTAACTACATTTAAAATTACACTGTTGACTCTTCCTTTACACCTTAACCCACCCTTAAACCTACCCATACCACCAAATCTGTATCAAACCTTACCCGCATACCTCCTGTTCCTGCACTAATTCCCCTCTTCCCATGATGGGGATCGTGTTGTGTTGCGTTTGGGCTGCGTACATCACTTCGGAACTGCCCCTGGCAATGACATCCGCTGAAGCTTCTCCAGAGGTGGTGGCGCATGCTGCAGAGCCTCCCGAGGCGGTGGTGCTCGCTTTGGCGCCTTGTATGGTGGTGGCGTCCAGCAATGCATGTCCAGCCCGTCGTGTCACGGTTGAAGGAACCGTAGATAAGCACTGTACATGTCCTGTTAATGAACTCTACCGGTTTCCTGATGCTACCACTGTAGAACCTCCAGATGTGGCGGCGTCTGCTGCTGAACCTTCAGAGGTGTCAGTGGTAACCATCTGTAAATCCTCGTCCTGTCCTTTCACGGCCACGAAGGTTGTCTGTGAACTGTTGTCCAGCCCTGAATCGGCCACAGAGGCCACTTATGAACTTTTCTCCTGTCCCGATCCAGCCGAGGAGTCTTCTATGAACTCTCAGTCTTGTCAATCACAGCCAAGGACTCTGTCTGCGAAATTTATGACTGTCCTGTTACTTATGAACTTGCTATTTGCCCTAGTAACCTTGTCAAAGTCAAAAAGGTAACCTTTGAACACTTAACCCTGCCTGCTATGAACTCTGAAACCATGAATGAAATCTCTATTTGCTCCATTACTTCTGTCTTTGCCAAAGAGACCACTGGTGAATTGTCTGTCTATCCAGTATCTGCCAATGCTTCTGGTTTTAAGCTATCTGTCGGTCCTGATTTAGTCATTGAGTCTGTTGTTGAACCATCCATCTGTCCAGTTTCCCTTAATGAGCCTGATTATGAACTGCCTATCTGTCAAATCTCAGTCAGTGAGCCTGGTTGTGAACTGTCTGCTTGTTCAGTGGGCTCCAGGGAAACTGTTGATGAACATGTATTCCCTGCCTCGGTCTTTGAGACCGTAAATGCTATGTGTCTCAGTTTTCCCTAGGCTCCAATCTCTGCTGTGGGTTCGTGATCCGCCGTGGTGTTCTCCTGATACGTCGTGGTGCTCCTCTGATCTGTCGTGGTGCTCCTCTGATCCGTCGGGGTGCTCTCCTGCCTTGTCTGCTCCGCACTGGTGGGCTCTTGCCCTGTCTGCTCCGCACTGGTGGGCTCCTGCTCTGTTATGGTGGTTCTCTACTCCACCCGTTCTGCCGGCTCCATCATGGTCCCCTGTTTTGCCGGTCCTGCCTCAGTCCCAAGGTCTTACACCTTTACATGGACCTGGCCCACCATCCCTCCCCCGTTCCGCCTCCGCTCCACCACCCTCCTGGATTATGTAATGTTTGGATCATCTGGAAGCCGCTCCTTGGGGGTGGGCTCTGTTATGAAACAGGTCCATGGACTTTCATTCGCTCACCACCTGAGGTCACTCTTCCATCAAATCGACTCTCACACCACACAGACTGTCATATATTACCCTGGACTGCATTTCCCATCATTCATTGCACTAAGTACACACAGCTGTCTCAATCACACTCTCACACCTGAGAATCATCACACACCCTACTTAAACCATGGACTTCCTCTTCCTCTCTGCTGAGTATTGTTCTGCTTATAGAACTCTCCTAGTGTTAGATGCTTTACCAAGCCATTCTGTGTTTCTGTTTAGTTCCAGTATTGTTCTGCATTTATTACTTCCCTAGTTTTTTTTTTTTTAGGGCAGTCGTGGCCTAGTGGATAGAGAGTTGGACTTGTAACTCGTAGATCATGGGCTTGAGTCTCAGGTCCGGCAGGGATTGTAGATGGGGGAGTGAATAACCAACACTCTCTCCACCCTCAATACCACGACTGAGGAGAGACCCTTGAGCAAGGCACCAAACCCCCAACTGCTCCCTGAGCGCCGCAGCAATGGCTGCCCACTGCTCCAGTTGTATGTTCACATAAACACATTCTGAAACTGAAATATGAGAAGTGACATGGATATTTCACAACATGCTGACATTTGTCATGTGAAAAATTGTATGCAGCACACATTAGGCAAGAAATAGTAGGCAGTATTATATTCCTTTGGGATCATATCCTCTTTTTTCTGTTCTGTCTGTGTTAGGGTGTGTATAGGTGTAGATATTTATGTCCTTTAGCTCCTGAGATGTTTTATGTATCCAAAATTTTTCAAGCGGATACTCTGTCTCGATGTGACAGACTGAATTGTTCCCGACTGCTCCATTTTCAAAATTAATATGCATAACTCATAGAATAAATGGTTTCCATAATTATAAAAGCATCCATTTGGAGAGATATGAGAGTGTGTGAGCCAAAAGTGAGACAGTAACCCTCACACAAACACATCAGGGTTATGAGGAAGCTGGCAGGAGTGATTCAGGCTGAGATCTTTTCTGGACAGGAAGTCACCCACTGAGACTGTGGTCAGGAGGGGGGTGGGCAACTTCTACACTAGTGATGCGAGTCGTCTGTACCTAGATGTGTGTTTTGTTTCCTTCTGACCCAGCTATACTTTTTTATATAAAAAAGAGCCCCCAGAAGCTAAAAAATCTAACTTTTTGTCAAGCTCAAAAGAAAATTTCATCATGACATGAAAGACTGAATAATGTCTTTATCCTTTAAAAAAAAAATGCTAAAGGTTTTTGGGTTTTGGCTTAGGGCTTATCTGCATTTACAACTTGATTTAAATTTTCTGGGCAAAAAGTGAATGATGCTAACATCATACTGGGTTACAGTAAGAATCTAATTAGTTAAGTCATAAGAGCTCGTACCGAATACTTCACCCAAAAATTATAATTCTGTCATTATTCATGTTCATATAATTTAAAACCTGAAAGACTTGCTCTTTGTCTGTGGAACACAAAACAAGATATCTTGAATTATTCGAAGTTAAAAGAAAGAGGGTGTGATTTTTATTCTCGCTGTAGAATTGTTGCTGCCGCCGGCGGGCCATGTCCTGGAGACGCTGTGTTTGGTTATGAAAGCGAAAGTACTTAGTTTGGGCTTCCAAAAGAGGACACAACTTGAAATCAGTGGTTAAGTTGTATTTACAACACTGTTCCAGAACAGTTCAACCCAAATATTAGAGTGTGTGCAGAGCATTTTACGGAGGACTATTTCCTGAACCTGGGCATAGTCTGCAATGTCAGCTGTGCACAAAGGCTGTTTATATAAAGTGGGGTAATTCCAATTTTGCAAGGATAGTCTGGCAATTCTGACTCACAGCCTGTAAGTATGTTTTCTTTTTTAAACAATTTGCCACTGACTATTCAAATGAGAGTTTTGAGCAGTGTAGAACTGCTCTTGTTGTGTGTCGTGTCTCCAATCACAAACGCAGACATTGCAATCAGAGCACACCTCGCTTCTCAGAAGGATGAGTTTTGTAAAAAGCGACACGTTTCAGAAAGGCAGAGCATAGAGCAACAATAATGTAGAGTATGTGGAAAATAATGTGTTTTTGAACTTTAAACCACATAAACACATTGCATTAAACCAAATATGTTATTTTTAGCAACGTCATATGACCCCTTTAAGGTATCATGTCACTAAAAGTGCTGAATGAGTAACAAGCCAAAGTTTAATACTTGTAAGTTTAATAGTTCATGGTTAGGGGTTTGTTCAGAGATGCAGACAGTAAACATTGGTATTGCTTGTGTGTCCACAAATTTGCTGGCTTTGAGTCTGTGGAATGTGCAAAAACACACACACATTTGCTTTTTCGATCATGGTGGGGACGTTACATTGAACTACAGTATTTTGCTGTATAAGATACTGTGTAAGATCACTTACGGGAGTAATTATACACCAGCAAGATGATTGATTTTAGGTAGCATTAATGATCGTAGCATTCAGATTGAGATATACAGACATCCTTGTAAAAAAAAAAAAAAAGAAAGTAGTATACATTATAGCATACTTAAGAAAAAATAACAGAAATAATCTACTTAAATAATACTCACGTGTGATCTAATGTAGTTTTGGACACTTAACTGCATGTAAATGCGTTATAATTAAATTAAATGCAGTTAGATAATCTTTAGAGTGCTTTTTTGACCCACTTAAGTAGGACTTTATTCTCATTGACATAAGGTTAAAGTGTACAGCCAAATGTACCGATCAGCATTTCTGGTAAACTGAAATATATGTCAATGTTCTATTGCAACTTGTATTTTAATAGTTTAAATAAATATATAAGTACACATTTATAATGATGAGATTGAAATTTCAAATGCAAAAATTTAAACGCTTTCATGATTTACTCATCCCCTTGTCATTCCAAACCTGTATGGCGTCTTTGGAACTCAAAAGAAGATATTTAAAAAAATCTGTCACTCAAAATCCTCCCTTACTTTGCTTGAATGGAAAAAAACAGCACAAAGGAATGAAAGAAAGAGCTCAAATAAAATTCCCTGTTAAGTTGAATTATTTGTTGTTGACATTACATTGTGAACACCGAACCCCAGTGAAGTGTGATTTTTGGCAGATCAGATTATAACAAGCTTGCTTTACTTATCTAAGAAAATCTTGAATAGGTTGTGACAGCAAGTTTGGGGACACACACGTAAAGGTATCAGGGTTCGTCTGGCATTTCAAGATCTACTGGGAGTGACTTAAAAACTGTTAGCTTCCATTTAAAAATCAGCTGCCGGGTGCAAACCTCTTGCGGTTTCTGCTGAGTCTGGAAAACGCACGTGCAAGCCAGACGAGAGGGAGCGTAACTCTGCCCTCAAAGTCTTCCTTAAATCCACATAATCAACCCAGGCTGTTCTGGCTTTTCCTCTGGAGGAGGACACTTATATTTGACGTTGGTTGGCCAGTCATCTTTCTACTCATGGTTTTCTTCCTTTGTTGTCCTTTTTTAGACTCACCAAAGTCTAAATAATCACAGAGCAGCTGCTCACAGTGATATCACAAACAGCAGATGAAGATTTAAATCTGTCATTATATCTGGAGCGCTGAGTATATTCAGAGCCATTATTAGATCTGATTTCATGCTAAGTGTCTGATTAGCTTCTCTTTGTCAGTCATTAGTTGAGGCCCTACCACTGGGCAAATAGCATGGTCTTTTAAAACTGACAATTACATGCAAGATATTAAGCTGCTAGGAAGTACAATTATAAATGTAATTTTAAAAACCTCGCTGTGATATCAAATATGACACTGCACACCCCTGCAGTGGGACGTTTCTAGGGTCAGTTGATATTCTGGGCTTAGTCCAGACATCTGTGGAGGCGTATGGTGCCATCCTTTGATGAATTATTGGAGTATAATGCACTGTAACACATAATAAAATAAATATTTAAACAGAGAGGAGTCATTTTATGTAGTACATTTTAAAAATTAAAACTCAGTGTGTGCAATATCAAAGAATTTTAACTGTACATATGTTGTCTAGTGATATTTAATTCCATTGGTGCATGTATTCATTATTTTTATAATGTGTTTGTCTGTTTTTGTTTATATGATTGAGTATATGTATGTTTTACAGTGTTGCTTGTAAGATTAAGACAACCCAATAAAATGTAAATCTTAAAAAAAATGACAGTTTGTTACAACAAAGACTTGAAAAAAAAAAAAAACAATTGGCAAACAAGTTCCTGACATCTTGCCTTAATAAAAGCATTTTGCACAATACATAAAACTTGTGTCATAAAGTTTGACAATATTCCGTTTTGCTATCAGAATTATCTCTCTAATATATTCAGTGTTGTTTACAGTCAGTGTTTTCTGGATGGAGCGAAACTGACCAGAATCAACACACAGTGTTTGAAGTGTTTGAAAAGTGTTTTCTGCAGAATAGAATGTTGACTTATACTTTAAATGAGCTTCTGCTTTGGAATAGTAGTTGGAATAAAACATGTAAACCCATTTGTAATAATTAATGTGAAACTGACATGGCTCTCTTCACACTTTCAGAATACATGTTACTCATTCCTGCCCGTCAAATACTCTGTCAGAGTTTTATGTACTGTAGTCATCAATGTGGTCAAGAGCACTTTCAGTGTGCATTTACACAAAGTGTTTTTGTCTGAAAAAAACAGTTTAGTGTATTTTGGATTGAGCAGGTTTTATTTATTTATTTTAATTTATTTAGTCATTTAGCAGACGCTTTTATCCAAAGCGACTTACAAATGAGGACATAAGAAGCAATCAAAACCAACAAAAGAGCAACAACGTGCAAGTGCTATTACAAGTCTTGGTTAGCCTAACGCAGTACAGATTATTATTATTATTATTTATTTAAATAAAAAGACATATAGATAAAATAAAATTAGAATAGAGAGTGCTAGAGTAAAAAAAAAATATATAATAATTTCAGTTCTGTTTAATTCATTTTTTGTTTTCTTATATGAGGGAGAAAATGTCTATCAGAAAAACATACTCGTGAATCTAAGGCATAGCCTACTGTAATAATCCTAACCAAATATTTCTCATATGGAATAAGAAATTTGTCCACCCTCACATTTGTCACCTTAATAGGATGAATGGTTTAAGCACATTACTAATTAGCAAAGAACAACATGCTAAAAAAAATCTAATGGATAAATAAAATCTATTTAGAAAAAATAAACATTTTCATGTCCAGACTCAATTGAGACAAAGGGTGGACTAATAGGGGTTTTACCCTATTAGATAAGTTTTCTAAACATGGGGAAAGGAGAAATCAGCTTATGACTAATACTTACTTTGTTTTTGGAATTCTTTCCCTACAAGGAAATGATGTCACTTCTAGTAACGCATGTAATTTAGGCCTTGTGCTTAAGATTTTAATGGGCAAGCAGCAACAATGTAATAGGATGGACTGGAGTTTGAAAGACACATTTTGAGAAAAAAACTTGATTGGGGACATTAGAATTTGTCTGTCAAATGACACCCTCCCACCCCTAAGGTACTAATCATTAGGGGAACCTGCGGGATTTCTTCCGAGGGTACGCACAGAGTTTTTCTTTTTTTTTTTTGGTCGTATGTAATACTAAAGTGATTATATTTTGTTTAGTTTTTTTATAAAGTTAATTTATAAAAACGTTTGGAGCACTTTTTGTTCATTAAATGTACGTTTTTGGTGGGTTTTTAAGTAACGACCAAGCGGTCAGCGCCAGACACTGATCATAGCCTATGTTTAATCAATTTAGCCTTCTCAAATCATCACGACTTGCCTAAAATAAAATCTATAGATATAAACAGTTCAAGCATATCACAATGTTAGTTTAAATGTTTGAACTATATAAATGTGCGCTAGGTGCATATCTAATCGTTTGTGTGAAGAGTGGAAGTTGAAGTGCACTTTGCAGGACATTGAGGCACCAGAGCGGTCACTTGCATTTTTTTCTTGATAGTGGAAACAACTTAAAATACGCTATAATTTTTGCTTATAAAGGTAAGAGTAATACATCATTCGGAACTGTAAAGGGTCTACTTTTATTTGTGTGCATTCACAATATCAACAAAATGTTGTGCTTTTATAAAATAAATAGGAAAACAGGATGCACTTGCCGTCTCGTCTTGAACAGGAGTGCTTCACAATGATGAACCAAAACTCAACGAATTGAGTCACAAATATGATAAATATATCTATGGATATCTAGCTTTAAATTACTACTTTGAAAGTAAATAATTCAAATCGAAATCAAAAACTCTTTCATTATGTCATCCGTAAAGTTGCATTTCTCTCTAAAGGCACGTCCAATGAGGAGATGGCGAGTCATTTTTCATCACTGTCTAAAATATAAAAATAAGGAAAAGCCTAAAACAGGCCCGATTATATTTTTTCTGATTTTTATGAAATACCAATTTTGTCTGATGTGTGAATAATTTATTAGCCTATTTTTTAATCCATGCAGTAAATGCTTTAAAAATTATTGCATTCCAGATGATTTTAAAGAACTTTTCACTATAAATTTTACGGGTAGCTTGAATGTAAAAGATTGTCATGAATTTGTTGCATTCCCATTTGTAAAATAGGCTACAAATTAATTGTTGTAGTCTAACCCGATCTCATGAAAGTGTGTGTAGCACCATTTTCTGTTTCTATTTGGTGTAATGTTTATAAGCAGAAATGGACTTTGGCATGCAAAAGACTGATACATTCATTATTAATGGCATGGTTCAGTCGACAGAGAGAGTTCCAATACGGGACACACGGGCCTATAATTTACTGCTGAAATGTTTGCGGGGCAAATCTTAGGTCAGTCGGAGCACTCATGGTACGTACAGTGCGTACAGCCGTACACCTGCAGGCGCCACTGCTAATCATTATGAATTTGTTAACTTTTCCCTGCCAGCGTTTTTGAAAAAAGTTGCCAGACCCCACCAGCATTTTTGATGATTTTCCTTAAAATTTAATGGCCCCCAGAATATTTTGTTGTATGAATATTTGAACGTAATACAACAAAATAAAGAACAGAGCCTCTACTTTCAAATAAACAAAAAAATATGTTTATATAGCTTCAGGCATTCTTTTTATCAAAACCTACGGTGGCTGAGAGAGCTCAACGCGCTGCAAATAGAAAAAACACCTGCAAATTAAAAAAACAACTTCGTCAATTTGACAACACACGCGCTGCAAACGCTCACAACACAACCAAATAAAGAAACGCACTGCAAATAAAATTCTTTATTTGGTTGTGTTGTGAGCATTTGCAGTGCGTTTCTTTATTTGGTTGTTTTGTGGGCATTTACAGCGCATGTGTTGTCAAATTGATGAAGATGTTTTCTTGATTTGCTGGTGCTTTTTCTATTTGCATGAGCTTTCTGAAGTTGCAGCACGTTGAGCTCTCTCGGCCACCGTAAAAACCTGCATGTACGTAAGTTTTAAAACAAGCAACATTTTAAGCAAAAAGCTGAGAAAATAGCATTTTTATCAAATACATCTGGATCTTCAGTACATACGATGATCAAAGCAAAGATGCAATAGATGGCTTCCATCAGCACCCCCAAAGCTTGCACAGTCCTTTGCCACTTCCTGGATCGACATTTCACTTGGTAACATTAGGCAGTTTTCATCTATATGCTGTTTATTGTTGATGATCGCATTATTTTTCATAAGCTTACATATGAGATTGTTCGCTTCTGCGTCGTCCTCGCTTGTGTTTTTGATCGAGACATTCTAGACTCATTCAGGGGGATGCGTAATAGCGCCCCCAAGTGTATAACAGCGAAAACCCGGAAAATTCTGTGTTTGGCGGGCAAAGAGTTAAATGGGGTAGTACATCTGTAGTATGCATTGAAACCCATGTTATATTAACTTGATGAACATTTTATGTTTAATATGCAGAATTGTTTTATGGGAACATAAAATTGTTAGAGTTGGGAATCATTGGAAAGTTTGTTATATGTGAGTATAAACACATGACGACTATTTAGTAGATGAATTTCCTGTTCATTGTGATGCTTAATGATTTAATTATGTCCACTACAATCTCCGTAGTCCCATTTAGTCACTTGTTAGATTCTCAAGACATTATAAAAACCACAAGAAGGGTATTACGCATGCTTTTTATGTGGTAGAATAAAACCATTTCTTGAGCTTGAGGAAAAAAACAAACAAACACTGATTTCACTGATTTTAATGGAACTGGACATCCAAAAATGTTTACTAATTTCTGTGTTTTAGGACTTCCTGCGGCACTCTATTAGGGTTTGAACACTTCATAATGCATGGCACAACTCTCAGTCAATATTTTACCAAAGAATCTCGTAAAATCATAACACAGAGCAGCAGTTTTTGTACAATTAAACACAATGAACCAAAGTAACACCCTCACAGAGCAAAGGACATCCGTCTCTCTCAAACAAAACCCATTTAACAAGCCCGACGTCAGTCCCTTTAATGTACCAGTGTTATCACATGACCTACATTTAGTCAGTCAGTCAGAGATATCTCTATTACCATGCAATAAATTGATTTAAAAAATCATCACAGGGCAAAATCCAACATCTCACAGTGTTGACAGCTGACCTTTATGTTTAATCACACATTAGAGATACGCAGGCTAGTGCAAACCACACACACACCTTCTGCACTTTCAGACAAAGGTCAGTATGTGTTGGTCTGGACTGATATCAGATCAGATCACACAGAGATGTGTGTTGATATTTGCTTTGTTCCAAATCCTAGTGAGCCTACTGCATAGGCCGCTAAAGGGAAGTTCACACAGAACGTGATATTGCGGTCAAAAACAGCTCGGTGGAGCATAGAGGAATGGAACAAAATATAGAGATAAGGATCTTTAAAAAAAAAAAATTGCATTAGAAAATAATGTCTTTGAATACTTAATTGAAGAAGAAAAAAAATTAACTGAGCTCCCTGAAGTGCATTCTGAGAACCGCTTTTCCAAGAAGGCCAAAATGAAAAATGAAAATCTGTTAAAATTGCATTGCATGTTTCCTGCTTTTTTGGATCAGTTTTTGCTTTAAGAGTGTGTTTGTGATGCATGGACACTAGGGTTTGGAACACAGCTAACGAGTTCAGGCTGCTAAATTTGAACTGTGTCGTCAGAGAAGAGAGTATTGATTCAGAATCAGTGTTTCCTGTTAGTGTGCATTTGGGCTGCAGATGATGAGAAACAATGAAAGCAATCCATGTGTCCCACATAGAAAAACAGGAGTGATTTATCTTGTTTCTAGCTCATTTTAGTGGTTACACTGCCAGAGATCAGATGTTTTATACCCAGAGGAATGGTTTATTTCTGTGACTGCCATTGTGAAAAAAATACACTATAGTGTACTTATTATAAGAGCACATATTATAATTAAGAACAGCTTTTAAAAATACACTTACCGTATATTCATACACTTATATTCATGATGATTATGCAGCCACTATAAAATTATGATTGTAATTTATATTTTATTTGGCTGTTGAGGTTGTTCCATTGAAATAGTTGCACAATCATTCCTTGTCTCATGACTCACGAGTATGACTAGTACTTAAGACTTGCGAAAATGCTGTTGGAAAACATAACCTGTTTAAATGTAAATAGTTTTTTTTACTGCTCACATTAGACATTTTGAATCTAACTGACTGTTTGCTTGAATACAGTTGAGAACAAAAGAAACTTCTTCTTTCTTGCCTGATGTTCCCTCTTTTAATTTATGCACTTTTCTGTTGTGATCTGTTTTTTTTTTCTCCAATATTGTATAAAAAGCTCTGACCTTTCTGTCTCTTCTCTTCTCTTTTTTTTTTTTGCATTTTACCCATTTTTCTTCCATGCGCATTTTCCAGTATGGAAATAGTGAAGGCTCACAATGTTGTGCCAAGCATTCACTCACAATGAACCATCTCTGCTGTGCGTCTTTTGAAAGTTGACAGCTCCTCACAGGAATAAACGTCACTGCAGAGTTGGTGCTGATCCCAGATGAGGAGGCCCACGGTTTTGCCACCACCACACACAACTAATCACAACACAAACTTTATTAGAGTGCTTGCAAAACCACAATGTGTTTCTATTTATCAAGCCTTTTGCTTTGGGTTTGTTCTTATGCCCTATCCTTGATTATTAAACTTGTTAAGCTTGTTAAACTTAAACCTTTAAAAAGCCACTTAAACCATTTGTAGATCATGCAGCCCCAAAGGAACAGTTCACCCAAAAATGAAAATTTGCTGTTAATTTACTCACTCTCATCCTCATCCAAGATGTAGGTGCCTTTTTTTCTTCAGGAGAACAGTAAAGAAGATTTTTAGCTGAAATCATTGCCCTTGGTGATTCATAAAATTCAAGTCAGCGGCTGCTGTTTTTAAGAAAAATAGCAAAATAATCATAATAATAATACTTGTGGCTCCTGATGATATATTGAGGTCTTATGAAGTGAAACAATCGTTTTGTGCAAGAAACTGAATATTATTTACAGCATTATTGTTGGAAAGCACAAGTTTTTTTTGTTTGTTTTTTCTGCTGAGCTTGTGTGTGTGCATATATATATATATATATATATATATATATATATATATATATATATAAAAAGCACTGCTTCTGTGTTTCCTTGCAAATGCAATCTGAATTCCAAATTATAACTCTCATGTTCTACACAGGATTCCAGCTCCAGAAGTCAGATCATCACTCGCTGTCTGTTTTTATCGTTATTCGTTTATGTCGATATGGCTGCTGGTTCAGAGTAGGAGAGATATAAGAGCAGAAGAAGCTGTTTTCATGTCGAGTCTGTCCCTCGGGGACCTCACTGGAGAAGCTTTCAGAAATCTGAGTGTTCTCCTCAGAGGAAGACAGAAGAAGGAAAGAGGAATGGAGAGAGACAAAGAGAGCAAAACGAGTGGGAAGGAGAGAGGTAGCCTATGGCAACATTAGGTTTGAGATAGCAAAGTAAAGATGAGTCTTCTCTTCCTCAGAAACAGGAATTCCCTTAATACAAATCTGTTCTCAGAAGCACCAGAGAGCTTTCACGTGTTCTTCTGAACACATCTTTATTAGAGCTTATTAGATTATGAGTGTATGAGATTTATAAAGAGATGTTGTTATGCTGTCAATCATCCAAACAATAACTTATGTATGTATAAATGAATGAGAACGTGTTTACTCCTGTACACTTATAACCGACGTCCAGCAGGCAGGCAGCAATGTGAATAAATATTTGAAATATTCAGCTAGCTGCTTGTAACTCATGACCGGCTAGAAAATAAAACCTGATTACTTTTTTATATCTGTATGAGGATACCCGGAAAGGACCTGATGTAACTTACCGTAAAGAACTGCCTACACTGTTTTTATGAGAAAAGGCATAACCAGACGTTCCTCCTCCTAGAAAACAAAAAGAACAATTCATACTTACAACAGAATTTAATGAACTTTCTGTTTTTATTTTGATAAAAAATAAAATAAAATGAAATAGATATAAAAATGCATAGCTTTTATCATTTCTATGTAGTTCCATAAGGTTTATGTATAATTTAGACTACTTTATAAAATGTGAAGTGCCCACTTACTTCACAGAATATTCTATTAATAGTTATAAAATATATTGTTCTTTACTTCACAAATGTCCTTCTGAAAAAAACAACAAAATAAATAAATAAAATACACAAATATCTATCATACTGCTAATATGGGTTTCTATAATAATCTTGAGTAAATGCAAGGATAAAACAAATATATGTATATTTCACAAATATATGAAATATTCAGCTTAAATCTTTCCAAAACAACAACTGGATAAATCCTAGTAGTATTTTGTAGGATTTATTTACTGATACATTTGTTTTACATTTTCCATGCAAGGCCAAAAATATTGCTGCGGGAAAATAGAGAAAACAAAGAGCATTGCATATAAACTTATTGCTGCATTGGTGATTGAAAACATCAACATTACCAACATAAATATTTCCACAAAAATGCATCAATGTTGATTTCCACTGAACTAGTTTCTTAAAAGTAACTTTTTGGAATTGCCTTGAGGACAATAGCAATGTTTCTTGGTTTAACTGGTAAATGGAATTATTGACGAAATTCAGTGTATGACAACAAATATTCAAAGTCAAAGTCATGACTTGATTTTTATGGCAGTTCGTATACCATAGAAATAGCAATAATGTGACTGGTTGGTTCAAACTTGAGCTCAGCTTCTGCTCTACAGCTCTCTATTTCTTGGACTGACCTGAAACTTAGTGTTTTTAAGTGATATTTGAGGGTAAAAAGAAAACACTTATTCATGGCAGATTTTATTGCTTATTTTAGAAATATGTTATTGTAAAATGGTTATTGAGATTTTGTTATTTCCCCATTGAATTATGAGCTCTTGTGCATTATATTTATATCTTTGTCTCTCTCAATCTTGTTAATAGAAAAGCAGATTCTATCACGCAGAATGCCAAGTAGTGACCCCATGGGTCATATGTGTGTCCTCTTCATTTCTGACCCCTACATTCTACATTCACATTTATAATATATTCACCTCCAAACAAATCACCACTATTTGTTTATGTAAAACAACATATTTGTTTTTGTGTTATAGACGAGATATCTGAGTTCTAGAGAAACGAGTGTGGAGGGGGTGTGAGAGGAGAGCAGGGGTCTGTGTTGTGGCTAGAGTCATGTGTTTTTAACACCTTTTTAATTAATTCTTTAGTGTTTGAAAAAAAACCTCAGCTGACAGCTTCACACATTCACAGACACGCGCATACAAGAAGGAAAAAGTAGAACTGAAGAAATCACACTTTAATATATCTGTGCTGCATCTTATGCAACGGACAGTGTGTGAAAAACAGATACAGAGAGAGATGCATTGAGAGACTAAAACAAGATACTGGCAATGGTGCTTTCCCTTGTGAAAAAGAAGGATACTTCAGCATACTTTTAAAAAGGATATATAAATTAAAGAAATATACTGAAGTTTGAACTGAGTGTGAGGTTTTCAAACTATTTATTGCATGTTATTTACAATTAAATAAAAATGTTTATATTAAATTCAATTGAACTTTCAAGTGCTTAAAGCTTAAGCACTTAAAGACTTAATTAAATTTCTATATGTAATTTCATAATTATTCTATTGTCTTTGAAATGTGTTTAAATTGTAAATGTATATAAATAGAAATTACATTAAAGTCTATTGAAACTTGTATGTCATGAATTTTAATACAGGTGTGGTCAGAATTGTTGGTACCCTTGGTAAATATGATCAAAGAAGGCTTTGAATATTCATCTGCATTGTTAATCCTTTTGATCTTTTATTAAAAAAAAAAAAACACTAACATTTCATTGGAGAATAAGAATTTAAAATGGGGGAAATATCATTTTGAAATAAATGTTTTTCTCTAATACACATTGGACACCATTAACAGCACCCTTTTATTCAATACTTTTTGAAACCTCCATTTGCCAGTTTAACAGCTTTAAATTTTGTCCTATAATGCCTGATGAGGTTAGAGAACACCTGACAAGAGATCAGAGACCATTCCTTCATCCAGAGTCACTCCAGATCCTTCAGATTCCCAGCTCCATGATGGTGCTTCTTTTTATTTCACCCCACTCATTTTCTATAGGGTTCAGCTCAGGCAGAAGCTTGATTTTGTGCTCAGTAGCCCATTTTTGTGTTGTTTTTAGGGTTTGTTTTTGGATTATTGTCCGGCCCATTATAAGACTTCTAACAGAGTCAGTCACTTTTTGATTTTTATATCTGTTGGTATTTGCGGAGGCGTCATGCCCATTCAAAGGGAGGGGGCACGTGCAGAATTTTGAGCCAAGTGGATTTTGAATGTAGCTTCCAAAAGACAATAAATAGCAGATTAATATTTACTATATTTATTATTTAATACAGTCAACCAGGCGTGATTAGAACGTTCAGTGCAGCACAGCATCAACTGCTAAATTCAAATCTGCGTTCGCTTGCTATGTGTCTAAACAAACAAGATGTCCAGGACCTCCAGCAGAAATATAGGCCCACAACATCAAAAATACAGCAGTATATTTCATTGTACACACGGGGTACTTTTTATCCACCAAAACCCAAACCCATCTTGAGTGTTTGCTGCTAAAAAGCTTAAAATTTTTTTAGTTTCATCTGACCATAGAAGCCAGTCCCATTTGAAGTTCCAGTCGTGTCTGATAACTGAATATGCTGGAGTTTGTTTTTGGATGAGTTGGAGAATTTTTCTTGAAACCCTCCCAAACAACATGTGGTGATGTAGGGGCTGTTTGACAATTTTAAGGGTTTCTGACCCTGAGACTCTATTTTCTGCAACTCGCCAGCTGTGGTCCTTGGAGAGTTTTTAGCCACTCAAACTCTCCGTCTCACCGTGCATTAGGACGATATAGACACACGTCCTCTTGCAGGCAGATTCATAAAATTTTCTGTTGATTGGAAATTCATAATTCATAATTCAATTCTTAATTGTTGCCCTGATGGTGGAAATGGGAGTTTTCATTACTCTAGCTCTTTTCTTAAAGCCACTTCACTAATTTGTGAAGCTCGATTATCTCTTGCTGAACATCAGAAATATATTATTTGGCTTTTCTCATTTTGAAAAAGGTCAAAATTCTCTTAATCATCCGGTTAAGGGAATTTGGACTTTTTCCCTCCTATTTATATGTCTGCGAAACAGGAAGCTATGGCTGGATAACACTACAGGTAAAATTATAATCAAATACATGTTAAAAACAAATTAAAAGAGCCCAACTTCAAGTCTATATGTTTAAAGAGTCCACTGAAGGAGAGCGTAGTGATGAACCCAAGTGCAGTTTATTTACGAACAAGAAATCCAAAATCCAAACATAATCCAAACATAATCCAAACAGACGAAGACTTGACTTGGCATGAACAGACGTGGAATAAACAGACTAGACTCACCAACAGCAGGTTACAACATCAATACACGACAAGAATCAAAGGCAAAGACATGACTACTTATAACAAACAAGGAGGGTCACATGACAACAAACCAATGGGAAACAAGACACATGACCTGGACAACCAATCAGAACATGACACATTGAACAGAGGAACCAATAGCAAGGAGACATGAGGGCAAGGGAAACATGACACAAACAGGAACTATAACTAAACTTCAAAATAAAAGACATGAAAGCAAGAACATGAAACAGAACCCAAAACAGGCCTTACAATATGATAGAGGTTCAGAATTTATTTCACAGTTACACTTTTATTCTTGTATTAAAAAGAAAGCATAATATTGTGACATCTATGGATTTAATCAAACAATCAAAGGTGGTTCTTGACTAGAAAAATTTGAGAGTCAGTGATTGTAAGATCTAGATATAACTCATATCCCTACTTCAGTGTAAGTCTAAGGGATCTTTTTTGTCCATTTTATCATCCATCTATTCATAAGACCAATCAAAATAAGTCTGCACAACATGAGACATCATTTATGACCTTTGTATCTCATTCATACTTAAGGTCCCTGCATTTGAGCAATATTAATAGTAATGCTTGAATTAGGAAACACAGCTAATAATATCCTTCTTTTAATGCCTTATAAGTACTCGTATTCCAACCGTGGAAAACTGTCTATTCTACTTTTCTCTGTCTCTTGCTTTCTTAGTATGGGCAATAAACATCAGGCACATTTAGTGATTGATTGCTACACCATGAACTTTGGTATGGACATTTTGATATGGTTAGAGATTAATATAATTATATACATGAGAACTATCGGGAAGCATGATGCATGACAATAAATGATGGATGAGAATGAACACACACAAGCAAGCAGGAGACTGATTGTGTGTGTGTGTGCGTGTGTGTTGCCTTTGCTTGTTGCGTTAAACTGACTAAACCATTCAATGTTTTATTTTGCTGATCTGTAAACACATGAAATGTGAAAAAGGCAAATGTAAAAAAGTTTGCACAGTATATAGTGATGATATGTGACAAGTTCTTTCCAACTGCTGCGTCCAATCAGAACATGAACTGTCTTCCACTGATCAGAGTGGAACAGAACTGAACTCCACGACACACCTCTGTCAGATCCCACCGGCTCTCTCTGATCACAGACCTGGAATCAAACAATACAACAGTGCAGTCACTGTGTCAGTCGCAGACATTTCAAAATTGCATTTTTGGCCTCTGTTGTGTTATGGTACAAGAAACAAGAAAAATACAGGAATAGTACATCCGAAAATTTTAATTCTGTCACATATCCTCATGTCATTGCAATCCTTTATGGAACACAAAAAAGGAGAAATTTTGCCGAATATTCTTTTGCATATTTATTTGTACTGATTGTGCACTTGTAGCGTTTTTCAAACCTTACTGTAAAAAATGGTATGATCAGTAATTCAGGACAACATATGTTTTACATTAACTCATCAAAATAATTTTAACTTTCTTAAATACTGCAAGTTATACAAGAGTCAAGTCATGTTTTTTAAGTTAGTTGAATGTAATTTAAGTTAAAATGACATACGGCTAAGTCAATTGTACCTAAAAAAAAAAACAACAAAAAATTAAGTTTCACTTAATGTGTATGTGTGTCATTTTTTTTTTAAATAATAAAGCTTTACAAAATTTTTTTAAAATAAATAAAATCCTGGCTGTTGGTCTTCATGAGACGTTATTAGTGCTGCATTTCAATCCTGCTCACCCAGGAAAAGTTGTGAAAAATCAAGAATGGTAAAACATACAATCCATGTTCTTTTTTTCTTTGAGGTGAATATTTCTGTTGTGTTCGTTGCAGCAACAAGTTATCTCATTCACATTTGAGCAAATAATGCCAGTCATTTTTGAGTTGAACCACTGTTTATTCCAATTTTAAGTGTTTCAGCAGCTGTAAAACATCATGTTAAGTACATTTAAGTGCTTATTTATAAATGAATTGTGAATTTATAACTGAATTGCGGGTAGTGTGGGTGAGGATATAAACGCTTGCAAATATAAACTGTAATAAACTTAATCACTGGCAGACGATACTTTCCACACCAAGATTAAATTAAATACAGCAAGATGTGGCATCTGATGAACATCCCCTCCCTCTACACAAACACACACTTTTACTTAACTATCTAAATAGGGACTATCTAAACTATCTTAACTATCTAAACTATCTTAACTATCTAAATAGGGTCATTATAAGCTTGTTTTCTAAGGGGGCCAAATGTCCCACAAGTAGAAGGATTTAGGATATTGCCTTCTTTGTGGGGACATTTTGCCCCAGTAATGTATAGTGACACCTGGTTTGATTGAATTCCATTGTATGGAGAAAAAAAGCTAAATATATTTCTTAAATTATCTTTTTGTTTTGCAGAAGAACACATACTAGTTTGGAATGACAGAATATCAATTTTCGGGTGAACTATCCCTTAAAAGCATAACTGATTTATGAGCCTTTCATATAATGTGCAACACTTTAGAAGTCTGTTTTTGACATGCTGCATATTATATTTAAAGTCATTTTCAAAAACAATAGGTCCTCACAAATATAACTAAACCTGTACACAGTACACACACATACTCCCATGCACACCTACTCTAAGATACATTTGTTTTCTAATAATACCAGTAAGGTTAACTCAGTTACATTTACAATATGATATTTTATGTTTTATTTTGCATGTTTCATCAGTCAGTTATTTAAACTGCTGATTAAATTTACAGTGACTCAAGAGCAAGCCCCCCAGAGACACAAACAAACACACCCACCCACTCAACACACACACAATGCCGGAGGACCAAAAATAACCCCTGATAATGTCTATTTGTGGTGCACACACACTGTGACAAGCTTGTGTCAATCACACACACACACACTCATTACCCCTGCGGCCACTTGTACCACTTCTCAAATCTGGAGCTACGAGCTTGTCAGGTGAATTTAAGTGTGATGTTGTGACACCACAGTAGTCATTAGCAGTTCTCTCTCTATGTCGCCATCATAAATGACTGGTATGACAGGAGGATTATGGGTAGTGAAACGCCCCAGGCTCATTGCTCGCCCACTGAGAAACACTGCAGTCATTATTACCCAGATTATCAGTCTGAACTCGTACCCACTGCAGATATGACATTAAAAAGTATCAAAATGTACCATGGTATTAGGTTTTGACATGGTACCACAATACTGCAATGTTTTTGGACGGGTACGGGACAGGTATGATATTTCCATGTAAAAATAAAAATAGGGGGTACAACCTAAAAAATGTAAAAATAGGGGGTACAACCTAACACTTTTTGAATTTCTCAATTTGTGTATATCCACAGGGCGTTCAGAGTATATATATTTTTATCCACAGTAATTTCACACTTGTCTAGTACAAATATGTCACTTTGTTTCATAATTACAGTGTATATGTCTTTCTTTATTTACCCTCAAAAAATGGAAGTGAAATGTGACAACATGCCCCGTAGGCATTGTAACATCTGAGGGGAATTTTGTAACCATATGACAGCTTAAAATGAAAAAAAATAAATAATGCATGACAAACTCAAATATTTTGTCAATAAAATAAAATTATTAACTTTTTTAAAATAAAATAATGGCGTTGTTTAAGAATTAAAAATTTGACAATGAACACAATGAAAACGAGCCAAAATGCTTTACATTACTTGAAATAATCATTTCTGAACATTAAACATTGACTGTCAGTCTTAATTCACCTGTTTCTCATAGTTTCTCATTAAAATTAATTGACGTAATAGTGTAAATTACATCGCTATAATGTCATAGAATAGCATAGTTTAATAATAGCGGGGTACATTGTAACACAGTTTTACAACGTTCCCCATCTGCGCGACTGGAATTTAAATCTGGTTAGTGTCTCCTGCTAATTAGCGAAGCATCTAAACTGATAAATAACAGATTGGAGAGTAAAATACTAGCAAATTTGTCTCATTTTAAATTAACCCCAAAAAATTAGATGAAAAATTTACTTAAGCCAGAAATTTACTTTTGCTATGGTGAAATAAATGTTTGGTGATATCTTATTTTTTTTTATTATATATATATATATATATATAGTGTTGATATGGCAACCAGTAAATACCGTAAATTTGCTAGCACTTGTGGAAATATTTAAAATGTGTGTTACAACTAACCCCGTGTTAGTTTGTGCCCCACACTCCCCTAAGTACATTTTTAAAAAGAGTACTTATTATGAAATTAATTTAATTTAAAAGAATACACTTAAGTGTGAACTGAATGTAATGTTTTTGGACACAGTTAAGTGTCCAAAAATACTTGGGCCTAAAACAGGAAACACGTTATGTAAGTAGACAAATGATGAGGCTCTTTAAAAACCCTTAAGTACACTTAAGTGGCCTTTTATTTCATTAATATTATATTATCTGCAACTACAGTATTTAAAGAATATACTTTTAAGTTTTAAAATACACTACAAGTTAAGCACACTTTCACAAGGGATTCCTTGAAGTAACATGTAAATACAATATGATATACCATGGTATATATCAGAGTGACGTTGTATTACTATCAGATACCATAGTATTTTGGGGTAAACATAGTCTTTTAGGCCACAAAACACTCTAAACAAGCCTGGTTTGGAAAGAAACTACCAAGCTACCAAATCAAAATCGGCAATGAAAGACTTCAGTGAAACAGCTCAAATGTTCAGTAAGTTTTCTGACCTTTGTAAGAGAGTCCTATGATAAATAAAATCTCCCGCTAGGACTGGGATACCCTTCATGAAAGTATTTGACATGGGACAGAGCGGAAAATCTTGAGGGGAAAATAAAAATATTATTTTATTTATTTTTGTCTAGGAGTTTGTTTAGTCGTTTGGCTCAAGTTCTGTATATATTTCAGAAAGATATAAATCTCTTTGTGAAACATAAACCTGTCTATCGTACAAAGAAAGGTGTGTCCTATATTTAAAACCAGTCCCTCTCATTTTCCTACAGATGGTCTTTTAAAAGGTCAATATGCAAACACATGAACACACAAAAGATTCATTGGCTGACACTTTTCAAACATTTCATAAAAACAAATTTTTGAAATGATTAAACTAGCTATTGTTCAAAACGAAGGTATGGGATGATAAAAGTGCCTTTTTGACCCATGTAAGATATTTCATATGAAATTTCATAATTAAATATATTTTAAATATCATTACAGTGTACTGCTGAATGTACTGCCAAACATTTGTGGCAAATTTGAATGTTAAAATTATAACCAAGTACTTTACATATGCTTCAACGCAGCATCTGATCTCTGCACACGACAGAAACAGCCTGAACACAGTAAACACAGTCTGGGGAGGACAGAAGAAAACAATGTGGTGTGGTCAGAGGATAATAAGAGTCTGAGGATTAGTTTCAAATGGTTGGATGTAAACAAATCAGTCATAAGTGGGTTTTGCTTGGTGACTGTGTGGAAGTCATGTAGGCTGCTAGAGCATTCCTCGTTCTTCTAAACAGCAGATAAGGATAGCAGAAAACCAGCACAATATTATGACAGAAAAATACACACAGACTTACTGGAAAATCCCATGCGGCTGGTACCTGTGTTTTGGAAAATAGTAAACAGAATTTGAACTACTGCCATTTAATTTAGTTCTCCGCACCTCTTGTGTGTTCCCTTTTAAGGGGATGATTCACTAAACACTTGTTCCACTTTTTCATGGATTACTTCTGCATGTTCTTTTTTCACTACCCACTCAAAATCCAGGGGTCCATTAGCATTGTTAGCCAATGGTCGCAAGTTCCATCATCGCCAGCTTAACATTTGCCATTTGCTGAAACTATAGTTCAAACGAACATTTGCAAACGGCATTGCAAACTTTGGCCACACTTTATAGTAGGTGGCCTTAACTACTATGTACTTGTATCAAAAAATAAGTGCAATGTACTTATTGTGGTCATATTGTATTGCAAAACACTTTTGCTGCTATTGAGGTGGGATACTGGTAAGGTTAAGGACAGGTTAGGGTGGTCTGGGTAGGTTTATGGGTAGGTTATGATGTAAGGGATGGGTCAACAGTGTAATTATAAATGTAATTACAGAAATTAATTACAGATGTAACTACATATAGGTATTTTTAAAAAATATAAGTATAATGTAAAAACATGTACACAATAAGTACATTGTATCAAATTATTAATTTAAATGTAAGTACATAGTAGTTAAGGCCACCTAATATAAAGTGGGACCCAAACTTTTGTGATTGGAACTGCATAGTTTCTTGTCTATGACATGTGGACTTAAATTACTGTATATATTTGAGCTTGTCAACAGCAAAGTTGTTGCCATATTCATTACAGCAGACGTTTTACAACAAATTATGTTGTGGAGAATGCTGTTCACTTTGGAAGCCCGTTTCCACCACTGAATATTTTTTTTTTAAAAGTAACGTGACTTTTTTTTTCATAATTGCAAGTTTACATCTTGCAATTGCGAGTTAAAGTGTCAGTATATAAGTATTGCGAGTTATGAAGTCAGAATTATGGGATATAAACTCACAATTCTACATTTGTTCTTGCAACTCTGAGTTTACATCTTGTAATTCTGACTTTTTTCTCAAAATTGCATGATGTAACTTCACAGTTTCAAGTTATAATGTCAGATTTGCTAGATAATAAACATGCAGTTGTGAGAATTAAAGTTGCAATTGTGAGTTATAAAGTCTAAGTTGTAAAGTATTTCACTTCCGAGTTTATAGCTCCCAATTCTGACTTTATAACTCACAATTGCATGTTATTAAGTCAGAATTATGAGATATAAGCTATGGTTTAGGTATGTGGTTTAGAGTTGTAACAAGCTAGTTAGTTTCTACAGTGATGCATCACTTCATAGCCAAGATCAGCAGTGCTTAACCTGTGCTTATTTCCAAGGGCCCTGATCAGAGAAGGGGCCTGACACACCACCACCTGCATGTGGCGTCATTAACAACAATTTTATATTGCTGAACTATTGTGATTCAAACAACGGAGGTGTGACCATGTTACTGCAGTTTTGAGAAACAGTAGTGTCTAGTTGGTCAGTTTTTCAAACATTGCATTTTACTATGGTAGTTAATGAGCGAGTTACAGTTAAAATGCATCCCTGGTTATGCCTCACTGAGGGGTTTTTAATGGGTGCAGCTTCATGCTTACTTTTTTGTACAAATCATACTTTGTAATTACAGTAGTTATATTTTCTCGCTTTTCACAAGTCATCAATATTTTATGGTGCAATTAATTTTGCATTGTCAACAGAATACAAATGGTGAACATTTTGTGTACTTTATAACGTGATGAATAATTCAAGGACCGTTATTCAGTACACAATGGAGAAGAGTGTCATATGCCATATCTTGATAATTGGCAGCATCCTCTCCAATTTAGCCTGTGAAACGGAGAACATGCACCATGCTAACTATCTTCAGCACATATTTATTTGGAATTGTTTATGCCTTTGCCTGATTTGCATAATTGCCTCAGTGAATTTGTGCTTAAACAATGCAGACATAAACATAAACACTGTCCGTGACTGACTGAAATTCATTATTAGTGAACTCCTCTTGCACACTTTCAGACAGCAGCTTTTTTTGTTTTGTTTTGTTTTGTTTTCACCTGCATGACCCTCTTAAGCCTTGACAGTTTTATGGCCCCAAAGAGCAGAAAGGCTGTGTAGCCGGGTCAGTGTCAGGTTGGTCTGGTGTGTGTTGATGCCACAAGTCGTGTCTGTCACTCACCGACTTTACATCATCACAGAGAGGGATGCTAAACAAAGCCTCGATTCACATCAACAACAAACGACAGCACTGACACAGATGCAGAAACAGTCAAACGCCTGTGCGCTGCAAAACCAACTGCCAGAGGTGTCAGAGCCAGTTCTTAAGAGTTTAAAAATTGGCTGTTGGTTAATCTGAATAGTCTGGAACCACAAAATAATACAGTGGAAAATGTAGAAAGAAAAAACATGTTTTGTGCTGCCTGTTTGTACAGAACATAAAACGCAATGCCTTCATTGTAGTTTAAATTACAAACCAATGATTTACATTTAAACAACTCACATATTAGTCACAAACAAAATCAGTATAAAATGGCTGCGACATTAACATTTGACTCAAACCACAAGCCATTATTTACAGTAATATCTGAATCACAATAAAATTATGAAAAAAAAATGAATTATGTTGTACATATTTATTTATTTATTACAGGGACAATGCATATTAATAAACATTTCTGTCAATATGCCAGAGTTAGCCAGAAGGCTATGTTTCACCTGTAGTCCCTAGACAGATGGTAAAAGTCACCCTAAAAGAGAGTAAAATTACATATTTGTATAACAATATAACAATTACAATACATTTAGTAAAAAAATCCTATAAAGCTAAGATGTACAATAGAAACACAACAGACCAACAAAGGTTTGTTACATTTAACATTTATGCATTTAGCAAACATGTTTATCCAAAGCGACTTACATTGCATTCGAGTTACAGTTTTTTTACATTTTATCAGCTCTTGCTTTCCCTGGGAATCAAACCCATGACCTTGGCGTTGCTAGCGCCATGCTCTACTATTTGAGAAATTTTTAATATTTAAATTACTGAATAATAGTACAATATGTGGTTAAAAATATACAATAATTATCAATAATTAAGTTTTGTAGTAAAGTATGTCACCAAAAATGTTGTATAGTATAGTATTTTATTTATAATACAGTATATCTAAACAAAATATATGGTATTGTAAAATTGTGAAGTGGAATAAGATTTAGAACAATAAACGGATCACGTGACGCTTTCATGAGCCAAGTCGCACATTAGCTGAGCTCCGTGTATATTACTGTCTTTTGCTGTTGTTCGTCTTGTCCGACTCTGGAGATGTCACACAGTCGGAAACTCGCTTATCTTTCACCATCATCCTCACCAATTAAGAAGAAAACAAATCCAACAGCCGCGGCGGGCCGAGCTGACATTGAAGAAATTATGGCAGTCTGAGGACATTTTGAAGGCTGAATTAGCAGCAATGCGCACCAAAATCTCACATGAATACAATCCAGAATATATGCTCTAAAATAGATTTTTTTGGTTGGGGAACAGAGAGAGCAGAAAAAAGTGATCGGCGAACACACTGCGTCTGGATGCCCTCGAGCAGCAGGTGACTGATTTACAAGACTGCAGCAGACGCAGTAATCTCCGGCTTTTGGGACTACCTGAAGGGGCCGAGCCAGAAAGCCGATTGGCTTTCTGAAACGATCACTGCCGATCTGGATCCCATCACTTGCGGGCAGAGATATCGAGAACGTGCGCATCGAGTTTACGCCAGAGCTTCAACGGCTCATAAATGTTATTAAAATATTATTAAATTAACAGCAGCTAAATCAATTCACGTGATGTGTGTACTGCTTTGGTTTTCTTCTTTTTGTGTAATTTGGATGGAAAATGTGTGCTTTTTTATTTTCTGAGTCACTTATCAAAAGTTGCTAAACGTTGCCAAATAAATAAAAAAATGGCTAAATTTGTTGCAAGGTGCTTTTGGAAGAAAAAGTTGCTAGGGTAGTCTGAAAAGTTGCAAAATTTAGCAACAAAATTGCTAAGTTGGCAACACTGTATCCAGCTACGCTGAAAATCGTCATTAAACACGGCGAGATCAAACTAATGCACTCACCGTCAGTTCCTGAGCTCCATTCCCGCTCCTCATTCTCCAGGGATGGACAATACCGAGTGACTCGACTTCTGATTTACTGTAACTATATAAGCTAGGAAACTTGATATCACTAATGTACAGTTTTAAATGTACATGATACAATTATTTATGTTTGTTTCCTCGTTATGGAAAGTATACATACTCCTTTTTTTTTTCTTTTTTTTAACCCCACTTTCTCACTCCTGTGAAGTTATTCTGTTCTCTTATAATAGGGCTAATGGCGTTGTCCTAAAGAGTGATACTGGCTGTCATGTTACTATCACTGTAACATGATATTAAGACAGGGGAGGGCGGCAGCCTGGGGTTTTTACCCCAGTCTGTAAAAGTTTTATGGGGGTGTGTTTTTTTTCAAGGCAGACTTCAGTTAATACATTTGCAGTGGTATAACTTTCTCTCATTTGTTCAGTTCACTTATTTGTTTGATAGTAATGACTGAAATTAATATAATAAGTTGTAATGTCAATGGTTTAAATGGCCTCCATAAACGTACAAGTTTTTTTACAACTACTGCGACAAAACAAAAGGTTGACTTTGCTTTGATCCAGGAAGCTCATTAGTGGAAGGATGATGTTCATAGATGCAATAATAAATATTACGAGATGATCTATTTCGCTGCGACTGACAATAAAACTAAAGGGGTTTTGATAACTGTTTGAAGAAATTTCAATATTTCCATTTTAGACAGAAATGGTGATAATGCTGACTGTAGTGGTTGGGGCGGGGCCGAGAGCCGTGGGAGCGTAACGAAGCCGGTGGAGTTAACGATAATGAGCGACACCTGCACCACTCACCGGTCTCGAGTCCCACGGAGGAGCTCCGGAAGGATAAAAGGAGTGACAACAGTGGAAGACGAGAGAGGACCAGGCCTGGACTTTATTTTGTGTTTTTTGTGCGGCAGTCGTCCGTGAGGGGCTGCCGCTTTACTTTTGTGTTTGTTTATTTTGATTATTAAATTCTTTAAATGTTTGCCGGTTCCCGCCTCCTTCTTCCCGTTCTACGAACTGTGTTACACTGACAGAATTGCCTTTACATCCGTTGTGAAAAGTAATTCTCCCTTATCCTAACTGATAATTCTGTTGTTTCTGCTTCAGTTGTTTGCAATTTTCTCCTCGTATAATCATGCAGACCATTGCCCATAATAACTATCTGGTCTAAGGATATCAGTGGTGACTTACAAGCTTTGTTTTCTGATCGGATTTGGGAGACAATCACATCATCCTCGAAGAGCCCAGATCATCGGATGATCGATTTGTAATTGCTGCATGGACTTTGTATGTCCCCTTTGGGGCACTTCTGTGTGCATGTATCACCTTTCCCAAATTGCAGTTCATGTATGTCCATGGGGTGCACTCGGTGCATGTGTTTTTTCTTGTTTGTTTGTTTTTTTTAATCGTTTTGTTTCTTCTTTTTGATGTATAGATTTTATATCACTGTTATTTTTTTCTCTTTTGTTGAGTTTGCCTTTAAATACAATAAAAAAAAAAGAATTAGAACAATAATTGATCAATTCTTTACCATTTCCATTTCTGAATGTTACATCATAAACTAGCCCTGACTAAAATACAAATAATAATAGTACATTAACGATTACAGACTGTCGCATGCTAACGCTTTAAATAATAGATCATAATAAATTGTTTGGTCATTAATTTAGTTTTTCCAAGAACTTTTTTTCCCACCTTCTCTCTGATCCTTATACTGTGTCAACACCAGATCTAGACACAGTGTAAAAATATTCTACTGTACCTTTAAGACTTCTATAGACTACAGTATGTAAATGACCTTCACTTATGAAGTTGCTGAACACTTAATAAGCATAGATATGTAAACGTGCTGCCACATGTTCAAAAGCTCATGGTTGTGATGCCACGTGAATGTTGATTTCTGAACAAGCCAATGCAGTTTAGTTTTAATAAATGAACTGGGAGAATAAGTTTCGCATTGTATGGAATGTTACACCATATCATGACCAGGTGCAATGTGATTAAGCTAAGCAATACAAGCAATCCCTTCCATGTAAATTGAAGCAACATAACATTTGGTCTGCTTTCTGTTTCTGGTGCATTTGGTAGCCTTGTCCAAAGAGAAATCTAATTTGTCCAAAAGCCTGCTCCATTCAGTTGTATATTAAACATCAAATATGCTCTGATCAGCTGTGCTTCAGGTCACAAACCATTTCTGCTTTTAGTGTGGAAAAATAAATGACTTGTCTCTGAAAATGTATTGTGTCACGCCTGGTTAGGACAATGTATTAGAGTATGTTGACCTAGTGCATCTTACCCTTTTGTTTCAAAATGATTTTTTTTTTTAACAATATAAACCCTTTAAGTGATGCCAACATGAAATGCCAACCAAGATCTCTTCACTGGAAACACAAATGCCAGAGTAGCAACATGAATTTTTAATTTACCGCTTTTTTTTCACAAAACAGCACTGCTTGTTATAGTCTTCTTTTATACTGTCACTCTAACTATTATATACATTTTTCCAGACCACTACAAATAAAACGGCACTTATTTGTAATGAAAGTGCACTTGCAGTGTACTTTTATTAATAATAAAAAAAAAACAATTCTTCACAATTTTCTTATATGTATTGTTTTTTCTTTCAATTTTAAAGTAACTACACTTTTGTGTTTCTTAGTAAACTTTAATACACTTTTAAAATGTGCAGTTATATAATGCTGTAATGATGTCAAACTAAAAGTTTTATTTCAAAGTACATTGTATTATTTTATAATTTTATTATTATTTTAATTGTTTTAATAATCTTTTGTTGTTCTTTAAAGTACACTTATTTTGATGTGTTGACAAAAGCACGTCAAATACATGATTGTAATTTTAACTGTAGTGTGTTATTTGATATGTTAAATGTACTAAATGGTAATAAATGTGTCATTACAGAAATATATAAATACATGACATACAGTACAAGTTTCAACAGAAATGACATTAGCGTATATTTTAGTTTACCATAAATGTAAATGAAAACCATATTTCTAAAATATTATAAGCAATTATGGAATTGTGTATAGAGATGTACTTAAGTTCTACTTACAGTAAATGGATAAAAAAATACTCGTATTACACCCAATTTTATTTAATATAAGCATTTAAAGTATTTAATATAAAATTAAACTATAATCATTTCTTATTTAATTGTAAACAACTTGCAATGAAGTGTCCAAAAACACAACATTTAGTTTGCACTTAATTATATTCCTTTAAATTATATTATTTCTGTAATAAACACTCTTTTTAAAAGCACGCGAGAGTCAAACCCATGACCTCAGTGCAGCTAGTGTCATGCACTACCAGCTGAGTTACAAGAGCAGTAATTGCATAAACCAGTTTGTCATTCAGAGTGAACATCATCATTCCTGTCAGAGACACTAGCTAAAGGTCATGTCTCGGTCAGATCGAGGTCACACAATCTCACCTGGCAGCCGGATGTGTGCGCATAGAGGTCAACTTCACTCTGGCTCTCTTTACATGAAATAAACGAGACTGGAGCCTGGGTCGGGCATTTGTGTGGTATTCACGTGCCATTCTGTGGCATTCAGTGGCATTCTCAACTGACGTATTTTCCAGACCACCCCGCTGACATATAACAGTGATTTGTGTGAGGCAGTATACGAGAGAGACGGCTCTCTGCAGAGGAGTCCAGGAAAGAACAGATTTTCTGCATTCGTTTGTGTAATGTTAATCACGTCTGTAGTGTGTAATTTGAACTAGGAGGTATCTAAATGAAATTTGCTCTCAGATTGCCCACGCCTCCTACAGATAAACACGACAAAGCAAAACCCCCCTCCCTGTGCCATATCACCAGCTCAGCCCAAGATAAACCCACACACTCGTCTCACAAAACCCTGAGATATTGCACATCATGATGGACGTATACAGTCACTATAGCTCTGTTAACAATTAGAGAGCTGCCTTGTTGTCTACTGCCTACATCGGCAGCTACCTTCTAAGGCAGTGATTGCTTTGGGAATATTTGGGTTTCTGCATTGATCACTCATAAAATGGGGTCTAAAACAAAGTCTGTCTAAACTAATAACATACAAACAGTTTCTTTTTTAAATAACATACATCAAAAACTGGTTGATTCAAACTCATTTAAACACTTAAAAATAAAGGTGCTTAAAAGGTTCTTCACAGTGAAGGCATGGTTCCACAAAGAACCATTCAGTCAACGGTTCTTTAAAGAACCATCTCTTTCTTACCTTTTTATAATCTGAAGAACCTTCTTTCACCACAAAGGACCTTGCGAAACAGAAAGGTTCTTCAGATGTTAAAGGTTCTTTATGGAACAGTTTAGACAAAAAAGGTTCTTCTGTGGCATCGTGAAGCACCTTTATTTTTAAGAGTGAAGATCTATTATAGATTATGCAAAATGCAACACAAACGTGCAAAAAGAGGAACATGGTTTGACAGAATGAATTTCTGCAGCATGCTAACATTAGTGCTCTTGAAAAGTACTTCTGTAAGGCACTTGAGTGTGTACTTCAGCAGAAATTAATGTACAGTACACAAGTGTTTCCTGCACTGCTCTTCGTCTCTGCTGGATCTACAATAAAAGAAATATCTCAGAGTTTTTAGCTTGTAGCCTGAGCTGAATGCAAATCAAAAGGACTATTTAATAGCAAGAAACCACATCTTTTTATTGAGCTGTCCTTAGGGGCTGCATGCAAAAAGTAACACAACATGAACAGTGTAGTCTGATTCTCCAAATAAAATGACTCATATGAGCTGGTTCTTTTAATAAAATGATTTGAATCGGTCAGAAAATATAATTCATTAAATGAACTCACTGATTCTGTCAGATTGATTATTGAAACAACATACTGGATTTCAGTGACGTCTGAAACAAAGTGAAGAAGGAACTGTTTTAAACCTACTTAAAATAATGCTGATACAGCTTAAATTTCATATAGATTAAAATAATTCAATTCAAGTTTATTTGTATAGCGCTTTTCACGATACAAATCGTTGCAAAGCAGCTTTACAGAAAATTAAGTTTGTATAATATAGTTAGTAGTAGCTTATCAGTGGTGACTATGTCAAGTTGATGTACATATGGCAGAAATGTATGGTAAAAATCAGTTAACGACATAATCAAACAGACAATGAACACTATTTACAGCAATAATTATATGTTGCAATCAAACTTATAGCGAAATTTGGTAGTTCTATGTGTTGTTTCAGGGTTGGCATCATCTGAGGTCCTCTGAGGGGTTGGCATCATCTCTTCTTAGGTGTTCGGTCATCTCAGATCTTATAAGGGTTGGATCCAGACTGTGGCAGAAACAAATAGAGACTTAAAGGATTAGTTCACTTTTAAAAAAACTTTTGCTGATAATTTACTCACCCCCATGTCATCCAAGATGTCCATGTCTTTCTTTCTTCAGTCGAAAAGAAATTAAGGTTTTTGATGAAAACATTTCTCAATATAATGGACTTCATTGGGACCCAAACGGTTCAAGGTCCAAATGACAGTTTCAGTGAAGCTTCAAAGGGCTTTAAACAATACCAGACGATGAATAAGGGTCTTATCTAGCGAAACGATCGGTCATTTCAAAAATAAATAAAAAAGTTTAAGTTTTATAAGCACAAATGCTCGCTGTGCTCTGTTCTGTGATGCTGACGTTGAAAAGGTCACGGTTGACTTAGGCGGAAGTACCGAGTCAGTGTTTACAAATGTGCGGAAGGAGGACCATATACACATATTCAAATGTCTTTGTGTCAGTTTATCGTTTAAAATGCCCATTTCGTGTGCGTATCCTGGGTGTTTTAATATTAAAAAGCCTACTGACTCGGTACTTCCGCCTACCTCAACCGTGACCTTTTCCACGTAATTGCGTATTACATGACATCACGAACGCGCATCACAGAACAGAGCACAGCGAGCATTTGTGCTTATAAAACTTAAACTTTTTTATTTATTTTTTAAATGACCGATCGTTTCGCTAGATAAGACCCTTATTCATCGTCTGGTATCGTTGCACTGAAACTGTCATTTGGACCTTGAACCGTTTGGGTCCCAATGAAGTCCATTATATGGAGAAATGTTTTCATCAAAAACCTTAATTTCTTTTCGACTGAAGAAAGAAAGACATGGACATCTTGGATGACATGGGGGTGAGTAAATTATCAGCAAAAGTTTTTTTAAAAGTGAACTAATCCTTTAATTAGCGTAGCTGCTGTTCCAACCAAGTAAAAATGATTTGTTCAACCCAAGCTAAAAAATAATATTGTGCATTTGATCAGCTATAACTGCGGTAAAAGATTATGAATGCTTGGCTAAAGAGATGTCTTTAATCTAAATTTAAACAGAGAGAGTTTGTCTGAACCTCGAACATTATAAGGAAGGCTATTCCAGAGTTTGGGAGCCAAATGCGAAAAAGCTCTACCTCCTTTAGTGGACATCGCTATCCTAGGTACTACCAAAAGTCCAGAGTTTTGCAACCTTAGGGAGCGTGATGGATTGTAGCGAGCTAGAAGACTAGTTAGGTACGCAGGAGCTAAACCATTAAGGGTACTTATAGGTAAGTAATAATATTTTGTAACTGATCTGGAACTTAACAGGTAGCCAGTGCAGAGACCGTAAAATTGGGGAAATATGATCATATTTTCTTGACCAGGTAAGGATTCTAATCGCTGCATTTTGGACTACCTGTAGCTTGTTTATTGAAGATGCAGGATAACCAGCAAGCAGTGCATTACAATAGTCCAGTCTAGAGGTCATGAATGCATGAACTAGCTTTTCTGCATCAGAAACAGGTAGCATGTTTCGAAGCTTGGCAGTGTTTCTAAGATGCTGTTTTTGTAACATGGGAAATATGGTTGAAGTTTCTGTCTAATATAACACCCAGATATTTGACTGTAGAGGAAGTAACCATACATCTGTCTAGTTGCAAATTGTAATCCAAGAGATTCTGTGTACTGTCTTATCCGAATTTAATAAGAGAAAATTATTGGTCATCCAATCTTTTACATTTTTAGAACACTCTGTTACCTTAGATGATTTAGAAGTTTCATCTGGTCTTGTTGAGATATATAGTTGAGTATCCTCAGCATAACAATGAAAACTAATCCCGTATTTTCTAATAATATTACCAAGGGGCAACACGTATATTGACAATAGCAGAGGACCTAGGACAGATCCTTGTGGCACTCCATACTTTACTAGTGATAATTGAAATTACTCCACATTTAAATAAACAAATTGGTAGCGATCGGACAGGTACAGTAGGATCTAAACCATCTTAAAGCCTGCCCTTGAATACCCATATAGTTTTGTAATCGATCTATGAGTATGTCATGATCTATAATGTCGAACATAGCCCTAAGATCAAGTAAAACTAGCAATGAGATGCAGCCTTGAAAATACATATATTGTGTATGGAATCTGGAAACACCGGTATACATATTAGTTGTTTCCAGGGTTGACATTTCACCAAAAAACAGAGAGAGAGAGAGAGAGAGAAACTTGTCAAAACTAGACCATCATCAATCTTTTTCTCAAGTCATGGAATCCCGCATGAGATTCATAAACCCTCAGCCTTCCCTGAATGCAATCCTTTTTTTTTTCATTCTCCTATTTTTGGCCCAAATCTTATTATTGAGTTATTGAACGTACAGTTCCTACCTCTACAACACCAGATCAGACAGACAACACACCTCAGCAGAATGAACACGCTGAGAATCTCACACACCCAGAGGAACTATGGGTACCGCCCACAGTGTGTCAAACAGCACAGTGTCTCTAGTCTGGCCAGGGAGCTTTTACTAATATTATCACAGTCCAATAAACACTGTATAAATCATTAGTAAATCAACAGGTTTGCTGCCATCCATTTGCACACAATACGGTTATGGCACACCTACAGTGGCACAATAAAGTTCCTCTTAAAAAGACTATAAACGTCATTGTGTTACATAAAATCAGTTGCATTGGCCAGTGATGCTCTACCACCTTTTCTAATTAGTTTTTATAACTCTGCAAAGAGATAAATAAATATATTTTCTTTCTAATATTTAATCAAAACTTGTTCAGACTTAAATTATTTTCCTTTATGTGCTGATGTCACCACCTCCATCTCCTTTCTCCATCCTTTTCTGTAGTAAATCAGCACAAATTAAATAAATATATCAATAATGTATTGTTAAAAAAATATTTCTTCCATCTGTTCATTCAGGAGATACAGAATTCAACATCAAAGGAATGTATCAGTCTTTTAAAAATGCTAGAATAACAACTGAATAGAGGTTTCCACAATAATAAAGGTTCAGAAAAACATCCGCACTTCTTTGAGCAAAACATGTTGAAAGACAGATGGATTTTTTTTATATATTTTAAGCCTTTCAGCATGGTATTAACAGAGATGTCTGATAGACTGCCCTTGACCTGGGTACTCAAAACGCTGCAGCCCATTTACAGAAAAATGTTCTGTAGAAAAATTGAACATTGCTGACATTCAAACTGACTTATGTGAGAGAGAGAGAGGGAAAAATCCTTGGAGTGGCTAACTTTACTTTCTTCTTTGTTTGTATAGGGCAAGAGAGCTTCAACTCCAAAAGTTTGGCCCTTCAGGCCCAAAAGAAGATCTTGAGTAAAATGGCCACCATGGCCGTGGCAAATCTCCTCACGGACGATACCAGCAGCGAGATTCTGGACGAACTCTACAAGGCCAGTCGTGAATACACCAAGAGCAAGAAGGAAGCTCACAAGATCATCAAAGATGTCATCAAGATCGCCTTGAAGATTGGCATTCTCTACCGAAACCACCAATTCAGTCCTGATGAGATGGAGACCGTTGAGCGTTTCAAAAAGAAGATGAACCAGGCGGCCATGACGGTGGTGAGCTTTTATGAGGTGGAGTACACATTTGACCGTGGCATTCTTTCCGAGCTGCTGATGGAATGTAGGGACCTTCTCCACGAGCTGGTGGAGCACCACTTGACCGCACGCTCCCATGCACGGATCGACCATGTTTTCAACCATTTCGCAGATGTGGATTTCCTGACCAAGCTGTACGGCCCATCTGAACAGTACAGACTTAACCTGAGGAAGATCTGTGATGGGATAAACAAACTCCTAGATGAGGGCACACTTTAACCTCCAGTTCACGGTTCGCCAGAAGAGACTTCATCAGGCTACTGGGATTTGAATGGCGGGATTTTACGCAACTTGCGTTCTTTGGTTTTTGTTTGAAATTTAGGCTATGATAACTTGATGATGTGATTGTAACCCAACCTGTAGAGATGGTCAAACAAGATTAAAGCCAAATCCTGGTCTGTATTGTCAACGTACCTGATGATAGTTTGGGGAAAATCCATTTAAGTGGAGAACCTGAATGAATCGGTGTCCCGAAAACCTGTCCTTTGTGTGCAATTGCAGGAACGTTTTAAATTACGAGCTCCTTTATATGCACTGTATGAAATTTGATCTACCTATCCTTTAAGAATGGCCTAGCAATGCAACCCAAGCTTTCTTCTGTATGTCCATAAGAACCAGTTAAGATGCCCAGTTAATCTACTCAAAAGTTAAAGGGATATATTCAACATCAAAGGTCCAACCACATGATGTTCCAAACCTGTACGGCTTCATTTTTATTGTGGAACTCAAAGGAGATGTTTAGCATAATCAAAGTGTTTTTCTTTTCTGTAAAATGTAATTAAGGGGGAAAATAAAACTATACTATACTATAAAACTATACCATAAATGTGATATTTTCAGTGATAATTTCACCTTCCGATATTTCTAACAAAACATACAATTTGTTGCAAATGAATCAGTTATGAAAGATGCAGAAAAATAATGCCATTTGGTATTACTGATAGCAAACCTGACAGAATGTGCTCTCTTAAGACATTTGAACATGAATCAATGTGAATGCAACCATTTAAAATATCATTTAAAGCTTGGCAGTGTCTGTCCCCATTCACTGTATTTGCACAACCTCTTGGATTCTTCAGTAGAAATAAAGTCATACGGGTTTAGAATGAGATAAAGCCAAGTAAATGATTATGAAAAGTATATATTTTTGGATGAACTATCCCTAAAGCATTGAGAGCTTAACAGAACAATGGCGCAAACCTTTGTTGAACAGAGCATAAGCCAAAAATAAATACATAACTGAAGTGCATCAGAAAGATTGTAAATAAACTTTGCAGTTTTGGTCTTCTGTCTTTTGCCTTTGTAATGACTCAGTGTCACAACAGCTACCATGATCCTGTGCTTGGTTTTTCCAGATCCTGATGTTTCAGAGCATGTAAATGTGCATATACGTACATGCAGAAGAGAAATGTGACTATTCCATAAGCCTGTTAAGTAACCCCAGAGTGTAGCACTATTATCTGTCAATAAACGATCCATATGAACTTCCTGTAGTGTCCTTTTGTTATTTCAGCTACTGTGGTTGATCTGTGTTTGATTGGTTCATACTGTTTAGCCAGTTAGGATCTCCTGTCAGTTAGAATAGTATTCTGCGTTCCATACAAAGTCAGATGTGGGATATTTCAACTTCAATATCTTTCCCCTTACCATAAACCATTCTCTTGCAATTTAGAAAGTAAAGTCATTGTGATCTTCCAAATAAGAAGTTAGATGGATGAGTTAAATGGAATGCAGCACTATTCTACTCAGCATCTTTGGTTAACTAGAAGGGACATCTTTGATGACCTTGCTGCGTTCACAATGTCAGTGTTTGGGATTGACAACCACATTTACTTACAGGTGCAAGTCTCAAAATGTTCTGTAAATTAGCCAAACCACACACTAAACGCATATGTTCAGCGCAGAGCTCTGTTAACGTGACAAACTGTCCAGTACAGTTCCAACCGTACCTCAAAGCTTTGCCGGTGTGAGATCGGCTATAGCCTAAATGCGATTGTCACTTCCATAAATAATCGAAACGTGCGTGAACGCAATACTCAGATTAAGGTCTGACAACTATATTCTGCCGCAGTGTGAACGTGGCCCTTGATAAGAAAGAATGTTAACTTACAGTAAAGCTTATTACCGTAGTTTTATTTTAGTTGCAGCACATAAATCCAGTGATGTTCTCAAGAAAGTGAAAGTATGATTCTACTTTATCCTTTATTCTACTGCTATCCTTTATGCAGTTTTAACAAATGGTCTGGTCTCTTATTTGTTGATATTTAGTTTGGAAATTATATTACAACATCACTTGTGATCAAGTGATTTTGGTTGGAATGAAATGAAGTCGTGGTACAATTTTATATTTTGCTCTCTTTTTTTCATTTCCCGTCAACAACAGGGAGCTTTTTGCACTAAAGTTATAAATTGAAAACCAAAAGAATGACATTAGATGAACAATGATGATGCTTTAATAATGTATCTTCTCATTCTCATGTTGCCAGAAAGAAAGATTCTGGCAACATTTGGTTTCTTCGTAAACCAGCTAGGCTAAATGAGTGTTTTCTGGCAAGCTTTTTACAAACTAAATTACATCATCAACATTCAGAATACAACGTATTATGATCAATAACAATCTGCTTCCGTTATAATTCTTGACGTAATTGACAAGCCCTGTTTCCTGCTGGTAATTATTACTCGTGCTCAACTTCTAAATACGATCATTCTAACATGACTTGAATGCAGCGTGACTAATGGGAGTTCAGTTAAATCACTCTATTCAACCACTACTAAAGTTCTTGAAAATTCTGTATGAGGCAGATCCTTTTAAATTAGAGAAGAGGACTCGCCATTTATTAACCATGTCTGTCAGAGTTTTAAAACTTCCTTTTCTATTAACATAAAGAGTTTTAATTCCTCTTTTCTGAACACAAAAGAAGAGAACAGACTGACATGTCTATGTATTTGAAAGACCAGATTTAAAAAGTATTAAGAAAGAAATGAAAGACAATGACACTTTAATGACACACATCTGGTGAACATTTCTTGTATTACTTGCCATTCATTCACTTTTAAAAGTGACTAAGCACTCACTGGTCCAAATTCCCTGTCATAGCTGTATGAGTCAAGGGGTCAAGGTTTGGCTGGCTGGCTTGGTCCAGTCAGTCCCTGCTGGTAGATGTGGTAACTACACAGTTACAGTGTATCTCCATTGACAGCCATTCAAAAGTAGCCACATATTCTGAGAAAATAAAATGAAATATAACATCTAAAAAATATATATATATATTCCATTAAAGAATGCAATAGTGCCCACCTGTACTTGCAGCGACATTGGTTTCCATTCATTTTTCCAATTTTGTTAAAGCATTATAAGTAATGAACCAAGCCAACGGGTTACAAGGTGAATCACAACATTACACACTTTTACACCTTACACTGTATTTAGCACCTTTAGTGAGGGAAGAGCTACAATCCCATGAAGCATAATCATATTAAAAACCCTGGAGAAATATAAAACTATTCAAAGTTGTTGATTATATCTATAGAAACAATATAAGTTTCTATAAATAATAAGTTATAAATAATAAGTTTTATAAATAATAATAATAATAATGTGAATGGCTTTAATAAAAAGCATATACCATTGATTAAGTTGACTTTTATTGTATGGACAAAAAAATATTTTTTTTTTTTTTTTGAAAAAAGTGACAAGCAGACTCTGCCTATAGGCTTGCTAATGAGGAATGGCACTAATTTTTCTAACAGCTCAGGATCTCCCACACAGTGGCTTCACAGATCAAGATGTGCGACTGAGAGCCCAAATTTAGCTGCCAAGGCAGACTTCACTGGATCGGGTCGTCCAGGAATTAAATAATTGTTGTATTAAAGAACAGAAAGACATGACAGGCTGTTAGACATCAACAGGTTACAAATCAACCCACATGCTCAAACACCCCCTCACAGTGTGCACTAACAGGGGAGCCTTACTAAGATGAATGACAGCTCTTCAGAGCAGTGGGGATGTGCAGGGTTGCCAGGTCTTTAAATAATGCAATTCCAATACCTAAAGTGCATATTTAAATACAGTCACTGTTATGCAAACTGAAAATCACTAGTGACCATAAACACAACTTAAAAGCTCCCTACAAGTGGCAAAACCTGCTTTTCAGCCAAATATAATTTATGCAGTATGTCAAACCTTAAACACACAGGTGAAAAAAAAAATCAACCCAGAGAAACACTTTAAAAGCAGCAACATTCCACATGACTTGGCAACCCTGGGGATGTTTGCTAAATTGTTGTCATAAAATTGTCTCTCTCTCACTGACTAGGAAGAAAAACGGTCTTAAATGTTGTTTTTGGTTTGGTTATTGTTGCAGTATTTGTGCTTTGTTCCATTTTGTTCTCTCATAAAATAGTGATTTTCGAAACACTTCGATCGAAACATTAAAGTATCAGCTCAAAGGAACGATTCATTTGTGACCGACCGTCAAATTCGCTTTTGAAAGACGATTTCCTCTCCTCGGTCTAATCTATAGTTACTCTGAACTTTCATAGCGCACCTCTATGTTGGAATAAAGGAATACTGCTCTATAATTACACCCATGAGAGAAACAAGGCGGGATGGAGAGAGAGTTGAACACTCTGCTTTTAATCTCTTTATAACACCCACCAACTAACTCTCACAGACCACCCACCTCTGCTTAATGACTCACTATGAACACACCATCCAACCAGAGACTCATAAACTTACACACACACTTAAACAGACTCTCTTTGTTTACACGAATCATAACAGTGCATGATTAAAATTCACAGACCGTTTTTAGTGTCCTGAAGGTGTCTTTGACGAAAAGAGAATCACATTGTTAGATGAAAGAAGTATCTTTATAAAGACTTAGTATACAGTTGGTATTCACATATCAAACAATCAAATAACTACAAACGTATCTGAACTTTACAACTTCTCTGCATTTAGTAGTGCAAAATATCCATACATACAGCAGAGTCACAAACAGACGTCATATGATAGAAGCAAACTTTCACATGACTTGAACACTTTGTATGCGTTGAATAATTAATCTGAGATCATTTTTCTAAATCAACAATCAGTGAAGCTCCAGTTACAGAAAAAAAGGCACCAAATCAAACCCTCATCTTTTTAATACTTCCTGCATTTATTTTTTACTAACGATGTTGCGTGAGATGAGTTCTTTCATGATCTCGTTGGTTCCGCCGTAGATGGGTTGAACTCTGGAGTCTGCAAAAGCCCTGAAAGAAAGCACACGAGACAATCATTAAAATGTTTCTAATGCATTTTATTTATGAGTCAAGATTGAAAATCCGGCTGGGTGAATCTCAAGAATCTTCCAGTCATATTTCACCTACAAATTATATTCATTGAAGCCTATTTTTAGGACCATTAAGATTTTTTACATAGTGACATTTTCATGGCATTCACATTTCCCCTCAAATTCTTATTATAATTAAGAAAAAAATAAAAATCACTCTCATTACTGAAACACATAAGAGATGCTGCAAATATCTATGAATACTTCACAATTTAAATAATATATTTTTAAATTAAAGTAGTCTTACATTAAAGTAATGAAGACCAGAAATTCCCTCATATTTCATTACAAAAATAAGAATTTGGGGAGAAAATGTGCTTCATATTGTCATGAAAGTAAAAGACTCTTAATAGTCCAAAACACTGGTTTAAAAAAATATTTATTTTTTTTATCTCGTTTGAGGGTGAGGTGATCTCTAAAAGCTGTATTTATATTGCACTAAGCAATACAACAGATTTTAAAAGACTGGTCATGTATAAATATTACGGGAGGTTCTCAAAGAGGCATCTTACACCTACACAGGGTGCATCTGCTGCCAAGAAAATATACAAATATATAACAGACTGCAGTTATCAAGAGTGACTAATCAGAAATCATAATCAAACTGAAGCTTCTATGGAAAAAATATTTAAATGTCTTTCACAAAACACTGAAGGTCTTCTATAAATGACAACGCAAATGAATCCAGTTTTAGCTACATTTATAGAGTGAGAGATATTGTGTTGGCGTAACAGTGCAGAGCTGAGAGAAACACACCCTCTGCTGGACACCAGAATAACTGTCAAAAAAAACAAGCTGTCAAGCTCCTCCAAGTAATGTGATTTACAGTGAATGACGTAAACTTAAATAAATTTTCACACAAATAGATAGCACCGCCCCTAGCTTATGCAGCTCTGTCAAAGTGATGGCACTCATGCATGCATTTTAAATGTATTTGAAAAGGCAGCAGTTTTTCCCTCAGATTAATGCAATTCACATAGTTCGCATACTTTGTAAATTTCTCCTTTTGTTTTAGAAAAAAATCTTTTGAAATGACAGAATTTAAAATTGACTAATTTTCATTTGTAGGTGAACTAACCCTTTAACAACTGCATGCCGTCACTGTCACAGAACAAATATCATACAGTATACTGGTTACAAGTGCAAATGCCCATCAGCGCTGATCATACACTTCTCAGTGACTGTTACTCACTTGGCTATCGGATACTCCCACATGTAGCCCCATCCTCCGTGAAGCTGCAGGCACTGAGTAGCAACTCTATTCTGCAAATCTGAGGCCCTACGGAGGAAAAAAGATGCAAGAAAAGTGGTGCTTTCTATAGACTTCATCAGGCATGCAATGCTTTACATAAAACAACGGTAGAGCTTTTTTCAAATATCTTGTTGTTTGCCATTATTGTCACAATCAGTCAGCATGAAATGGAAGCTGCGACTGACATTACTGTTGTACGGTGATGCATTTCTAAGTGAAACGACTTGTTGAATGCGAATACATGTGGAGGGGGAATGAGATCTGGATGATGGATCTGTTAGATTCAAATTTCAAAATACATCAGCTTTTGACAGTACTAGAGTGTTCAGTAGTGATAAGAGTGATGGCAATATTTGAAACTAGCAATGACTCATTTCTTTTAGTATGTATAAAGTACAGTATGTAATGAAGATGTATTGAGTATTGCTCACACACAAGTCACTTTCAAACAAAGAAGCTTTCTGATGGTCAACGCTGCCGAAAATCTGTGATTTTTTCTTTTCATCATCACAAGTCTCACCAGTATTTGGCCATGGACGCTGTGCTCGAGTCCAGCTTCTTCTCACCGTGGAGCTGAAGGCAGCTGTCAACAAAAGCTCGACCTACGCAGATTTCTGTCTTCAACTCAGCCAGTTTGTGCTGCACCACCTGAAAGACGGAAGATGATCAGTTATAGCTCTGATGATAATGAGGTTTTATTAGTGCAAACCTGATTTAGCCCTCACTGATTCTACTCATCCATATGTATAAATGAACCGTGTAATGGAGCTTATTCAATTTCTCTGAGCATCTGTCTCAAACTGCAGGCAGGATGGAGGGATACAATTACAAAGGGAGTGTGTGGCCATGACCTTACGTGAGGTTAAAAGCACACTAAACAAATGAGGAAACTAATTGTGAGGATCTGGCAGAGAAACTTAATACAACTGAAAACGTTTTTTTTTTTTTAAAGAGGTCATACCATAAATATTTTTTAAATAGAAAAACTAAAAAATTATATGAAAACAATCATACTATATAAACAGTTACTTTATTAAAACCAAGTTGTGGCTTGTTTTGAAAAATTCAAAATGTACTGTACATATCATACCTGTAGAGTTCAGAAACTTAGGGTCCGCCCAGTCACAACAAGATAATAAAGTGGGGCAGATACTAATCTCCACAAGAACTAACGATAAGAGTAAAATGTGTCAAAGTTCACAAAATCTTTTGCTCTTGCTGGTTGCGTGTAGAACCTGCAACTGTGCAGGTCAATCTGAAGTTTGTGTGTATTTTGTTCCCTGATCATTTCAGTGTAATCCTAATAGATTATTCAGTATATTTCAGTGCATATTGTTACGTGAACCATTCAATTACGCTATTAAAAAAAAGAATGGAACAGGTGGAACTACATTAGACCGTTAAGTGTAAAACTGTCATATAAACTACATAATGACAGTTTTTGGTACATATATATTTATATATTTGAGCATTATTACTAACTGGTTAATTACAGGACACCTCAGGAATTTACTGTATAAGTAACTTTTGGATTAACTATGTGTTACTATCAATTATTTGTATTTATTTATAGTTTCCAGAAATATTTTCTGTAGGCTAACATGAAACTATATGATGGAGAGACTTTAGAAACAAAGGGGAAACCGTTTATTCTCAGCTTAAAAGCTTCATTGTTTACATTGAAAAATAATGCAGAGCTGATATAATAGATACAACTGTATTTTAATGATTATTTATTTACTGCTAACAAAAATTAAATGATTAATTAATTATTTTTGAACATACAATGATGTTTTATGTCTGTTAGAAAAGTACCACTTCTTTGAAAATGGTCAAAGGGACCGTTTTTCTGTCCTTTTTATTTACTTTCCCATAAAAGTGTAAATATTATAATCATTATCAACAAAAATTAGGAATACTGTGTTAGAAATGTTTGCTCACTTATCTTCAAATATATAAAAAAAATAACGTAAGAAATTTAAAAAAATAATAAATAAAATTTGACCTGCAGGTCAGCGATGGTCTTGCCGAACGCCTTCCGCTGCATCACATAGTTCCTCGTCTCTTCAAACATGAACTCGCAGCTGGCAAGAGCCATGACTGCTATAAGAAGACGCTCCTGCAAAATAACATAGAAAGAAACAAACTGAAATCTATTCCTATTCCTCTTATAGTTCATTATAACAGGGCGTGAGCCTATTTGTAGGGATTTTCAAATTCCCTCATAATATTTATATCTTATATGACAATGCAATTCATGCACAAATGATCTTCACAGACGGAGACAATATGTGAGAGGGAATTGACTGGGTCCTAAAGCGGGTTAGAAGAAATGGGGAGAGATTAACTCAATACAAATAATAATCATTTATGTTCTGTACATTCTTCTAAAAAAGCAGCACTGTGTTGTTTATAAACACTATTTTAAGGCATTATATAGAATACATATCATACAACTACCCACACACAAACCATTAAATATGTTGCAGTATAATCAAGAATAAGATAACTCAAAAGAGAGCAGCAGATTTGTGCTCTCACTCTTATACCTGTGGCAGCTCGTTCATCAGATAGTAAAATCCCTTATTGACCTGACCCAACAAAGCTTCAGCGGGCAAACGCACATCCTCAAAGAACAGTTCAGCTGTATCCTGCACAGAAACAAATACCCAATACATTTATAACTAGACCTTTTTATTAATCTGTATTAAACTATAATGTACATTTAATTAGATTCAATAAATTCTAAACAAACTCTCACACAAACTGGCAACTGCATTTAAACAGATGTTATGTATATGGAAAGCTTTAAGGGGAACCTGAGCTTTGAGTCCGATCTTCTCCAGTTTGCGGCCCTTTTGGAAGCCCTTAGTGCCGCCGTCAACCAGGAACAGACTGATTCCATGAGCTGCTGTCTTTGCCTCGCGGTTAGTTACAGCAACTACAATCACCACATCACTCATCCAGCCGTTAGTGATGAACACCTGAGAGAAAGTGACCGAAGAACAAGACTGCGATTTAACAAAACCTAATGGAAAGTTAGGATGGAATGGAAAAACTTTGACTTTATTCATTCAAGTCATTTATTAATTTATTTACTTTTAAATTATGACTGTTTTTGATGAAAAATCATAGCAACATTATAAGTGCACCTAAAGGAACATTATTTAAAGGGGTGGTTGATTGTGATTTCACTTTTTTAACGTTAGTTAGTGTGTAATGTTGCTGTTTGAGCAGAAACAATATCTCCAAAGTTGCGGCGCTGAAAGTTCAATGCAATGTCTTTTAAAATTCTGGCAGTTTAATGCCTACAAAAATGGCTCGTAGGGACTATATGCAGCAGCATTCATTGCCATTAATTTTGGTTATACAGGAAATAAAGGAACAAACATTCTACTGAATATTAACTACAGTACTGAACTTTTATTAATGTGAAAGGTTTGCTGACTACTTTCAGGAGAAAAGAATGGATATTAGATCAGGTATCTGTGAGGAAATCAAAAACAAGCATGATACTTTTTTATTTTTTGGCTTCTGAATACTTGCTATGGTACATCACTCCCCACAGCTTGCTATATTCTGCCACTGATTTTAAAACTGATTTAATAAAAAACTAAAGCTGTTCCACACAGTACAATTAAAATATTTTCTGATGCCCCATTCCACTGTAACAACAAATGAAGTGAGAGGTGCATACGATTTTTTAATCTAATAAGCATTTTTTTTATTAACTTCTGCAACTCCCACTTCATCTGTTATTACATTGGCATTAAGCTGAATAGCATTTTAAATTCTATTTCAATCCTAAATTAAAAATTATTAAAATGTTGTATATTTTAATTAAATACACGTATTTAGTCTGGCTTTTATATTTATTACCATCATAATCACTTATTTCTATTGTACTTTTTTATTAGAAACTATTTTTGTACTATTTTCATTTCTTGTATTTTGCATCGGTCACTTTATGCTTGCATTGAATTTGTTTGATAGATGCTATATGAACAGTTTTATTAATTGACTGACTAATAGAAAAATTCTCTGCATCAGAAGCCATTGTTCATACCTTGCTTCCATTAAGAATCCAGTCAGTTCCATCTTTTTTTGCAAATGTCTTCACTCCTTGAAGGTCACTTCAGAGAGAAAATTAAACATGTGAACCAGGATGACACAGGGAACAAATGATTGTGCACTATTTGACTGGGAGTCAGTGTCTTTGTATCTTTAAAAGTATCATTTATTCTTTAATGTCATGCCTGCACTGAAGCCCACCTGCCGGCTCCAGGTTCTGTCATAGCGATGGCCCCGATGTATTTCCCAGCAGTCATCTGTGGAATATAGTGCTCGATCTGAGCCTTAGAGCCATAGTGACTGATATAAGGCATTACAATCTCAGAGTGGAGAGAGAACCCAGGACCACTGCAGTTACAGTACATTCTACAACACAAACAGAGTCAGAACACCCACTGCATTACACACAGACACACAAAGCCAAGGGGAAAAAACCTGCATCCCAGACATTCAGGGTTGTGCTTTATTCAAAACTGAAATGCCAAGAACTGAAACTCCAGTTCAATTCTAAATTTAAAGGAAGTAGAATGAAAAAAACTGACTGCTGTAAGTTTAAAACATACGACTGGTTTGCTACCATATTGCAATGCATTTCAAAGTGAAGTTTATTTTTAAATAATTATTCAAAAACATCAAGCAGATGAAGAGGTATTTCCTGATTATATCAATAATCAGTGCTTAAAAGTAGAAATGTGTATTTTGTATATATGTCTATATATATTTGTATCTATAGTTCAATATTTTGTTTTATTATTACATTTAATATATTTTTATTTGACACTTTCAGAACAGGATATGGAGGGCATTTTGTGGTGTTTGGCGGTTGCAGAATTAAAATTTGTTTTGGTGAGCGTGGTAACTTTTTGACAGGACTGAACATTAAAAATATCTAATCAGTCCAATTAATTTATTTTATTGCATAACTCCTGTTATATAACTATGATAAATTTGACTGTACACAGTTCTGTAATTTCCTCTTCTCGTCATTCAAATTCCTATGGGATGTCCCATTGAAATTCACACTCATGATTTGAAACCGAAAGAGTTTTAAAATTGTGAATTTTCAGACAGGTAAGGAAGGAGCTACTATGACAGACAAGTGAAGGTGGGGCTACTCACTGCTCCTCCCACACTATAGCAGCAGACAGGAGGTCCCCTCCGATTCCTCCATGCTCCTCAGGTGTATATATTCCTAGCAATCCATGTTCTCCGGCCTTTTCCCAAACCTCTCTACTGACCTCACCAGCCTTCTCCCACCTATTAGCATACAGTATGAAACCTATCACATCATATTCAGGATGAGCGAGAGCGATGTCCCACACTGGTGACTTACTGAGCATGATGTGGAACAACTTCCTCCTGAAAGAACCGCCGCACATTTTGACGGAATAGATCATGCTCCTCTGAGAAGATCCGTCTGGTGCCGATGTCCATCAGGGTCTTGGCCATGGGAGTTTCAGGTCGAAAAGGTGCTGCTGTTTCGTCATGCTGGACCTCCGCATGCTGCATTCTGGGAATCAAATTAACTCCTTTGCTATAGTTCTTCAAATATTATGAATATATTATTATCACTGATTTATCATCCCGTTTAATAATATATTCAGCACTCCAAGGTACCATAAAAGACAAAACTGTCCATTTACAGAAAAGCATAATACCATTATACTTTTTTGTAATTATGTGTATACTAATTTCATTCTAAAAAACAATTACGTTAAATACGAAAATGCACATATTAACCCTTTTTGTTTGCTATTTTTAACCATTCAGGATATGTTACAACAAAACTACAATGAGATTAGTCTTTCCCACAATTTTATATATAGCTGCCCTCCTTATTTGTCATTATGATAATGTAAATGCAACATTTCTGATTACATTGGTAATATTAAAAAATATATTTTATTGCAAATATATAATGTGGGGCAATGATTTGATATCATATTCTTTACTGTAGAAGTTAACTGGAATAATAATAACAACGTGAATTGTTTGGTGGACCTTATTAAACTGCCTTACATGCTATATTTTAAAAACACAATATATTTAATGTATGTAGAGGTACTTTTTTCTTCAACACCAGTGTTTTAGTAACACCTGCTACCAGTTTCTTATTGATTTTTAGCAATAAAAATATAAATGTTGTTCATATGTAAAAATACATAGTTTTTCCTTTGAGAATTATTAATTCATACATCAGAGAAATAAATAACTAAAATGAACTATTTCTGTGAATTATGATGAAACATAACTATGAGAAAACACGAAAGATTACGAAAACAATAAAGTCACCACAAATGTGACTCACCTCGACAGAGTCACGATAAACGCCTGTTTACTCCGCAAATAAACATTTCTCGTCGCAGGAGAAAAACTCCTTAGTGCCTTTAGTGCAAACATGCTGATGTGGAAGAGATCAACTCAAAAGCTGAGGCACAATATTTGATAAGTCAAACAACGTCCGTGAACTTTACTCTAATTAAAGAAAGGACACTTCCGTCTAAAGACATAAACACAACATGTCAAAATAAGAGTCTTTTTACAATAACGCTGATGATGTCTGAAGTATGACTGTAAGTCACTAGAAATATTCTAAAAATTAAAACACGTGAATTGGTCTTGAATGTCACCGAAACACTATTTTAATGTATACTATCTGCACGTTTTCTGGAGAAGTGGGGGTATGCTCCCCCACCCCTTACTAAACCTGTTGTCTTGCCCGTACATGCTACTATACCAGGGGTCTGCAACAGGGTTTTAAATTAATTTTCACTCACCAGACAATTTTGCTAATACATTTTTTAAAATTTTTCTTAACCTTATTAAATGTGTCATCAACTTTTGTTTAATATTTTTTTACATTTTATTAATTATTTACAGTTAATATAAGACACTAATCAAATGAAATCAACCTCAACAAAAATGTATCTTTCCACTGCAGAAAAAAAGCAGAAGAAAGCAGCAGAAGTCAATGGCATTTATTTGCATTTACACACAGTTTAACGATACTGAAATGTAACATGAATGCTTTTTCCAAAATTACAACTGCATAAATAATGCTATGCGTTTTAAAATTTGTTAGCAGAGCTCATTAATAACACACGCAATATGTAGTGTTTTTCTCATTCTCCACACTTTTATTAAACAAAAACAGGCACGTTCATTCATTCAGTCACTGATTAGGCCACATGACACACACTCTGTGGTTGCCTGTCCCACGACAAAACAAAAACAAATACAAATGAGAGCATAATACACACATTAACAAAATGAGTTGTTGTTTTTTTAATATACACATATGTTGGGGGAAAATAAGCTACTGTTAAAAATGAAAGTAAAGAGCAGTGACTGTCTTAATGAGTGAGTCATTTAGTTATTTATTCAAACGATTTGATCAGAAGACTATTCATTCAAGAATGAAGCAAGTGCCTTTATGAATGATTTATTGAATCAATGACTCATATGATTAATTCGGTTGCTCTGAGATGTTCTGCTGTGATCTTTGTTAGGCTAACCAAATCGAGCAGAAATGGTCAACATTGTCAATATTGTGTCTTAATTATAGAGCACTTAATATTAACTAATAGTTTGAACTCTTGCATAAAATCAATGCCAAATTTGCAATTGTATTGGTTTTCAGGGGGGAAAAATGAACTCTCTTAGCGGGCCGCTGCTAGACCAGCCGCCTGAGAGAAAGAAAGGAATACTTCAGCTGCAAAAATAAGTTATTTAATTGATTTAATGTTCAATCTCGTGTTGTTTGATGTTTTAAATGCCACGAAGAGTATAGTTTTAGATGGTGGACCAGCACATTAACTATTGTGCAGTGCTGCTTACTTTAGAAAGCAGTTAAAGTGCCCCTTCCCGTGCCCAAAACCAGTCGTCTGTGGATGAGAGTTAACCAAGGACTGGTGGGACGTTGTCCTGCTCCCTGAGTGAAAGCAGCGTTTTCGAATGACTGGACACTCATTAATGACACTTTTATTCACCGGCAAGAACAGCTCGTTCCGCACGTCATACGTCATTACGCTATTTTTAGTACTTTCCATCTTCGGTTTTCCATACGATCAAGTGTTTACATGTCCTCTCATTTGGACTGCAAACCACCCCTTACAATCCGATCGAAATTTTAATCAGATCTAGCCAATTCAATCCGACTGACATGTTTACATGTGACTTTTTTATTTCGATTGTGCTTTAGTCCTATTATAATCGGATTATTAGGATCCATGTAAACGCAGCTAATGATGCCTTTTGTCTTAGTTGAAGACACTTAATATTCAGCAATATTATTGACTTGACTGCACTGACACCATTTGATAAGAACTGAACTGAATTACGACACAATGTTTTTTATATACTGTATAATAATCAGTCAATATATTTTACTTGTTACTCTGTGGTTTAAAAAGTGTTAATGTTTATACTATAGTACATTTGTTCATTGGTAATATATATTTATATTAAAGTATTTGGTCATTTTATAATTAAAACCTTTTTAATGTTTTTAAATGGTTGTATTTGTGTTCCACTGCTGAAATACATTTAGCAGTTTCTGGGCCACATTTGGCTCGAGGACCAAGCCAGCACTGCCTTAAAGTGTCTGGGCCAGACCTGGGCCACATAAAATAATAGAAGTCACTCTACAGTATGCAGGCCAGGTCTGGGCCACATCAATTAATCAATAAATAAGAGCCAGAGAAATTTTGCTATCTGGGGAGCCTCACCTGGCGCGTTTTGTTAGGCTACTTTCAGTAGATTTGCTGTTTTGAACGCATTCGTTTACTGGATCCTTGACTGAAACGTTTACAGGAGATCACCAGTTTAAGAAATTTCTGATTGTGAAAAACCTACGCAAAGCCGACTGATAAATAAGTGGGTATATGCCGTATACCCTCCACTACACCACTGCCTGTACATAATGAAATGCCTTTTGCAGAATAGTGAATGCTTAATGGTGTAGTTACAACATATATCAACAGACTTCCAGATTACTGGAACAAACTAACAAGGCAAACCATGTACTAACAGCTAGCCCACTACAGCAGAGATGGCCCTAAATAACAAGGGTAGACTGCTTTTGGTAACGCACATTAAAAATGTTGAAGTTTGTTCAGTTTGTCATCCTGTTTTCTAATTCTAGGTCACGTCTCATTTGTACAACCTATGTTTTTCAAAGTTTCTTCACACCAAGATAAATGCCAAGACAAATTTAACATTAAAGCGATTTTCTCTACCAATTTGAAGCTTCCTCACTTCAGTATTGCAACAAGGAATCATGGTGGGGAAAAAAACATTATTGTAAAAAATGAAAGCATATTTCATATTTCTAGACTGTTTCAGGAAGAAATCCCTGTGGTGGAGGTAATATCAGGGCTAATGCATCCTTATGATGGGAAAGTTTTATATATACAAATCTAAATACTTGAAAGTAAAACCAGCCTTTTGTGCATTTCATAATGAGTTTGTTTTGTATACAAAAGCCCTTAAGGGGATGAAGGGGAAGAATGCAATAAATCTGTTTTCTATTATTATAGAATATGATTTACAAGAAAAACCCTAGCCCCTTCAATGTTTTATGTGTTTTATTTTATTTTTATTTTTGCCTCTCTCTGTTCTCTCTTTCTGTTGTATTTGTATGCACCTGTTCTGTATATTGTAATGTGACGATGTTTTGATATTGCTAAGTTGTTTGTACATTAATGATTGTTCAATATTTTTTTTTTTACAAAATTATGGGTAATATCCACGTCGTCTTTCTATTTTCCTTTTATTCTCCAAGACATTAGTGACCTCTACTGGACACCAATAATAAATACATCAAAAATCCCCTTATTTTTTCGTAATTATTTGTGAATTTTACTAGCAGTTTCTGAGTATGCAAGTATATTTTATATGTCTGGTCTTCCTAATGATGCATGAGAGTCACAGGCGGAGAGACTGATGCAGTGCAGAACATGTGGAGCAGTGCTAATGAAGAATCTGAACAAAGAGCCTGTTGTGTTCAGACTCACAGAGAAGAGCCGAATGACCTCTGTCCCACATTCACTCAGACGCAGAGCTGTCTGCTGCAAACATACATGAACAGTAAAATATCAGCTCATACGCAGTGAAAGGTGATGCCTTGATCAGCATAAATAAGTATTGCAAATATTGAATGTGCAAAAAAAATCTCAAAGTGGTTTTAATACAAATATGGAACACTATAAACCTTACTGCTCTGAGATCAGTGAAAATCTGCTTTGACAAGATTGTGGTGGGCGAACAGAACCTGTCATATGAATTAGGAACAGTACCCACAAACCCTGACATGCCCTCAATGTACCAAACAAACAGTTTGACAGGTCAAAGACAAATTTACCCTATAAATGGTTGGAAGACATGAAGAAATAACCATGTTATTGATTGAAAATGAAGGTTTTCTGTTCAACCTGTTTGTTTATTTTGTCTAAATAACACTTTGCTCAGAAGAAAAAAAATAGCTTTGTTTAAAATAATATTTTGCCTTGACACCAATGTTGAGGTTTTTATTATTATTATCATAATAAAAATTAAGATCTTTCAAAGTTGCCTTTATAGTATGTAAACTAAATTAAACATTGACTAACAAAATGTATTATAAGTAAAAACGATACTTTCAAATTATATTTATCTTTTATAATGAAATTAAGTTTACAAATTCAAAAAATGACCTACATTAAATTTTAAATATTAGAAGATGTGAAATTTACAAGACAGCATGTTCTGTGAAATCTGAAAAACACTCTCTATAGGTTAATGACAAATTCCCATTATGGCAACTTATATTGGGGCATTTACACAAACGTTCACCATGCATTTGTTCTAAAATATAAATTAGCAATTTTAATAAGACTTTATATGGGTCTGTACAATTGACCTTGAAATAAACCTACCCTATACAGACCAATAAGAAAACTTTTTTTTTTTTTATTAAATATAAAATAAAATAAAAATCAAGAATGTTTTGCAGAATTCGGGAACAAGGATGTATCACATGTGCATCTGCCAAGCTGATACTGATTTATCAATAATCAGATGCTTAATGTTCTCAGCATGGCACATGAAAGGATATTAATTGTTCATTTGATGAAGCTGTTTGTGGTCACTCACCTGTCAGCCTATATGCACTTACACAGGCTGCTCATGCGTGTGACCTGCAGAGGCAATCATGAGCTGTTTAACACACTCCTCCTGCACAGAACACATTCACCATGAGCAATTCACAACCTCTCAAGATAATCTACAGAAAGTCATGTTAAATAATCATTAGTCTATATACGCATAACATATTTAATATATCTTTATATTTTCATATAAAGTCATATAAGCATATCAACTTCTGTAAGAATTAGATTTATGCAGTAGAGACTCAATGTTTGTAAGTATAGTAAGTGCAAGATAAAAATGAGGAGGCATCCAAAAGTAAAAAAAAAAAAAGTCATTTGATCTTATCTCTTTTAATTTTTCTGCTAACATATTACAATATTATCCCTATTGTATGTGGTTTTATATTCTGCTCTGTAGTTTTATTCGTATTTTATCCCATTTTTATAACAGCTTTGAGTAAACAACTGAGCATAATGAACTGTGAACAGTTTTGCAGGACAAGGTTGTTTTTTCCTTCATAAATGTCAAGATAGCACGTCACATTTTTATTGGGGGTAAGAGTTGTTAGTATTTTACAAATAATTTATAACAAAATCTTCCTAAAACTTATAAAACAATATATATATTTTTTTTAAATAGTTCAAGCTTAATATTTGAAAACTTTTTGTATCTTTGTTGTTTCATTGATTTTGTGTTTCATAATTGTTTGCTAAAAAGCCCATAAAAGGCCAGTTCCCATGGTGACATCAGTGTCATAAAAGGTCAGTGTGTCCAATGTACTGTATCTTTTTTTTACTGGGCAACACATTTTCAATGCCTTCTTGTATCTATCTATCGCTCACAGCCAACGCATGTGTGTATCTCAAAGCATAGCCTAATAGAGGATTACCAAAACAGGTCAAATCTCTCATTTGCATTTCAATCCTCATTATCATAACTGGTTCTTTTGAGAGTGCCGTCTTGTCTCTTATCTGCTCATTATTGCGCTCTTCGGTCGTTTGCTGCCCCGCAGCATCAATGAATGCGAGATGCGCGTGTGACGCAGGTGCTTCAGACTGACGCACATGGGCGGATGTAACCGTGCCGTCCTCCTCCTCGTCTATCAATCCATGAGCTGCTGGAGTCAGGGGCCGTTATACACGAGGTGCTCCCATCAGCTTATCCGCTGTTAATTATAGCCAGCGACCTGGTTTCAGCACTGCTGGGACTCAACAGCTCCCGCGGAACTAAAGCCTTTGCGCTTACAGAGGAGAGGCGCTGAGAGCGCGCAGCATCCAGCCAAACCCAGCGCGCTCCACAAAACCAAACCAACGGCGCGTTTATCTCCACAGAGGACAACAGAGAGAGCGAGAGAGAAAACATCTGAACACCAGCTGAAGGATGGCGTCAAAACGCGTAGGGATTGTGGTTGTCCTTGCTGTAATATCGCAAATCAGCGCGTTTCCCACACCTGCCGGACCCGACGGTGAGTTAGCCTACTGAATAACCAAAAAGCCTATAGTCCAACACATCGGTCCAATATATTAGAAAACATACACGACGTGTATGTATAGATTAATATAGGACACGTCAATTAATACGACGATATTTTGCTATTTAGGACAGCGTCCACCTGACTCGTTAACACATGTCTGGACTTCAGCGTGCACATGCTCTGTGATCAAATGGAAGTAAATATTAGGATATCTATTTGAAATATATTATAGGCTGTATATATGGTTTTATGTTGGCCATCATATTAGTCAAACCCATATTGGCTGACAACTCCATATAGCTAAATGTGGGAAGAAGGTGAATGAATTGGATGGTGTATTTAGTTTGTTGTTGTTTTCATCATTTATTGTATAGGAAGCTCTAGCCTCAGTTTTCAAAGGCCTTTAATCTTTTGTCCTGTAATCCGATTATTCTGTGGCAGCTTCTCTTGGACAGTTTGGACTGCAAATGAATGCATCAAAGATCTCAGCAACTAGTGAAGAAAATGCATCTTAATAACCATTTTTATTTTAGGGCAAAAATAGACTTGACTCCTTGAAAATGATAGTTGATTCATACACTGTAGATGAGGTGCACAGATTTTGTTTTTCAAAAACTCAATAATGTTATTACAATGTCCTTACATTATAGTTACAATGTAATAACCGATCAATAGTAATCTGAGTCTGATACTGCAGATATTTTTTTCTCATCATCCTCCTGCAGTGTTTCTGTTATCCGGTGTGAGTGTATTAAAGCCCAAAAAATGACAATTCTGTAATCATTTGCTCACCCTCACATTGTTCTAAACAGAATTTCTGTCTTTCTTCTTTGGAACACAAAAATAAATTCTGCTTTTGGGTGTCCCTTTAAGGTCAGCAATGACGGATTTGCCATCAGTGATCTTTGCCTTTATTATATGTGTTTGTGTTTCTTTCCTGATCCAGATAAGAGCATGTATAACCGAGAGCTGAATGAGGAGAAGCCATTAGAACAGCAGGTGTGATTTATTGTTAATCACTATGTTGTGTAAAAGACACAGATTAATGTACTTCATACCTCCATTTAGCATCAGACACACAACTATTAAACAAGACGCTCAGAAAAAAACTACAAAAGCTATCACGAGGGCAGTAGCTTTTCAAAAGGACCAAATATATACTAAGGTTCTAATATGTACAAATTAGGTACTAATTTAAGGTACTTGTATGCACCCTTTAGGGGTAAATAAGGCACAAATAGTACTGCCTCTGTGAGCATTTTTGTACACTTGTTTCTAACCGTGTATCGAAGATGTTTAATGCATTAAGTAAAAATTAAATAAAAATGAAAGTAAAAGTCGAGACTGTGTTTTCATTTATTTTTTCCCCAACAGATCGCAGAAGCTGACAGCATCAGGAAGACAGGTGAGGAATAATCTTATGCAGATATAGTGCTTCTCAGTGATCAATAGCTCACAAGTGTTTTATGGTCATCCATGCAGAACCCAAGCCAACGCCACCAGCTGAGGCCGAGTCAGACTCAGAGGACGATGACATCACTTTCCTTAAGTCTCTGGCTGAGAAGTCCAAAGAGTCAAACAACGAGACTCCCATCTCCGATTCTGTGGATGAGCGATACGGTACTGATGAGGCTGACACTACCAAAAACAGAAGACTGGTTGATGATTATGACTCTACTAAGAATGGAATGGACTATAAATACCAAGGTAAGAACTACAATTACCATGCTAACGAAGCCTTATTCAGAAGAGCATAGTATGTGTACTTTACAAAGTATGTTGTTTGCACATACATTTTCTGTATGCATGGATTACTTGATGACCAGGGGATTTCTGATCCATTTATGCGAGAGATTTGCGAGTCATTCCTATCGCGAAGCTGATGGTCACTTTAATACTATGGAGAAAGTCGAACAGTATCTAAAAATGGCAAATAAACTAAAAAGACTGATGAAAAGAGGAAAAAAGTGTCTTGAACACTAACATTTATTCAAATCTTTTTAAACTACCCATGACCATCTTTACTAGAATTTATCACGTTTTATTGTAGGCTTATTTATTGTGTAAAATTTAGTCTAACATGTTGTAGAATTAGATTTTCCCCTATAGATTCACATTACAAATGGGGCATGTTGAAGCAATTGCTTCTAAATGTGCAGGTGGTTGTTTCTTCATAACAACTGCTATATTGATTAATAAAAAAGTCAAAAGACAATTTCACAAAAATAAATATTTAAGCCAGCAAACAAATAAATAAACCTTATGAGTGAGCATGACCCGGGACTCTTCTAAAACAGTTCTCACTTCAACCCCCCCAATGTTCACACCAAAACGACGCCCTTGTTGATGACCTACAAAATTCCCACTGTGTGGAACACTGTATCCCACAATGCAATGTGCTTGCCTTTTCTAGTCTAACGAATGAACCAGATGTAATGTTTAGCATCTGTATTTTATTTATACCCATTTTGATTATTTGAAACTTAATACATTTAAATATAATGTTAAATAAAAAATGTACCCATTGTGTGTTAATGTTCCATTTTGAGCATAGCTTTTGTCTTAGTCTTAACTATTTAATGTGTCAAGACATTGTGGATTCTAAACGGTAAAATAACCAGCCAAGGAACAAATTAAATATCAATGAACATTTTTTTTAGTTGTGACCTGTCAAAATCCAAATTATCTCCCACTTTGAAAGTACTAATCCATCCCTGTGACTGTATATGATCCTAAATACAGGAACAGGTGGCAGACGCCATAGGTCAATCAGGAGGTATTTTGTAGAGATAAAGAGACAGAGCAAGAGAGAGAGAATCAGCGGATTATCCCTCCACAGGCTGCTGTGTACTGAATGTTTTATACTGTAGTATTAAACCTCACAGTCCCCTACAACAGGGCAGCTAGACTAAACATACACCTACATTAAAACCCTTCTAACCTAATAATAGCACAATAGCTCGAAGAGGTCATAATTCCTTTTACCATTTTTCCCTGACCCTATGATGTTTCTTGGACGAAAATCGAATGTTTAGTTATTTATTTATTTTTTCCATGTCCATTTTCTACTTTATGACTCTAACAATTAAATATGCAGTCTTTGTGCATTTTAAGTATGTCCTGTATTGTGATTGGCTAACCAACAGTATTTACACAAAATTACTATTAATGCTTATGGGCTACCAGTTTGCTGCTGGGTCAAATATACAGTGGTTTTGTTAATATATGTTGTCTTCCTTCAATAACAACCCTCTTTGCATAGCCACTTTTTTATTGTGATTTGTGATTCATAAACAATCACAAAGTCACAAAGGCTACACACATAGATTTAGACTTCACCACATTTTACTTGTTAGTTCTCATAGTGTTTAGGAATAAGGATACCTCTTCTATGTCCTTCTTTTTACCTCACCAAGACTGGGAGGACCATGTTTCTGAATACAGAAACAGAAATGTTGTTGACGTGGGCAGTCATGTGTTTGTGTATTCATCTGCCTGATGTCAGCTATCCAAGGAAAAGCAGTTTTGTCCGCTCAATTTTTACTTAAATAGCTGAACTGTTACTTAAATAGTTACTTAATTATTAACTTATAATATGACCGCTTTAAGTTTTGTTTTTGTTTTTTTATGACACTATCATGTCATAAAGGCACTCAGAACACCTAAGACCTCTGACTCAGAATGAGCGTCAGACGTTTGATCAGTGTCATGTTTCAGGCAGATGGTGAGTTTACTGGAAGCGATTGTAAGTCGATCTCTATGGTAGATAATGGCAGATAACAGAATGGGAGGTGTTTTTGTGTGATTTCACTGGGTTGCAGGAATTACAACAGACAGACAAGAATTGCTGGCAGATTTCAGCTCCAACATTCAGATCTCTGTTTCACACGCTCCTTTCCTACTTAGTTTCGCTTTTTAAGAGCTTGTAGGCTTCTGATAAAGCAATATCAAATGCAGCACACTAGAAACTAAACCTATGGCACAGAAAAAGACACACAAAAAAATGCTGGATGCGGTGGATATTCAGGCTACCTACAGTCCATCAGCAGTTCATTTATAATCAGGTTATATCCATAACAGTATATATAAAAGTATTAAAATATGGAGACACTTTTTAAGGGGGGGACCTGTTCCCCAATACAGATGAAAGGCTAGAAATGCTCCTGGTTATTATCCAAAATAAGTAAGGGATTGAACTAAACCTGAGAAGGTGATCAGGAACCAGAGGCGAAATGCTGGTTAAATAATTGGACATGAAATATTGATTTATTCTGAACTGAATTATTTATGAAAAAAAAAAGTGGATACAGTACAGTTATGTAAGAAACTGGAACGATAACTAATAAAGCATCCACACCAACAGATAATATTTTAATATCTGTTTACATAAGCTCTTATACAAGCTCTTTAAAATCAGGGGATTCTGATTGGCTCTCAACATTTTTTGTTACCTATCAGCTAAGAAAAAAAAATATCTAAAAGTGATTTTGTTATCATTACAGTTGTGGTTCAAACGAAGGGATGTGAAGTATTTTAATGTGTTCCTTTTCAGATGATCCTGAAAGTTTTCGGCAGCTGGATGGGACCCCGCTAACAGCTCATGACATAGTCCAGAAAATCGCCAACAAAATCTATGAAGAGGATGACCGAGGAGTGTTTGACAGAATTGTGTCTAAACTGCTCAAGCTGGGTCTAGTAAGAGATTCAAATTGTGGCTTGCGCAGTGATTCTGATAGCTGCCATATTGATGACCCATGCAATAAACATCATACATAATGTATTAATTCCTCCAGGGAAACATATTCCAGTTTAACCAGCATAAATAGCATGGAAAATAGATTGTCATACAATAGTACCTTTGTGAATTGATTGTTCTAGCAGGTGTTGCGTTGTTTTGTTTGACCTTCAGATCACAGACAGTCAGGCAGAGACACTGGAGTATGAGGTTGCTGAAGCCCTGCAGGATCTGATCACCAAAAATGCTAAAGATAACATGATTGGAGACCTCAGTATGGACTACCCTGTTAATGCTGCAAAAAACACACAGAATAATATGGTACGAGTGTGTGACTGTAGTGTTTCAACTTCATATTTATCCACAAAAAAAAAAAAAACTCTCTATTTGCTTGGATTCTTGTCTTCAGGATGAGGAAGACAGGCCCAGTCGACGATATGATGACGAGAATGAAGGTGATGGTGATAATGGTGGTGATGATGATGATAATGGTAATGAAAAACAGGAGGAGGAGATTAGAGATGGCACAGTGAGGGCCGAAGACTCATGGGATGCCGTGAGCGATGGGAACGACAGAAACGAACTGAACCCTGAAGATGGACTGCAGGACCTTCAGTTCTTCCCCAACTTCTACAGACTCCTCAAGAGCCTCGACTCAGGTAGACAACACAACAAACAATACAACATATGACACAATACAGTACAACACAAAACATACAACATAAAAGAATATAGCATGTAATAACACACACACTGGATACTGTACAACACAAAAAAACAAGTGCACTTAACAGTGTTCAATGCACTTGTAATGTAAATTAAGTAAAGGTCATGTTCCATGAAGATATTTTGTAAATTTCCTACCGTAAATATATTAAAACGTAATTTTACGATTAGTAATATGCATTGCTAAGAACTTCATTTGGACAGCTTTAAAAGCAATTTTCTCAATATTTAGATTTGTTGGACCCTCCGATTCCAGATTTTAAAATAGTTGTATCTATTGTATCCAAATATTGTCCTATCCTAACAAACCATGCATCAATGGAAAGCTTATTTATTCAGCTTTCAGATGATGTATAAATCTCAATTTCGGAAAATTGACCCTTATGACTGGTTTTGTGGTCCAGGGTCACATATAGTGGATGTAAAGTACTTAATATTTGATTATAATTTTAACTGTAGTGTGTTATTTGATATTACATTAGTAAAAGTTCATATATTTTAAACTTCATTTTTATAAATGTGTAATTACCAATATATTTAAATACATGACAAACTGTACAAGATTCAACAGAAATGACATTAAAGAATATTTTAATTGTTTTTAAATGCTTGTCAGTACATTCAGCGGTACAATTTAACCATATTTCAAAGAAAATAGAAATAATTACGACTTAAGCAGGTCAAGAAAGTACAAAAGTGAGTATAGCACACCACAGCACACTCAAAAGCCACACAAACAGTAATGTAACACAACACAGCTCATTCAGTAAATCAGCAGCTATAAGGTCTGTAGAAACATCACCATCTGGTTAAACACATTTCCTGTGGTTTCAGCTGCCCTCTTCTTCATCAAACACCACATTAATCCAGATTAAAGTCTGCTCTCATTGCTTAATCTATCACATCCTTCTCCTCACTTTACAGAGCAAGATAAAGAGGAGAGAGAAACCCTGATCACCATCATGAAGACCTTGATCGACTTTGTGAAGATGATGGTCAAATATGGAACCATCACACCTGAAGAAGGAGTTTCTTATCTGGGTAAGACCAAAGTTGTCTGTACACCTTATTTTTGACAAATTTAATTTGAATATTCAAGGCATCTGGTGTCAAACAACACACTGGTTTGCAGTTTACTGCACTTATTCTAGTTATGTATATGTGTGTTTACTGTGTGTTTATCTATAGCGGCTAATGAAACTGAAGTCTTGCACATTCACAGGAAATAGCTTACATTTATGTGTTAAACAACAAATATGTTCTGATTGGCAGCTATTGTGTCACATTACACAGTATTTTCTCTTTAAATAAAGGAGTCCAGAGGGCAGTCATCTTGGTAATCTCTCTTAAAGAAGATTCATGTTATTGAAGCTCGTGTTTTAATAACAGGTTTAGTCACCAATTTGACCTTTGTTAGGTCAAATCGGGATAAAAACAGGTCATGTTGATCTGGGTAATGCATTTGTGAGCAAACACACAAGTAATATTTGTTTAAATGAAAAGTCTCCATATTGAGCATGAGATTTCTCCCGTCTTTTTTTCTGAGTGAGTCCCCTCATCTTTGCACTGTCCCAACCAAGCACAGTGTGTCATATAAGCTGTCTCTTCAATGGGAACCACTGAATATTTTGTCTGCTTCACTTTTTGTGTTAAACAACAAATATGTTCTGATTGGCTGTTATTGTGTCACATTAGACCGTATTTTCTCTTTCAGTGAGTATGAATGTAAATCACACTGGTTAGGACATGATGTATGTGTGCGTGGGCAAAAGGCAATCCCTGAGATAAGCTGTTTTTGTGTGCCTTTGGTTCCTGAAATAATGCTTTGTCCAGCCTGAAAGAGAGAGAAAGAGAGAGACAGAAGCTGTATTTTGACTTGCTCCTAATGTAAAATGTTTAACCCTAACAAATCAAATATAGGGTGAATACTTCAGGCCGATTTCAGGAGATGCAGTGTCAGTGTGTGCATTATGTACAATCATACAACAGCACAAAAGTCAGATTAATTAAAGAAGTGGTGAGGACAGTGCTGGAATCACTGTTCGGCAGGTGGGCCTTTTATGATATGATTAAAAATTGAAGGCTTAACTCGTGAATATGATTTTTTTCTACTTTTGTTTCCTACACTGATAACAGCCATAGCCACCACTGAGCAATCATTGACTGTAGCAGTACAGTTCTCAGCACCAGATCGCCTTTCATCATAATAAATACTTAACAAATATCTTAAGCTGTGGTTGGGATAAGCAACCATGTCTAAAAGTGGTTGCCAGCCATAAATGATGGCAACCCCCATTAAAAATAAATACACTTTAGCAAACGTTTAAAAAGAGCAGTGATTACCAAAAGAATATATTTTGAAATTAAAAGAAAACAAAAAGAAAATAATGTTAGCTATTTTTATTTTTTTTCTACTGGCAAGAATTTATTTAAAATATACTTTAATGCCAGTTCAATTAATATTTGCAATTGCGTGTTTGTAAAAAAAGCAAAATAGTACATTTAAAATATATAAATATTACATCTAATACTGAATAACTACATTTAAAATTATAATAAAGTACTTTACGTGTGCTTTAGTAGTCAACACATCAAAATTAGTGCACTTATTTAAAGTATGTTAAAAGATTATTAAAAACAATGATTAAAAAAAAAAAAAACTTTAAAGTAAAACTTTTTAATTAGACATTATTACAAAGTGGACTCTTTGAAAGTGTAATTAAAAAACAGTTTTGAAAGTGTACTCTCTTCAAGTACACTTGTTTTATTTTTATTATATGCTAGCTCAGTTTTTTTTTTCTGGTACCACTTTGTTTTAAGGTGTCCTTGTTACACGTTACATGTACTTACTATTATAATAACAATAAATTATGCATAATTACATGCAAGTAACCTTAAACCAATCCCTAATCCTAACCCTAACCATATAGTAAGTACATGTAATTAATGAATATTACTCAGTACTTAAATGTATAATTACACTGTAACAAGGAAATAAAGTGTAACCTCTCTTTCTTTCTGTAAACACACTTTTAAGATTTGAAGTACACAGCAAGTGCACATTCATGTGTGGCAGATTTTGAATAATTGTTTGCTTGGAAAAACTTTCCCTGTCGTTAATTTCACTCGTATGTGTTTGTTTGACCGGCACTGGATCTGTGTTAATGTTAAGTATTAAGTTCTTTCGTCACAGATGGTGTGAGCCAGTTGTGTTGCCTGTAGGTCAGGTGACACGTATATATATATATATATATATATATATATATATATATAATGACTACAGATGAATCTGATTTCACACACTGATGCTAATAATTTGACATCAGTCTGTTTATACATATATCTGTGGCCAAAGACAGATTATCACAGTCTATTCTCAGTGGACTGATACCCACTATCTGCACAATCCATTTTCTACACCCACTGATGATTTAATGCAAACTTGAACATTATTTTCTGTAGTTGTGTGAGGATAGCCGAACCAAATAAAAGAGAACAATAGCATACAGTTCTACCGAGGTAAAAGGGAAAATTATTGAAAAATTATTTTGGTATTTTTGCATTTACTACAACACTAATCGCAACTGATCAGGTATTTTAAGGGGACAGAAGCCATGTCTGTCTCATGCCCTTATATGTTCAAGACATCTGCTCAAGCAAACAGCATCCTGTTTTATTCATCCTGCGTTCTCTCTTTTGTTCCCTCTCTCTTTCATTCCGTGTAATTAATTCTGTCTGTTTCTCTAACGAGATGGTCACGATCGTTATGATAGAACACAGATAACAATTTGGAATTCTCCATTGCGTAATAATGGGGTTACTCTGGCAACCTGTGCTACATGATGACAGAGCTGTAAAGATCAAATGGAATGGCAAGGTGTGTTGCCAGGATACCGCTGGTTATTGATCTGCTGTGGTTTAAACATGAGATGAGGCTCTTATCATTCTGCACTAATATGTGTGTGTTTGTCATTGGCAAACAGCTCCAAGACACAAAAGTGTGTACACAACACATAATGAGTACAGCGTACATCCATATCTGCATACAGAGTGCAGATAAAGCTCTATGTGGTCAAAGATAATTCTGATCAGAAATTGCAATTGCAATGGGATTCAGAAAGAGAAAAAAAAATTGCAGCATCTGTAGCAATCATGTCATGTTAAAATTATAATAGAAAAAGGTTTAAAAAAAAGTGACAGTAAAAACCGGTTCATTTGATATCTGTAAGTACCATATATAGTGAAAGCTATATAAAGTTTTTTTAGTTCAAAAAAGACAATACATGTAATTTTACTATACAATGTTGTATATTTTATTTTTTCAAAGTAAAACATTAGCAATTAAGAAATGAACAAGTAATTATGCATTACAATAATACTGTTTAAATTCTGTTTTTATTATTTAAAAAAAATAAAATTTATAATAATAATAATTTATGGAGAAAGGTGAATTCACAGAAATCCCTTCTCAGTTATTTACTTTGGATCGTTACATTTTATGATTTAATTCATATTGACTGAATAATAATAATGATTATTATTATTTTATCTCTGCCTACTGTTGCTAAACATGCATTTTTTCACATTACAGCAACAAACTGATTTAAATACCTTCAATATTGTAAATTAACATTATACAGCTAGGAAAAATGGTAACGCTTTACTGTAAGGCTTCATTTGTTAACAACAGTTAATATGAACTAACAGTAACATACTTTTAAAACATTTATTAATCTAATGTAATGCTGATATTAATTTCAACATTTACTAATACATTATTATAAACAAAAGTTGTATCTGTTAATATTATTTAATAGACCTGAGCTAACAATAAACGGATGTATTTGTAACTAATGATTAATAAATACTGTATCAAATTTCTTGACCATTGTTACACTGCTTGTAATCCTTATAACATTGTCACATTTATAAATATGTTTTTTGCACACAGAAAATCTGGATGCAATGATTGCCCTGCAGACCAAAAACAAGCTGGGCAAATCACTGGTTCCTCTCAGCATTACGCCCCCTACAGGTAAATCAGACCCATAACACTGCAAACTGCAAGTCATTCACTGCAGATTCTGCTCAGGAAGACTTTGGCATCACTATACTGTTTTTCCCTCTCGTTCCAGGAAAAGCATTGGATGATGATGACAACACCAAAACAGAAGCTGCCAAAATGCAGAAGGAGTATGAGACTCTCAAAGACTCGACCAAAGACGTCCAGACTGCTGCTGAAATCAGTGAGTAAACCAAGGATCATGTATCATCTTCACATGCTTGGGATGATATTAAAAGCCTCTCAGCTTCTGCTGGTGTAACCAAGCTGTATAACTGAGGCAGATACACTGATAATTCAACACTAACCTGCAGTTCCACTGGAAACGACTGCAGTGTGTGGGTTTTAGAGACACAGCGAGAGTTTCAGTCCCACAGGGAGCGACTCTGCAGCAGCCCGGCAGATTGAGGGCATCGCTGTAACACGCTCACACTGAGCTAATAGTGATGAACAAAATGATGAGGCCTTGTTCAGGGAGACGTGTATTGATTCTTTGAAAAGTACTGAACATTAATATTAAAAGCTGTGATAATCACTGTCGATTATGACCCAAGAAGCATTTAGAACAAACCCATTATACATTAATACTGCTTTCATGTTTGAACTGCCACAATTATGAGATGACAGCTCAGAACTTACGGAAATTATTTGTTACTATAGCAACACTCATAACACCAAACTGTCCATGTACATAATTAAACTTTATGTTCTCTAGTAAAATTGTGAACACTGCACTTGAGGTATATAATAATAATACTGTAAAAAATCCAACTTTCAAAAGGTTCTACTAACAAATGTAAAAAAGTAGCCTGAACAAAGAATTTTTAGTAGGAAGTCAGTTGAATTTTTTGTGTGAACCGAAGAAAAATTGCAATTTTATACTGAACAATATTGCACAAGTTCCCAGCGTGCATTGCAGCTTGAAAAAAATGTGTTAATTATTATGAAAATATTATCATTGTTTTACATTTTACTGGGTTAATGTATGCTGCTGTTGTCACTGTCAGTTAGCTGTCATGTGGATCAGAGTTGATATTTTTACTGATTTAACATTTGCTGATCCTCACCATGGTTGAGAATTGTGTTCTGAGGTATATATACAGCTCATTGCTGCTTCTGGGTTCAATACATTTGTCTATCAACATAAATGTTTGCCTTTAGGTTTAAGAGATACTACCCATATTATGTAGTGGGCTTTGAAAATAAACATACATCTCAAAGAAATAGGATTAGCATTGGTATAAATTTGCCTTAGTTGCCTTAATTGTTTCAGTTAGGTCAACTTTTTTTTTTTTTTTTACACAGTGTAATGATAATAATAATAATAATAATAACAACAACAATAATTAATACTAAAAAGAAGCTAAAAATAAGAAATATAAACTATATATATATTTATATTAACAAACAATAAAATAATAATCCATCCATTTATTCATCTATTAAATAACGTTATCAATCTATTTATCCATTTCATATTTATCCATCCTTAAATAAATAAATCTATCCATTCATCTATCAATCTATTTAAGAAGAAGAAGAAATATATAGAAATATGTTTAAACAAAAATATAGCATAATAATTCTTCTGTCCATTGCCCAAACTAGTTGTGCTATAGGGTTGTGGAGATGCTGGAGCCCAGAAGTATAGTAGTAGTAATACTTATAATAATAATCATAATTTCTGTCTGACAGGTCATCCTGGGAAGTCTGAGAGTTATCTGGAGGCAATCAGGAAGAACATTGAATGGCTGAAAAAACACAACAAGGAAAGCAACAAAGAAGGTAAATGTTCATTAAATATTAAAGCAGCAGACCCGTTTATTTATTTTACAGCTGCTGAAGTGGAACGGAGCATGTGCTCTGCTTTCTCTTCTCAATTTAATCATGATTGAAGCCAGCGGGGTATGTGCTCTGCCTTTTATTGTTGTTGTTTTTTGTTTTTTTGTAATATTAATCAAATTAAATTCCTTTAGGACTGAAATCAGTTTCTACATGGTAATCAGGGGTTACATTAGTGTAATACAGGCCAGCAGCCTACATGCATAACACTATTCAAAGATGGAAAATTATATGTAGATCCTCAAATGTTGCCAAAATAAATAAACACCAATTTGACAGACCATTAGCTCAAAATTAACTAACAAAGCTGTTGCTAGATTTTGGAAATGACAATGATACAAGAATACCATCTTATTCTGCTAGTAAACACACCGGTAATCCATGATAAACTGGTAAACAGCCTTATCTCGCTCTCTTAGAGCTGTTAAAGGGTTTAGCCCTAACCCAAAGTTACACACAATTCAGTGAAAACATAGAGAAGAACAGTCAAATTAAAGACTCTTTTCTTTCTCTTAATTTGCAATTAAAATAAGCGTGGGTGAGAGCGCTCATGAATATGCGTCGGTTTGATGAGCTTGGCTGTGTTACAGCAATGCAAGTCTGCTGCGTTTTTGACAAAAGATCTGTGTGCTCTTCTCTTCTTATACCTGCCAGCATGAGACTCAAACACTGTCTGTGCTCTTCAGGCATCATCTGCTCAGCTCAGAAAATGAGAGTGTGTTTGGAGATGAGAACTCTCGCTCTATTGTTCATATTCAAAACAGATTCATTAGACTGTTACCGTCTAGACGGGTGAATCATGTCCAGGTCATAAATAAAAGAATATTAATGCATAAAGCAAATAAAGACTATTTTAGTACAGTTCTCATTATTGCAATGTTTTTTTTTTTTTTTTTTTCAGAATAATTGAAGTAAAACAAACAATTCCACGATGTGTAAACACTTTTTCTTTTTCTGTTTTCTTTTTACATTACACCAATGGAAATTGTCATTTTTGCAGTATGGTAATGAGAATCTATATAGAGAAAATATGTTTCATTAATATGTTTAAATTAACATCTCAATGCAAATAAATAAACAAAGGGGGAAAATGAATCTGAGGACCTAATTAGTGCTGTCAAACAATTAATTGCGATTAATCACATACAAAATAAAAGTTTTTGTTTGCATAATATATGTGTGTGTTCTTTGTATATTTATTGTGTATATATAAATACACACATGCATGTATATATTTTGAAAATATTTACATGTATTTACATGTTTATATTTATATTAATAACATTTATATTATAAATAAATATTTTTAATATATAAACATAAAATTTTTCTGAAATATATACTTGCATGTGTGTGTATTTATATATACATAATATAAATAGCATACATACATATTATGTAAACAAAAACGTTTATTTTGGATGCTTTGAAATACTTTGACACTTTTAACTCAGAAATAAAACAAAATTATAAAACAAGTGTGATTTACTTAATACCTACAAATAGGAATAGACCAACATTTCAAGTTTTCAAAAAAAAAAAAAAGGCTAAAAAATTAAGCTAGTTCTGTTAAAAAAAGAAAACAATTGTAACAATGTTTTTTCTGTCACCTTTGATCAGTTTGAAGCATCCTTCCTGAATAAAAATATATATATATTTTTTTTAACCCAAACTTTTGAACGGTAATGTAACATCACCCATCTATGTTCATGCAACATTAAAATCTTGAGATGCGTGAGTGAGTGTTTTAAATACAGCATGAGTCATAGTCATTATGGCCACTATTACAGACATAGTCACTGAGTCAGGAAGCATGTGAGGTCTGGAGGAAACTCCACGGCTCTGTAAGGACTGTCCAGTCTTATTCCATTGTAATGGTCAGAGTAGGAAGAATCCAATGGTCAATCAATTTTGCCAGAGCCCACACACAAAAACATTCACCAACACATGCTCTTCTGATAGCCAGCCATTTTTTTCAACCCACACAATGTACTCAAAACACTTTCACACACACATGCTGTGCCAAAACTTGTGAATTTGGAAGTGGATTTATACACATTTACTGCTTTGTGAGTCTTCTGGCTTTCGGCTCTCTCCCACACACACCCACTCTCATGCAGGCTTACACTAGTACATACACTAACAGGCATTTATGGATGATCTTTGAGATCCACCGATAATAACATCATCATTTCTAGAAAGAAAACATACAATTTGGCCATCATGTGGCTTGCCTCCTACATTTCAAGTATCTGTTTAAATGGTTATAGCCTTTTAGTTAGCATAAAAAAACTACTTTGTTTTAACCAGCTTACAGATTTATATAACCCTTAACATTTCTCATCTGAAATGTGTTTGTTGCCACCCTCGTTAGATATAAAGTGTTACGAAACTGAAATTAAGTTAAAAAAATAATAAGAAACAAACAACAACAGAAATATTGCACCATGCCACAGTGTTCAGTTAATATTTTTGCAATTTAAGCAAATAACAATATGTTTCTGTAAAAAAAAAAAGTCCTGCAGAGTTGAACTGCAAATATGCATTTAATTATAAAAAAAATAAAATAAAAAAAAATAATAATAATTATGATGTCCCTCTGTTAAAAAATCAGAACAATCAAACCCTTATTTTTAAGTGGGAAATAGCATATTTATTTTTGTTTGTTTGTTGTTATTGTAGTTTTAAATAAACATTTTGTGATTTCCTTTATACATTTATAAAATAAATATTTTTGTTTACAACTAACAAATATTTGTAACAATTCCTCTTTGTTAAATCTGGTTATATTTAAAGGGGAAACATCCCTTTATTTATTTATTTATTTGTGTGTTTGTTTGTTTGTTCATTTATTGATATTGTAGTCTTAAATTCATAGTTTATCATTTCCTTTATACCTTTATAAAATAAACCTTTTTGTAATTTTCAAATAATATTTTTAATTATTCAATACATCTAACAAATATTTGTAATTATTTATCTCTGTTAAATAAGAATATTTTAACAGGGAAATATTTTTCCATTCATTCGTTTATATATCTTTAACTAAATATTTTACAATTCCCTTTATACAATTAAAAATGCAATAATAATTCAATTAACATATAATTAAAAATTGTATATTACTTTTTAAATTATTATAATAATTATACTACTTTTTATATTTTTAATATTATTGATTTAATATCACATCATGTTTTAATTCTTTGTAACATCACTGGGAAAAAATAAATAACATTTGCCCTCAGAAACTGCTAGTAAATGTCTGTACTGATCAGCTCCTGTGTTCTGTTGAAGATTATGACCTCTCCAAGCTGAGGGACTTCATGGACCAGCAAGTGGACGCGTACATCGACAAAGGCATCCTCGAGAAGGACGAAGGTGACGTTATCAAGAGAATCTACGGAAGCCTGTAGGAACCACAAGTCCAGCTTCACATGTAATAGTGTAACAGTTAGACTATCTACTAAATATACTTGGACCGGGCATACTAACACAGATCCTAAAGCTTAACTCCTAATAAACAAGATTTAGTCTGCAAGTCTCAGACAGTATTTCTGCAGAATAATTCCCTTCAGAAGGCAATATCCTCTCTCAGTGCAGTCAGCAATAGAACACGATCTAGTTCTAGATAAGCCACAAATCACATTTGAGTTGTAAGTGTTCTTACGCATTAGGACAGAACAACAGCACTGGCTACTAGAGGAATGAAATTCGGTGGATTTTTTTGGTATGACTTTGCAAATCAGTGAAAATAGAAGCTTTTGCACCTGTCCCTCTTTTGCAATAGATTTTTACAGCATTATATGCATATACTGTATCTACGTAACATTCATTCATGTATGGTGTTTAGCATTTTCTCCTCTTATTTGATGAAGAAGAAGAATCTGTATTATTGTTTCTCAACCAACCAACCAAAAAAAAAAAAAAAATCAGCTCGACTGTCAGTGAATTGCTTTACTCCTCTGTTGTTGTTTTGTCTCCTAGTCTATCGGGGGCAGTCTTTATATCTTTATATCTCCCTTCTCTATCTTAACTTTGGTTTCCTTTCTCCACTATTTTGACTCTGTATATTCCACATGCTATAGATTCACAAAAATCTAGTATTTTTAAATGTAAATATTGTGATTTTTTCCAAAAATCTATTAAACATTGCCTTTCTTTAATTACTTCACTTCTGTGGTTGGCATTTTGAAAGTGTTTGATCCTTCTATAAACCAGTTTATAATTTGAAATCAAGAAAGATTTTAGATTGAAACATTGTTTAAACAGCTTAGATAGGTGACTACAAAGTTTTCAATCAAATCTCTAAATTCATAAATTGTTTCATATCAGCAGTGGTTTAATATAATGTGAATTCTGTGTGTAATAATGGGAATAACGATGTGAACTGTGTCCTCTAAATCATGCGGCATTTATTTATAATTGATTTTAAACTATTTGGAGGCTACTGTTTATATTAGTAAAAAAGTAACATTTAAAATACATTTATTTCATACTAAGAATAGTTCAAATCAAGTTATTTACTGATGTATCGCTCAAGACTTACTGATATAAAAATGATCATTTAACTTTATTTGGAGTACTACTTTTGCACAATGCACATTTCTTGATATTAAGCCTAAAATATTGTTTTAATGAGACGATTGTATGATCCTTGAATAATATTGGCCTTTAAAAGCAAGATATTTAAAGTGCATCTAAAGTATACTTGCAATAGTTCCACTTTAGCACAAATATTTCAGTATATCTTTATTTGGACTTCAGCACTTCTTCTGTAAGTTCATCAAGTAGCCAAGAAACTCAATTCAACTATAAAACAGATCCAAACTCAAATTCTAATGTCGTCATAATTTTGCTGCAGCTGTTGTGTAAAGTGAACTCAATAAAACCACAGCGGTTTGGGATACATTACATAAACCTAGGTTGGGTGTCATTTTTATTGGTGCAAGTTTCACATGTTTTATAGCTTATATTACACAACAGCTGTTGTTTTCTTATGACTACATCCTTATATAAAATTCTTAATTCATAGTTTACATTTTCCCCAATATATTTTAATCCTAGGCTATTTCATTCTGAGTCATATTTAGCAATACAGCTAAAATGAAATGTTGCAACTTTTTTTTACCACAAGTTTATTTCCCAAAGGGCTGTTATCTAACAAATCTGTACCGCCTGGAATGCTTGTTAAAACTTCTATGGTGATGCTGAAAGGAGAGATCCATCCTATAATAACCCAAAATTTTCTTGAAGATCTATAATCCAAAAAACAGGAAGCTCTTCATTTACAGAAGCATTTATTCTGCATAATCCAAATCAAACAGCACAGTAAAATATTTTTATTAAACCCCAACACACAAAAACACAACATTCACACCAACACAGCATTATTTATCCCTTTCAAAGCCACACATAAAGCTTTTATAGGCAAAAAACCCCCCCAAAAAAACAGATAAAATCAGCAGGCAGCCACACAGAGTCCGGGATGTTAAGTTACGTTACTGGACAGACAGCAGATACAATGTTTTATATGAGCAGAGGTTATCATAAGTTTGTGATCCACATGTGGATGGCTATTGCTCTTCCTAAAGAAGACAAGCTCGGCTGTAGCTTCTTTAATGTTATGCGAGATGGAGAATTGATGATAAAAGTCAGAAATAACATCTCTATAATACTGCTGAAGAAGGCAATGATGGACCTTCAGCACAAGAGTATGGCATGTGGTCCGGTGTTGCAGTTTGGGTAAAGATAGAATTAAAAAATGAGCAGGCAAACATGGATGGAAAGATGAAGATGGGTCATTGTCAGCGCTGCAGGTAAACAGATGAAGAAGAATCCATCAGATCTCCTGATATGATGACATTGAGCTTTCTGGGTCATCTTCCTCTCTGAAATTAAACACAAAAAACAAATATATATTTTTTTACAAACAGCTGAATAAATATACACACACACACAGCAAATGTGTCAATTTAATATGAAGCTTAAAAGAACAGTGAATTTTAATGTGAATTCCTTGTTGATCATTTTAGATATAAACTCCCACTATTGAAATATATAAGAAAACCTGGAAAAAAATTGAGTGTCCAACTCAAACCTTTTTCAGTAATCAAAGTTAACAGGGTTTAAAAAAAAGTAATAATAACTCTGTCCAATTGAGTTATCATAGGCCACGTTCTCATTGTTTTTGGCCTCTCCGATATGACTATAAAATAATAATACTATTGTACTGTAAAGCAAACAATAAGAATGAATGAATTTTATCAGACACACTTTAAGGTCTAATTCTCATCATTAACTACGACTTTTGCCTCAAACTCAAATTTGCTGATTAATTAATAGTTTGTAAGTAGTTAAAGGAACACTCCACTTTTTTTGAAAATAGGCAAAGAGTTTTTATATTTTTTCTATTTAAAACTTGACTCTTCTGTAGTTACATCGTGTACTAAGACTGACGGAAAATGACGCAGCGCCTGAAAATAGTCCCCAGCTAGGTAACTAGTTATGATATAGCTATCATTTCTACTTTCAGGCGCTGGGTAATATCATTGCGCCTGCTGCACCCATGGTACGGCAGCAAAGTTCCTTGATTATTACGCCAGAATGAGAGTATAGTTCCTAGACACATCGGCCTGGAAAATTGCAACTTTTCATTTTCCGTCAGTCTTAGTACACAATGCAACTACAGAAGAGTCAAGTTTTAAATGCTAAAATGTCGAGACTCTTTGGTCATTTTTGAGCGAGATGCTAACGGTCTAATCAGATTCAATGATCTATGCTAAGCTACGCTAAAAGTGCTACCGCCAGACCCGGAGACCGGCTGAATGGATTCAAAAACGGTAAAACTCAATTGTTTAACTCTTGGAGAGTTGGAAAATCAGCCTATTTTCAAAAATATTGGAGTGTTCCTTTAAGTTTAGGTATTGGGTAGAATTAGGGATGTAGTAGACTATGGTCATGCAGAATGAGCTTTATAAGAACTAATAAATAGCCAATATGTTAATAATAGGTATGCTACTAAGCAACTACTTAATAGTGAGAACTGTGTTACCATTTTATTTATTATATTTCACAACTGTAAAATTACAATATTGATATTTAAATTATATATATATATATATATATATATATATGTGTGTGTGTGTGTGTGTGTGTGTGCTTCACTCTGTGCGCACACTAATTACAGAGGAGAAAATTGTTTATTACGTTTGAAATATGGATAACAAAAACGCATGGATTCACTACAGGAGGCCTTTATTCATGCCCTGTAGCCGTGTGAGGCAAGTTTTATTATGGATGCACGCACTTTATTTGACGTCTTGTGGACTGTTTAATAGAAACACCCACCGCAATGATAACGCTTGGAATAGCCAGGACAATTTTTAGTATAACCCAGATTCATCTGAAAGAAGAAAGTCATATACACCATGGATGCCTCAAGTGTGAGTAAAACAGGCTAATTTTCATTTTTGGGTGAACGAACCCTTTAAATGTGAAACTAAAACCACCAGCAGGTGGCAGCAAGTCACTGTTATTAAGTAAGTCATTGCGATTGAACTAAATCATTTAAACGGTTGATTCATTCAGGAACGAAAGTCATGTTGCTCAGAGGCGCAAAAAAGCGTTGTGGCTGTTTGGAATTATTTTTATAGTCAAAATTGCCCGAAAACAGGCAATATGCTGTCTAAAACGTACGTCTCTTAATTAACCTTGTTTACTGAACTGTTGTATATATAAAAAAAAAATTTAAAAAAACATTTGTAATCAGGGTAATTTCAGAAAAAAAAAAAAACTCTTCGCGTGAAATTGATTAGCTATATAAAAATATATACGTTTTCTGCCTCCATGTCTTGAATTTTGTGATCTTTCTAAATGTATTTTTATAAACTGAATCATGCAGTGAAAGAACACACTCTACACTAGTCTAGACTTCACATAATACGTGCACTTTAGGTGTTTAGAATGGTTTTTGCTAAATACTCGATAATGTCAAATTGCACATCGTTAAAACAAAAATTACGATACTGAGGGACAGGTTATCATTAAACCCTTAGATAAAGCTAACTATTTTAACACTTTTTTTTAATTAATAAAGTGAATAATTTAAGATCTAACATGTATATTAATGACTCACGATTAGTGTAGTGTATCCCTATTGTTAAAATGATGAAAGAAAATGTTGTTTTAATTTTCATCCTATTGATCAAAACACAGTAGAACAGATGTTGCTTTCAATTCCAGATGATAAATCTTATGGAGTTGATCATCTAGATGGCAAATTGCTAAAAACAGTAGCTAATCAGCTTGCTCAACCAATCTTTCATATTTAATAGATGTTTGCTTAGTGGTGTATATCCGAATCTATGGAAAGAATCTAAAATTATACCATTACTTAAAAAGGAAAAAACAGACTTTTCAGGATCTAATTGTAGGCCAATTAGTATTCTTCCTATTTTGAGCAAGCTCTTGGAGAAAATTATTTTTAAACAAATTTTACAATATTTTAGAATCAATGGATTATTTACTAATGCACAACATGGTTACAGACCAGGACACTCCACAAGTACTGCTCTTATGCCTCATTTCCACTGAGCAGTACAGTACAGCACAGTACGATTCGTTACGGGTAACCCTGATCAGGCTTGTGTTTCCACCACCAAATACCCTTACCTGATAGGCGTGGTGTATGCCGGAAAGTAGCGATCAACAATAAAGCGCGACAATAAGCACAACTCTGCCTCTTTTATGTCATTTAATGAACAATAATAGCCATTATAAAAGTATAAGTACGAAGTATAAGAGGCTTATATAAGAGGAAATAAAGACAAAGGCAAACAATTCACAGTCAAACGTTTGCTACAAAGTCAGCACTGCAAGTTACTACGGTAAAGTTCAAAATAAATATAAAGTTAAACTTTGTGTTCAGTCAAAACGATATGACCAGGAACAAATAATGGGAAGTCGTGGCCTAATGGTTAGAGAGTCGGACTCGTAATCGAAAGGTTGCGAGTTCGAGCCCCCGGCTGGCAGGAATTGTAGGTGGGGGGAGGGAATGTCCAGCGCTCTCTCCACCCTCAATACCACGACTGAGGTGCCCTTGAGCAAGGCACCGAACCCCCAATTGCTCCCCGGGCGCTGCAGCATGGCTGCCCACTGCTCCGGGTGTGTGTTCACGGTGTGTATGTGTGTGTGTGTGTGTGGATTTGTTCACTACTCACTGCTGTGTGTGTGCACTTGGATGGGTTAAACGCAGAGCACCAATTTCGAGTATGGGTCACCATACTTGACAATACGTCACGACTTTTTTTTTTTTAAATAATACATTCATGGGACCACGAATGCCTGTTAAATATACACAAAACTAATTGATTCTTGTTTAATCACTATAGAGACATCAGAGCCAGCGGCAAATGTCGGAAGGACTAGTCGAGAGTAAGGCTGCTCGAGGCGGATACATGAGCACGGAGCACCCGGTGATTGCCTAGTTTCGAAATCGGCATAGCAAATTTTCAAATAGGCACTATATCGTTATAAATAAACCGCAGATTTGAGTTTTAAACAACTACATTCTCATCTGAAAACCTCTTAAAACTACATTTCATGACAGAATAACAAAATATTTAATATTTTGAAAATTACGCGGGTTTTTGGGCAATGACGTTTCACAGGTCCACAAAAACAGACAAACACATATTGAGAAAAGCTTATTTGTGTGAAAATATGAAAGTATAAAATACACATTTTTTGTGTGTTTGCGCACTCTTGATGTAATAAGCAGAACACAGTGGACGGGTGAAGGAGAAGCTTTATCCCCTAATATCACGCAAAAGTGAGGATTCTGGTAAACCAATCAACTTCTGCAGTGAGTTTAGCATCACCCTTTTGGTACCCTTTGCTGTGCTAGGTACCCCAATGAAAGGGTACCAAAAAGTGGTACGGTATGGTTCGCTATTTTGGTACCATTCACAACTTCTGACAATGGAAACGGACATAATTGCATACCGTACTGTACCGAACTGTACCGCTTGGGTGGAAGCGAGCCATTATACACATGACAGACGAATGGTTAGCAACCCTAGATAAGAAATTGGTCGGAGCTACAGCAGCTTTTGATGTTATTGATCATGAAATTGTTGTTGCTAAACTAAAATGTTATGGTTTTTCACTCACAGCTCTTGACTGGATTGAAAGTTATCTTTCTAATAGAAAACAGAGTGTTTCATAATGGATCTTTATCGGAGGCTAAAAATATCGACTGTGGTGTACCACAGGGTAGTTGTTTAGGTCCCTTATTGTTTTCCATTTTTATAAATGATTTACCATATGTTGTTGATAAGGCAAATATATACAATGTTTTCCACGGCTCACACATTAACTGAGCTTCAGGAAAATTTAAGTGATGAGTTGTTAATAATTCCGAAGTGGGTTCGAATGAATAAATTGATTTTAAATTTAGAAAAAAAACAAATGTATTGTTTTTAGTAACAAAAATAGTATGACTAAAGCTGCTGATTTGAATTTATTTATTAACGGGTTGACTTGACAGCTTGACAATACGTTGTCCTGGTCCAAACAGATAATATAGTAAGTACTATGGGAAAAGGTATAGCGGTGGCCAGGAAATGTTCTGCATTTATCCCACCTTCACTTTTAAAAGATGTGGTACAGTCATTAGTTTTATCGCATCTCAAGTACTGCCCTATGGTATGGTCAAGTGCTTCGGAGAAACACCTAAAAAAAACTTCAGATGGTTCAGAACAGATCAGCCAGGCTAGTGCTTCATTATCAGTTTCGGGCCAATGTTAGTGATATGCATAGAAAGTTGTGGCTACCAATGAAGGTTAAATTACAATTACGATTGTTGGTATATTTTTTACAAGGTATTCAAGTATCATACTTTTTTCTTTGAAAAGCTAGTTTATGTTGGACTTAGACGTGATTATAAAACACGTCAAGTGAGTAGGGATCAACTTTTTTTTTACCGCGTCCACAAACAAATTTGATTAAAACGATTGTACTTTATCGAAGTTCTGTTGCTTGGAATATGGTTCCCATAGATATAAGAAAGAGTAACTGTACATATGTATTTCAAAGAAAACGTGAAGATATGCTTATATGTAGACGTATATTTTAAGTGCTGCTTCTGCTAAGATGTATAGTTTGTGATGTTTGATAGTCAATTTGCTGTTTTTATTTTTTATCTATTTGTACGATTGTCTGTTCTGGATTGAGTTGAGGACCCCAGAAATACTCGTAACCACTCTGTGGAAGCTAAAGGGGATCCAAATAATCAATAAACAATTACGATATAGCGCAGACGATATATAGCACACATATACTTACAAGACTGCCTACTACAAGGCAATGCAATTGACTTCACATTCCATTTACAATGTAAATAAAGTTGAAGAAACATGACTGCAATTATTTTAATGTCTTTCTTGACTCATTATTTGTAAGTTAAAAGGGATTGTCCACCCAAAAGTCACAATTCTGTAATCATTATCAAACCAAATAGTTTTGGTTCCCATTGACTTCCATTGTATTTTGTCCATACAACTGAAGTGAATGGGAACAGAAATTGTTTGGTTACCAAATAAATATCTTTTTATATTCCCCTAACAATAGTCAGTCATACAGGTTTGAAATAACATGAGGGTCAGTAAATGTCAAAATTTTCCCTATTTTGACTTCTGGTAATTCCCCAAACAGGCTGTTTAAACCAGCATGTTTTCCAGTCAATAGTTTTTGGATTGACAGTTTCTGGGAATGCATATGGAGAAAACAACAACTGATGATCAGTGCTGGTCATCGATCATTTCCATGACTCAGTCACAGCCTTGATCTGATGAAAACATTACTTCTGTTTGATCGGTGCATGTAAAGGACAATGGTGTTTCAGTGTGAGTGTGTAGCAGAAGCATGGTTGAGCGCACATGTACTGAGGGTTTGACTTCCTTTCCAGAGATTCATGCTTAATTGAGCAGTTTTCTGCCATTGTGCTCATATCTCTTACACCGACTGAGGGAACATTTGTTCCCTCATCTGTTATCGAACGAATGAGGGAACATATTACAGGAAATTAATTCCAGGAATGGTTCACACAATAATCAAAATAATTCATTCACATTCACAATAGAATGCTGTTCCAGCGGATGACGTAGGACGTCAGCGTAGCATAAGCTCCAGTGAGAATATACTAGTCTCGCGAGAAAAAAAAAGTTTACAGGAGCAAAGGAAGAAAAGTTTCCTTACTTCAACAAAGGAAAACCAGTCTCCTCTTGGCTTATATCGAAGTCTGACAAGTCCTTGTTTTCTACTTCTAATTCATAACCAGTGTTTAGTTTTGCTCTCTCCTCTTCCGCATTCATCACTTTTCACTGGAGCGTACGCTATGCCCACGTCCTACGAATGTAGGTTTATCAAATTTGAAATTTGGATATTTTTTTTTTTTACAAAAATGCATTCACTACAAGAGGCCTTTATTCAACCACTGGAGCCACGTGAGGCACTTTTTATTATGGATGGATGCGCTTTATTGGACTTATTTTGGACTATTGAAAAATAACACCCATTAACTGCCATTATAAAGCCAGGACATTTTTAAATATATTTCCAATTGGATTTGTCTGAAAGAAATAAGTCATATACTCCTAGGATGCCTTATGGGTAAATTATGGGGTAATTTTCATTTTTGGGTGAACTATCCCTTTAAGTTTGAGCCTTCCTTTTTCTTGAGCTTCACACAGAGAACAGAGTTTAAAGAGATAGAAATGAAAATTCTGTCATCATTTACTCACCCTCAAGTAGTTCCAAACCTGTATGAATGTCTTTGTTCTGCCGAACACAAAGGAAGATATTTTGAAGAAAGTTTGTAACCAGGCTGTTTTGGGGCACCATTGACTTCCATAGTACAAAAAAAATAAAAAATACTATGGAAGTCGATGGTGCCCCAGAACTGCTCGGTTTCTCCCACATATCTTCTTCTGCGTTCAGCAGAACAAAGACATTCATACAGGTTTGGAACTACTTGACGGGTTACAACCTGCAATTTACTGCCATCAGCGGAGATGTGTGCCAAAATGCGGCATTTCTTGAGCGAATAAATGCATGGGTTTTTAGCTCTGAGACAGACTGGTTTTATTCTCAGAAACATGTCAAGTATATGTTTGTCTAAGAATATATGACAAACAACTTTCATTGCCCCATAACTATGGAGGACAACAAGGCTTCTCTCTAAACACTACTGCCTTATCCACTAAATGTGCACACACACAAATCTGGATTGATTCAGCTAAAATAAAAACTGCAGCATTTCAGACTGATGGACAGATTTCTTACCACAGGTCAGCAAACCTCATCTCTGCTTCAGTGAGCTTCCTACCCAGACAGCATTTTCACAAGTTTGCTGCTGACCAAAATAGTGCTCAGGATCATTTTTTAAAAATGGCGTGGGTCTTCTAAAAACACTTAAGATTTTAAATATGTAATTATATAAAGACTATTTTACTTAATATTTTTAAGTTGCATCACATATGATTATTAGAATATGACATCTTTAGCTTAGCAACATGCTACCATCAAACTCCTTATGGGAAATTTTCATTACTTTACAAGGTACATTAGCGTTCAAATGTTGTCAGTAATCTTTTTTTTTACAGTAAAATCAGCAATATTATTACAATTTGAAAACTGTTTTTTATTTGAATATTTTTTAAATATTATTTACCCCTGTGATGGCAAGGCTGAATTTTTTTAACAGCATTTACTCCAGTGTTCAGTGTCACATGATCTGATGACCTGACCTGAGCTCATATGAGCTAATTTGGTGCTCAAGAAACATTTCGTTTTATTATGAATGTAAAAAATGATGGTGAACAGTATAAATGTCTTGAATGACACTTTTGTCCAACTGAATGTGTCCTTACAAAATAAAAGTATTAATTTCTTTAAAAAAAAAAAGTACCTTACTGACCACAAACATTTGAAAGGCAGCACAAGTTATTTTTTTGTAGACAACACTGATCTCAAACCCCCCTGCATTGTTACATTCAGTAGCCCTCGTTCTAGCTATGTGGCAGGAAGAACATGTCTTCTGTAAATTAATAGACATAATGGTATAAAGTGTGTTAATTTTTAGTTGGGATGCTGCCTGAAAGTAGACAGCAAGGCAGCTTTCTAGGGTTTGGGACAGAGTTTCTGTTCATCGTTATTAAAGAGGTCAGTAGGTTAATTAAAATAAGAGAAGATCATGCCGGTCAAAGGTTCATTTACCTCCCACCATCCTCTTTCAGTTTGCGGGCAGCTTGTTTGGACTGTTTGATCTGTAAGTCCAGCCGGTGTAAGTAGTCTTTAGCTGACAGCTCTTCTACCTGCACGGGTCGGGTGTTGGGCTCCGGGGCGGCCGGTTCTGGTGGGGGTGATGGAGCGTCCATGTCCTGACTCATGCACGGAAACTCCTGCAGCGTGCTTCCCTCGCTGTCAGGTGACTCCAGAGACAATCCGTTAAAGAGGGAGCGTTTTTCTGACTTAACAGGAATATTTAGAGTGTTTCGCAGGAATATGCAGTCATTGCTGAATAGTTTATTGACTCGTTTAATTTGCTCCATCTGTGTAAATAAAGAAAAAAATAAGAACATGAAAATATAAAAAATAAAGTTTTATTTTCAAGAAACACAAATATATCTATATAGTGTTTGCTTGTTCAACACCACCAGTGTGTGTCTAATGTAACTAATCAAACTACATGAGCAAATATTTGTTTAGAGATCAAGAGCTAAGTTATAATATGTGATTTCCTTGGATGAATCCAGAAAATCAGTTTACACATATGTGATGTCCAAATCTTTCATCAGACTCGGTAATGGCATGATGTTTGGTATTTTGATCAATGAGTTTTTCACAATTTTCATTATTCATTACGTTTCATTATGTCTGCACGGCCGTATCATAAGAAATCATATCTTATATTTGTACAAAGTCCCAGCCTGGGCTGCATTTCCGAAAAGCATCATAAGCCTAAGTACATCGCAGAACCACTGCCACCAATGGAGCTACGATACAAAATTTGGGGATTATAGGACATGATACACAAACGTCACACGTATGATGCCTTTTTGACCTAAAATACTGCAAGACGTTTTCTGTTTTGAGACACAGCCTATGCAACAGCATGGGCCCAAACTTGCAGGTGCCCATGTCTACGATGGTCAAAAAAAGACCCCACGCTATTATGATGCACAACAACGTTGCCTAACTAGTGAGTTTACTAGGTTTTGAAACGTCATTGGCCCAAAAACTGCTGCAGGCGCTTATAGTGTCCAAAAATATGGTCTAGATAGGCAGCTCACTAGTAAATGTACAACAACGCTGAGCATGTAACTTAAGGGCATTACTAGGCCGTGGTTTCTTGTATGTGTGTGTTTATATTGATATGTGGCTCATATTCTTACCGTAACACCATATTTGAGCGCTATACCCTGCAGTGTGTCCCCGTCTGTTACCCGGTGCTCTGTGTATTTCTCTCCTAACGGCGCAGTGACGCTCGCGGTGCTGCCGTATGAACGCGTCTTTGTCCGGGCCAAACTCTGCGACAGTTCGCTGTCCGACTCCGAACCGGACCGGGATCTGGGGAACAACGGCTGTCCGTACCGTCCGCTTCCTCCATCCTCCCGCAGCGGAGGCAGCACCGGAGAAAACTCCGCCATCTTCAATCCTTTATTATTAAAGCTGCCGTGACGCGCGCGCTTCACCACCAACACACCACTATTATTCACAGGATACAAATACGCATGTTTCCAGCGTCACACCCCGAGCAGCGCATTTTCAGCGGCGATATTTAGAGGAAACGGGAAAGGTGAGTGATTTTTCCAGTCGCCATTGTCGTTACCGCGGGCCTGCCTGCGCGAGAGACGCTGTCCGTCCAGTGAAACCTGATCTCCGCGCGTGAGAAGATGACACCCCTGTCTAGCTGCAAGGTTACAAATGGAATGTGACGTCGCCAGGCAGTCGACCAATCAACGACGCGTCCCTTGCAGCGTAAATTCTCAAACGTGCAATAAATCTTATATATTTTATTTTTAATTTAAATAGTGTACATTTGTAAGCATCTATTTAGAAAGGAAAGGGGATACATTTTATAAGGATACTTTCAAAGTAAAAAATCACAAGCAAAATAGGCCTCCCTGCCTGCTTCAAAACAGGAGTAACTTACACGTTCAGAATATGTTATAGTAGAGTCAGTTTTAAAGCTGCTTCGTTTAGAATGTTGTGAGTTATTTGTTAAGAATCGCAGCTGTTCATTTGCGCTGACTGAAGAATTATAACACTCTAATGTGACCAAACAATTACAGGACACTCTGAAATGCTTTCAGATGTTATAGGATGAACTATATGCTCGTGACTTGACTGAACGACATTAGCCTACTGTGCATGCAGTGATCTACATAAGTCTGCTTATGCAGCCTATCTAATCTTAAACACTGACAGTAGGTCACAAAATATAAGCGTAAAGATATTAGTCGCTGCAGATTCCTCAGTTAACAAAAATAAATAAATATGTCTAAATTACACAATGGAAAATGGAGAAAATGGGAGGGGGGATAACGCTGAGATGTTTCTTGATTTTTTTTTAAACCTCATGACCTGGTTTGGGGAAAAAAAGAGGAAGCAGGTGTCTACAAGTTGCTGGTTTGTGGTTGCACAGGTTCAGTTGTAGGCGAGCAAACAATCAGAGGGGAAACAGATTCAACGGACCACAACATCGTTTCACTTTTAACAGTGCTCTCATAGGCCCTACATCTTTTCTGATTCCCAGTTATCTATTGTGCCTGCAAATTGAAACTCTGATGAGGGAAACTGGACTGTTGTAACTTTTTAGGTTGTTTTTAACTCCGTGTGTGCATTAGTCACTTCTCACAGTTGTGGCAATAAGCTTAATTCACTGTCCTGTTTTGGGCAATCTCTGGGATTCCAGTACAAGTACATTTAAAAGTGGTACAACTTCAAGTTTTAATTCCACCCGTTTAACTGCTGACTGTGATACTTATTTCTCAAGATTCCTCAAGATCTGCCACTTTTAATTTTAAACTGGAATGAAGACAAGGCTGTAACAATGTTCAATGGATTGTGGTATCATTTAACAACATACGGATAGATTAGCTGACAAAATGTTTCCAAAAGACTACACAAAAACTAGATACAAATGTTATCGGACCTTTAAACATTGCATGCCACAGCCTCATTTTTATACAGGGGTGAATTGCCCTAATGTGGGTCATTTTTTGCATTTTAGACTTCTTTGACATATTGCGATGTGTAGCCAAAACATTAAATCCACACCCAATATCGTTTTAAAAACCCCAGGATGTGTCGTAATCAAATCAAAAGATGAAAATCCAGATGACACATTTGTCAAAGAAATGACACAGAAGTGCACTTAGTGCAAGTCATCTGAGAAAATCTACAGCTTCCTAATGTGGGACAGTTGGGTTCCTATTTTGGGACACTGGAAAGTCTGTGATAAAATAAAAGGACAAATAAATCATCTTGATTTAGCCTATGTTGAATAGTAAAATCTTAAAACAAATTTTAGGCTAGATTCAACCTGAAGTCGTGCAGTGAACTGCTGTTAAAAACATAAGACCATTTTGCCTAATATTTTCTATTTTACTAAAACATCAAAAAAAAAATTTTTTTTTTAAATATATCTCCAGCCTGCACAAACTTTAATAGAAACAACCTGCAGAGGTTAACCCATTACATCTCTGGAAACAAGCAGTCATCATCATCATGTCCCCATCTGCAATAACTGTCACGATACAGGCTAGGAGACACAGAGGTATGTGGTCAAACAAGGGTATTTATTTGAAAGAGACTGAGGAGTAACGAGAGGTGAGTGAAGCACAACATGACAAGGTCCTGATGGCTTAGCTTGCAGTGACTGATTGTGATCTCTTGCAGGAATCCGGGGAGCGGTGGAGAAACTGGAACTTCTGAGGTAAGGAAGCACACACGTAAATACAAAGGGGTCTATCTTGGTTTAAGTATGTGAACAGTAGACTGGACAAGGAGGGAGTGTTGCGAGAGAGCAGATATAGACGGGCTTGATGAGGCAGCAGGTGCGAGGAATCAGAAAGCAGGTGATGAGCAATAACGAGGAGATCGTGAACAGGTGCGTGTGGAGACTGGGCTGGTGACAGAGACTCCCTGACAATAACAGCATTCTAATATTGCATAGCAACACTAAAACCCTGTAAATAACCATCTTTGTCCCCACCACACATTTTGGACTGACTGAAGTGCTGTCCCACTTTTCAAAACCATATTTCCTAAAGTGGGACACTAGGAAATTTGATTAAAATATAAAATACGTCGTTTATGTATACAAAGTTATACTATTTTTTAATGGACAAACATTTCATAAGCACATTAGCGCCAAAATTAGCGGGATTGTTTTGTTTAAAATTTCTTTATACTCTTTAATATCATGTTTGTCAAATCTCTATGTCACTGACCTTTGCATGGTCTTCACAAAAGGTGCTTCCCGTTTGATGATTGCTCCACCTTCATAAATGACTGTACATTTGAGAAGTAATATAATTTTGATCACATGACACCACAGCTTTGCTAGTCCATAGTTTCACTGGCTTTCATTTATTTACAGGTGTCCCACATTAGGCAGTGTCCCACTTTAGGGCAATTCACCCCATGTACAATTCTATATTGCGTCTAAACTGACTTCTGAACATCATTGAAGTTCTTAGCTTTGGGCACAAGAGTTTTGTCCCAAAAAGGATTGCTGCAACAAAGTTGTAAGCATTCTCTGGAATGGCATTGTGTGCCACATTATGTTTCTCTGGAATATCTAAGCCTGTTAACTGGAATGGGGCGTTCACATGTTCCTGGCCATATTGTATACTGTTCATCTGAGAGTATAAAGAACCGTTCTGCCCCCTACAGGAACGCACAGGTACAAGTGCACATGCATGGGATAAGATAGATGCATTCATTGCTCTAAATACAAACCAGAATGATTATTATTATTATTTATTATTTTATGTTGCCTTTGTATCTAGTAATTTGTCCCGACTAAATAAATGGCGTTTATATACTCTATGTGACTTTATTGTCAATCGAGGTTGCGGTCCTTAGGAGCAGCAGGTGCTGTATGTTACCCAATACCCTCAGCAGACAATAGACCTGCTGCTCTGCCTTACAGGCCTCCAGTGAAGCTCATTACTGGATGACTGAATTAATCCGCACTATGATTTGTTTATGTTTGAGCCTTTTGAATAATGTTTTCATAATGCCATTAGTGTATACCACTTCATACACACATGCACATCTATCCTAATAGAATAGAGCTGAGGTGTGGCAGAGGGTCACAGGGTCATGCATATTTAAACAGAGAAACTGAGGGCATCACATGATATTCATTGCACCTGCTTGCAGGTGAGAAGAAATGGACAGATGTTCTACTGGAGCACGTCTCCTAATTATGGTGGATGACTTCTTACAGACATAAAGAATCCCTTGCATTGATCATTAGAGTGGCAAATAAAGATTATTTAAGCTTTCAAAATGCCAGATTATAGGGTGTTTACTTTGTAGAGACAGGTTAAACACACTATGGCTGGATAACAGCATAATTCGCCAGCCTTTTTTTTTCTTGATGGAATGTTATTGTTCTTTATATCATGATCTTTATAATCTTTATATACATTTTTGGTGGTATTTTTATCTAAAACTACATAATGAATAAAAATAAAACTTGACTTGTAAATAAAATGTTCCTAAACCTTTTAAAAAAAAACTAGGCTAAAACAAAGCCTAGTTTTGTTTTAAAAGGTTTAGGAAAACAAAATGTCTAGAATTGATATCACAAACCTTTGAAGGATAAAATCACATAACATGACACTTGTTGTAAATACAGTTTTTTTATAAACAGTGTATTAATATGTAATTTTATAAATAGAAAACAAAGTGGGTTTCTGCAAACTTTTGAGAGTACATAAATAATATGTTTAGGTTACCACTGCATTGGTCTCTGGAAAAATAAGATGTGATTTATTTGATGTTATTGATATTTTCAAAGCTTATTAGCACTGCACTCTCATTATAAAAAGAATGTATTTTTTCCACCTTTAAAAAAATCCAAAGGCCACCTCAAGAAATTCACCCTAGTGCCAATTCTGCATCTACATATGGTTCCCTCCTTTTTATTGTCCTCAAGACAAAACCATAATTTTCAACCAAAATAATAGCACACCTCTTTTCAACAAGCTGCACGATTTGCCATTTTAATTCAGGTTCATTTGACAAACACTGTACTGCACTACAGTACTTGTAATAATAGTGATGCTTGGCTTAGCAGGCACTATTAAAGACAAATTGTGCGTGAGACAGGTGATGAATACAAATGTCAAGGTTTGTGTGAGCATAAGCAATCTGTGTCGGAGGGGTCACAGTGGTCTGTTTTGGATTCTGGGTGTTCTTACGGCAGGTGTTCAAGGGCCCTGGAGGATTATTCATCTGTCCGTTCTCTTGTGTAGCTCACGCAGAAGCCACACAAACACTCTTTCATTATTTATAGTTAATGAAGTGTGAAAACATCATCTGTATGCTATCAAACAAAGGAAAAAAGAAGTGTGCTGCTGTGTAGGCAGGGATTCATATACTGGTCATCTCATAATAGACTGATGTTGCCCATGGCCTTTTATCATTGGACGGTAGATAATGGAAAAAATAAGGGATGTTTCATGTCATTTTTGTTCTTTTATTCCATTGATCATCTCTTCTCTTTTTCTTGTCACTCACTTCAATTGTTATACAGTCATCTACTTCAAACATCAAAGCTCCTGATCAAACATAGGAACATGTGTCAGGTAAAATAGCTCTTTATTTACAATTCCTTGTTCAAATCTAACAAAGAATTATCAAGAGATCAGTCATTACAGTGTTTCAGTCGTACTATAGTACACATAATATAGTACAGTTATAACATAAAGCACCTCTTCATCCAAACTATTAAGCTGTCGCTTTTAGTTATGTCATTTGATGTGATTCACTGGAATAATGTAGTTCACTCACTCAGAATACAAGTATGCACTAATGTGGTTCGGTTTGGTGTATAGCTCAGAACTGATGGTGATCTTGTACCCGTTAATACTATCAGGTTTACACTGACCTCTACCGGTCGCTGCCGTTACTGCATGTAATTCGTCTTTCTGCGTGTAGGTGGCGCACATGAACAGATAATGACCTTCAGAATGTGGGGTTTGACAGCTTCTACAAACAGTAGGCTATGTCAGCACATTAAAAACTGTTATTTCCCGTTGAAAAAAGCACATTGCTAGTTAGCTGTTTGTGCACAACTGTTTGTGTGGGCTCCGTTTGTCCTGGGTTCAAATGAAATTATAAAGGAATAATTCCTGCCTCTTCATATGCATGGATGGATTCAGATGCTTCTAACCACAACCACAGTTTCCAGGTCAATGTTTAACTTCTGTCACACCTAGTGTTTGTCCTCTGCCTTACAAGGACATTTAATACAAAGGACTCGGTGTTTACTCCCATACTGGAGATGTGAGATCACACAAACACACACGCACATAATCTGTGTTAGTGTTAGTGTTGTTTCAACTGGAAAATTATTTTTAACATTTTACCCCCTAATTGTACCAAAGTTCCAGGTGGGATTCCTGGTATACCCTAGGGTTATGGGGACAAAATGTTCCCACAAAGTTAAGTTTAAACTTGTGCGGACATTTTTGGACACCTTGAAGAAACAAGCGTATAAATCATACAGAAAGTTGGTTTTTTTCTACAAATGTAGAGGTGTAGGTTTAGAGGAGGGGTTAGGGTAAGGGGATAGAAAAGGGAAAGAAACAGTTTGCACAGTATAAAAATCAGTATGCATATGGAATGTCCCCATAAAACATGGAAACCAAATGTACGTGTGTGTGTGTGTGCGTGTGTGTGTATAATGACACAGGTGTGACACAGGTATTACAAGGTGAAGGTGACTTTTCAGGACATTTACCCATGTCCCCACTTTTCAAAACGATTAAAAATCATACAGAGTGAGGTTTTTTGGGGCAAAGTTTAAATGCACAGTCTCATGTGAGGGCTAAGTTTAGGTGTAGGGCAATAGCACATACAGTTTGTACTGTATAAAAACCATTATGCCTATGGGATGCCCCCACTTTTCACAAAAACAAACGTGTGTGTGTTCTTCCCTGATAGCACACGTACATCTCTGAGACATCTATTTTACATCTGTAAGACGTATTTTTTAGTGTTTGCTCATCTGCAATACGTCTAGGACGTTTCCTTTTTAGATGTCAAATAGACATCTATTAGATGTCTTTAAATGTTTATGATTTCGAATGTATGCAAAACTGACATCTGAAAGACATCTGTCAGATGTTTGTTTACAGCAGATGCTTTCCAGATCAAGAGATCTTTAACTGACGTACTTGCAGACGTACGTGTGCTATCTGGGTTGTTTATGCAACATTGTGGGGTACAAATGTCCCCACAAGGATAGTAAAACCTGAAATGTTTGACATTGTGGGGACTGGCCTGCGGTCCCCATGAGGGGGAAAAAAATGAATAAAAATAGTAAATGATGTTTATCTGAAAGTGTAACAATACAAACAGGTTTTCTGTAAGGGGTAGTATTAGGCTTAGGGGATAGAATATGGTGTTTGGTCAGTATAAAAGTAATAGAAGTCTATGGAAAGTCCCCACAATTCACCAAAATTCGTGGGAAGTCGTGGCCTAATGGTTAGAGAGTCGGACTCGTAATCCAAAGGTTGCAGGTTTGAGTCTCGGGCCAGCAGAGATTGTAGGTGGGGGGAGTGAATGTCCAGCACCCTCTCCACCCTCAATACCATGACTGAGGTGCCCTTGAGCAAGGCACCGAACCCCCAACTGCTCCCCGGGCGCCGCAGAATAAATGGCTGCCCACTGCTCCGGGTGTGTGTTCACGCTGTGTGTGTACACTTGGATGGGTTAAATGCAGAGCACGAATTCCGAGTATGGGTCACCATACTTGGCTGAATGTCACTTCACTTCAAAACCTAACATGTGCGTGTGTGTGGATGAAAATACATACACACTTCCTCCTGTTCAGTGACAAACGCTCTATATTTTATCATCTGATGTTTTCATTGTTTTCATATTGTTCATTTACGTTTTTAAGCAGGCTATCAACTGCATTCTGTGCCACTCTCTACAACCCTCTGTTCAGTTTATCAAAGATGCAACTGTTTTGAGCATCACTGAAAACAAAATCTTCACTGAATCTGTCATTGTTTTTAGTTACTGAGGCGATGGTATCTTGATAAGTCAAGGCTCAAGGATTTTTTTTCTGTTACCATGGTTGGTGGTTCAGATATTTACTTGTCTGTACAAAATGTTCACTGGTCCTGACATTAAAAAAATGGCTTATGCAACTTGTTATAAAAATAATAAAATCATAACACAAACAAATTACAAGCACAAATAGCACAAATTAAATAGAACAAAGCTACAATTGAATTGGTGTATGTTTTTTCAGCTAGGTCTAATAATAGTATTCAGGAGAAATAATAGAGAAATTAAATGAAGTAATCAAAGTTCAGTCAAGAGCAGTGAGTGACTTTCTCGTTTTCCTTTGTTGTTTAATTAACATTAAGTTCACAAACAGCAAGTATATCAGGCTACTGTCACTTTAAGACCTAATGCATGGATCTAATATACTGACATGTCTGATTTTCTCCCATATCTGAGATATAACCAACCTTGTTTATGTGAATACTCACCATGATTTACGTAATTCATTTAGCAGATGCTTTTATCCAAGAACAAAAGCAATTGGTCAAGGAGACACCATCTTACACCCACTGAAGACACCTAACAACCATCAAAATGGGAGTGCCATTCATGCTCGTTTGCCACAGGGAGCTTCCATTGCTTCTAGTTTCCACTAGGAAGCATCTGTGGTTTGCTGGTTTCCAACCAACATCACCTATAGTCACCTGTTTCCTACATGCAGCACTTGTGTCTGCCCCTTATACCACAGGGAGCACACATACCCACTGGTTACCCACAGGAAGCAGCAGTAGCAGCCCATACTCAACAAGGAGCACCCATGATTTTCTTTCTTACAGAGAACACACTTGCCTGCCGATTTCCCACAGGGACCAGCCACGTGTTCTGGTGTCCCTCAGGTTTCTCAACCTCTCTATTTCATTCCAACCAATGGCAGTCCCTTTCAAGATGGGATCACTTGTTGGCAGTAATTACATGTGCATTGAAATAAAGCCTGATCTTAGAAGTAGAATCCCTTTCTTACATGGAGCATATGGACCTTGATATCTGATTCTTATCAGATTCGCAAAGGGAACATCTATGCCTGCCGGTTTCCTGCAATACAAAAAGAGTGCAAAATGTGTGTGCGCACACACACAAACACGGAGCTACTTCATCCCTGTTCGACTGGGTGACCTTGACCTCAGATCAGATTCTGCTCTATTTAATCTGCACATACAGTAATAATAATAATTAACAGAAATGTGTCTGTTCCTATCACTGGATGCCACAGATCCATGTACTAGATTTAATTTCAGGACCCAATTATATTGTAGAAGTTCTGAAATTTGATTCCAAGCCCAGTTGACTCATTGGTGCTGTCTACTGGAGACTGTGGTTTCTGCTTGATTCCAAACATACAAAGCCAAAATGACTTCACAGGAAGCCCCACAAGTCATTTGGGACAAGTCTAATCACAGATGATGAATACATCTGGTGAAAATATATAAGTTCAATGACGTCAGCCTCAGAGTGAAACATTTTCCATCTCTTTCTAACACACACACACACACGCACACACGCACATACACACACACACACACACACACACACACACACACACACAACTTCATGAATCATTTCCCATGTAGCAGCAGTGAGGTCTGTTAGGCTGGTGTTGGTTAAGCATGAGATAAACTCTGCAATGATGTAGTCTCAATGACATCATGTGCCTGGCATCTCCAAAATAATCCCAGAAACTGGATTTGATTAAAACAAAACCTCACCTGCATATTTCTCTGTACCTCAGAACACACTGCAGTTCTTAAAAATTGTTTCCCAGTAGAAGTGCCTGAATGATTGTAACTAGACGATTGACCGGAGAAGACGAACTGATCTATACTGATCTGAATCTCGATTTATTTTATTTATATCTTTTTAGGCTGTACTAATGTATCTTATTCAGGTCAGTACGAAATAAAAAAAATAACATGCATGTTGTGTGATCCCCCTTATTTAAAAAAAAAAAAAAAAAAAAGACATGTTGCAGATACTTTACCACAACTGCAAGTCCCTATTCTCTATCAGCCAACTATTCTTAATGTCTAGTTATTAAAAATACTGAATAATAAGTAATAAAATTAGTACTATAAAATATGTTTCGTTTCAATTGTTCTGAGTATCTTATAATAAATACTAGTATTTTATACACTGTAAAAAAAAATAATAAACTTCAGCCAACTTAAAATTTTTAAGGCAACCAGCTTCAGCAGATTTTTGAGTTCTCTGAACTTATTTTTGTAGGAGATTCTCAACTTTTTGTTGTATTAACTAAAAACAAGAAGTTGAGATAACTCAAAAATCAGCTGAAGCTGGTTGCCTTAAAATTTTAAGTTGGCTGAACTTTTTTTTTTTTTTTTTTAACAATGTAGTAACTCTGGCAAGTATTTGTTTTTATTGCTATTAAATATTACCAGTAGTGACTCCAGTGTCATTAGTCATTGAACAAACAGTATCTCTCAGGTAGTCATTGTGACTAATCGTTAGAGACAGAAAGCACTGAATCTGGGATATATGCCAATCGCTCTTAAAATAAATGACTATTGGGCAATTCATACAAAAATAGATTCAAGTTGGTATTCGGTTACTAAAAATTGTATGTATAACGTGTTTCACGTTCAGCTGACAACTCCTGTGATCTCGCAGCAGGGTTAGAGAAAGAAAACGAACTGACCATTCTGTAAAAACATACATTTATTGAGGACATCTGATACTTTACAGAGTGGTGTTATTAACAGTACATAGTAAGATTTCCTCTTCTGGAATCCAGACATATAGTATCAACATACAAAATTGCGGCAATATAAGAGGCGTTTACGGTACATGACATTTATATGTATATCTATACACGTCTGGAATCTTCTGAAGAGGATTTGAGATGGATATTTCAAATGAACTCATGGTAAGATTGCAGAGCTCTTTCTTACACGCACAAGCTTTCAGCAAAGCATGAACCTTTAACCCATAATCAAACAAAGATGGAATGAAACATGAACCATAACCTGAAAAAAAGAATTCATACACACAATTCAGCATTTGTTCACAAAGAAAAATAAAAGACAAACATAAACTCAAAGTCAATTCATACACAAGGCTCTTACAAAACAGAACAGTAAAAAACAATGAAGCTTAACGACAAGGTGAGAAAAGGAAAACTTCAAACTTGGTCCTAGCTTTTGCATTTAAAGCAGGTGTACAACATGTTCCCCTGTGTAATCCAGCTATATAATCCACACCGGGCATGCTCAGACTGCTTCGCCCGAGATGCCATACTTTTGCGCTGAAGGTCCATTTGGTGGCTTCACCACCTTGCTCAAAAACGTGCCAAAGCATCTGTGCTCTACATTATACACCACAATCAATGAACCTCGTAGGACGTACAAGCTCACAGAAAACGGCAAGCGGTATAAAGGTTAATTCAGTATTTTACACTGGTGTTACGAAAGCATGTTAGTTCGCTTTAATGAAAAGATAAAGCTTTACATTGCAAACATGCATGCGATCACAAACGGACATGCATGTTCGGGGCTCCGGCTGCACCAGGACCACTAAATGCTCACAGAATTGGTTGCTATTTAAGATGAAACTTTACTCATCCCTCTCGCTCTCATTCAACTAGTTCCCTAATTTCCTCTTTAGCACAGACCATGTGCTTCAAAAATATTCTTCTAAATAATCTAAAGGAATAATCCACCACAATTTAAATATTTTGCCATTTATTCACCCTCGTGTTGTTCCAAACCCATATCTGGTTATTTATTTTTTGAATGGGAATTTTCACACAGCTATTTTTCGAACAAAATTTGTGCATTACATTCCAAGCCATTTGGCGATTGGTTGTTGGGGAACCAATTATAGTGAACAATTTAAATTTGGTCCCAACCCGCATACAAAACTAGTCTTCACAACACATAAGGTGTTTGACAGCCATGGTTACAATATGCGAAAATACTTTAAAATTAACCATTTGCGTTCTATATAAAAAAATAACAGCATACAACTTTGAAACAATTTAGGGTAAGAAATTTAGCATTTTCTTTTAGGGTGAATTATACCTTTAATAAACTAAAAAAATGAAATCCCATTTCCTGTCTGACCTCAGCTAGATTCCTGAAAATTAGAGCATTTAGGTGTTAGTCTTTGGCATGGTATTAGAAAAGCCATTTCAGATTTATCTACAGGAAAGATACTCTCATTTAAATCTATAACTGACAACTAAATTACATAAATGCTCACTTCCTGTGTTCAAAAAAAAAAAAAGGAAAAAAGAAAATATCCCTTAGTGCATTGCTTGGTGGAAATATACCTCTAACGTTTTTAAGTCCTAAGTGAAACCTGTCAATCTTTGACATTCATTTACATACCCAAGGTTGTCATTAGTGCTGATCTAGTACAAATGTTTCCATTTTCAAAGACATTTGATAAAAATGGGGCACTGATCTTAAATTAGCACTGCAATTCCAGTATCAGCTGGTGTGTTTGGGGAATAGAAGTGAATTTTACAATGTGAATTGTCTCAATCGGCAGCAAAACCGAGGTGCAGTATGGAAGCTGAGAGTTTTTGAGACAAACCAGTTGCCCAAAGACATCCACACACAACCCACGCTGATAAAACTACAACCGCACAATCTTCTCACACACTCACGGAGAAGTTAACAGCGAGAGTATAGAGGACTTTTATTAAGGAGTGTCTGTTACAAACAGCGAGGCTCTCATTGGCTAACGAGCCAACTCTGTTCAAACCTGTGCTCCAAACCCAGCCTCGACAAATCTAGATTTAGCTCACATTAAGCGGGGAACACAACAGATCCAGTCCAGTTGAGTCTAGATTTGTTCAGAGTGAATGTGGGCGACAGGTTCTGATCCAGCCCATCCATGAAGAGATCACTATAGTGCTTGAGTGCATGTGTGTAACCGTTGCAACCTGTTTCAAAGAACTTTTACTTTTAACTTTTCAAAAGAGCAGAAAAGGTTTTACACAAGCAAAAAAAGAGTTGCAGCTATAAAAACAAACAACAATTAACAATAATAATAATAATACAACAACATAAAAAGATCATTGAGTATTAACATTAGGGAGGCAAAGTATCCAGTTGTGTCCCTTCTTCAGGTGAAGCGGCTCCCGCAGAGGGTTTGGCACAGAGAGTCTGATGAGCTTGTGTGAGAGAGAGAGAGAGAGAGGAGAATATGTTCTACGCATCCCTCTCTACTCGCCTCCGCCGCACTGAAAGAAAACAGAGACGTGTTAGTAATCAAATACATTCACAGCGTTCACGCCGTTAGAGCATGCTGAGAGCTACAAGAACCTTTAATGAGATCTGCTCATTTAAGACGCTTAATAAATCAGTGTGTTAGTCAATCCTTCATCCTGTTACAAAGCTATACACACAATTACTCATTTCAGCCAAAACTTGTTCGGTCATGAACAATCAGGTCCCCCTGCGTAAATCAGTTTCTGTTACAGTACAATAGTTTAGCCTACTGTATTATAAATAAAGCTGATATCAAAAGTTTGTTTCACATTTTATTATTTGCATGTTCTTGATGATCAAAGGTAATATGAGATTTAATAAGCTAGCTGGAAACAGCATAGCAGGATGCTGAGCAGGTAAAGAGAAAATGATAATTTCACAAAGTATAGCTTTGTTTGTTTACGATTACATGCAACATAATTTAAATGGCATTTATAGTCATATTTACACTGATTTATTGAAAGGTTATAGTTCAACCAAAAATGAAAATTCTGTCATCATTCACTTGCCCTCGTGTCGTTCCAAACTTGTATAACTTTCTTCTGTGGAAGATATTTCGAAGAATGCAGGTAGTACAATAGTACTCGCGTAGAAGAACAGTTTTGGTGCTCATAGACCTTGTATAGCCAAAAAAAAAAAAAGTCTGGAGACATTTCCCAAAATATATTATAATATCTATAATTCCACAGAAGAAAGTAGGTCATACAGGTTTTGAATGACAGGGTGAGTAAATGATGACAGGTTTTTATTTTTTGGGGGGGGGTGGATCATACCTTTAATAGTACGTATGTGTGAAATTATAAGGTTTTCTAATCAGGCACTGAACGGAGTACAAATTAAAAGACGTTTTAGCCAATGGAATTGCTAGGCAGACTTATTTGTAAATGACAAATGGCCCATCTAGTCTATCTCAGATCCAATTAGGTTTTTAATCAGCCTGAAGGGAAACGATAAAAGATTTATTTTGAAGGTACTAGGCTGATAAGCGGCCTAATCACTAGATTTCGACAAAATTGTAAGGTTAGCTTAAAATGCATAGAAGCAAGTAAACTAGATATTCACAACCAACTATGAAATAATCAGTTGAAGAGAAGGTAGAGATTTTATTCAGAACCAGTTTAATGTATTTAAAAAACCTTAGGTTTTGAGAACAGGTATTGCACATGCCAACGTGGACAGAACACCATATTAAAATACTCTGACCTTGTTTGTAGAAATACTTGTTCAGCAGTGCAGCAAACAGAAGTGACTTTTCTTTTAAGTGAATCACAAACATTCAGTACTTCCTGATTCCTTAACGAATAATGCTAATGAGTAGGATTTTATCAAATCAAACACGTACAACTTGTGGCATTAAGTGTTTTGAGATTTCCAATCCATATTAGTAAGCTATTCGCTTTTGGACAGAAATTCTACACATACTAATTTCTGCAGGGTTCTTTCTAAGTTGGCAGTTCTTAGACGGAACAAGCAGCAAAGTGGACCAGACTTTATTGCGAAAGTCAAAAGACCGCCTACATAAGACTACCGCTCTGAACTGTAGCGTGTTAGTGTATTTCCAGTTGTGGATTGTGTTTGGTTAATCAGTGTTGACTAGTTCACTTCTATATAAAAGGTCTGAATTCACAACAGTGAGGATCTGATAATTTATCACACCCTGTATAACCTGTCCAATGTACAGGTGAGTTAAACAGTCTTTAACAAAACACACATCACCTTTTGAAATGTGCTGTTAGCATTCATGCCAAAAGTTAAATGTCAAACCCGTGCTCTCACACATAATACCTAAATGGCACTGGAATAGAGCTTGATGCATGACATCACCTCACACACATGTAAAGCACACTGTGTGTGTGTGGTAACATAAGACTGACAAACAGGAGATAGATCCAGACTTCATTGATGAAAGAGAGAAAGGAAAAGAAAGTCTCATTAATAAAATGCCAAACTGAAGAACTAGTTGTTAATGACGTATTTAAATATGTATCACAGTTGTGTCTTTCTTTTGTGTGTCTTTCTTTGGTCAAAATTAGCGAATACCAGTGTACTGTACTACCCTGTTTCTGTCAATCGGAGCATATGTGCATTAGGTCATGTTCTCACCCAGGTCGTTGTTTTTTGTGATTGCGGCAGCGGCGCGGGATCTGGGTCCCTGCTGGGTGAAGTGGTACCCAAACTTCATGATGCTTGTATTCTGCTCCAGCATCTTAGCAATCTCCATCTCTGTCGACGTACCAAGCTGCTGTCGCTGAGAGCAGGAAACACACACACACCGGAAAAATGTCTATTACACATGCTTACATAAGCCCACACACACAGACATTTCACTACGAGTAACATTTTAATTCAATTTGCATATTGCCAGCAAAATAGCTGGGTTTTAACACATTTCAACAAATATGTACAAGAATAGATGCAGCGTAATTCATTATGCTTCTAATGTATGTACCTACATTGATCAAATAACTGAATTAAGACCTATTTATGCAGTGGTCTTCTAACACAAGCATTTAAAACCCATGTTATTGCATTAATTATGCTATTCTAATTGCAGTGTAATGTATTCATGCTACCTCTGAATACATAAGACTACCGCTCTGTGTGAATATACCTAAATGCCACTTCGGATGCAGCTTCCGAAAATAATGTGTTGCCAAAAAGTTTATGTGCAATATATTCTATGGTGAATCAAAATATTTATTTCTAAAGCTACTTTCTTAAAATGTTGTAACGTGTATTTAATGTTTTTCTCATTTAAATTTAAAGATACTTTATCTTTTGGGGTGTAATCTCAGCCAAGATGGATGTGCATTTAATTTGATTAATCAATCAGATAACATTTTATTTATCAGCCCTAGTAATTAAATATTAAGGTAATGCTATATAATCATGACATGGTTAATTCTGCTGGAAATTCAACCCCTAAAATTTAAAATGTATCATTCGACATAACCTAAATAATGCAGTAAATTGAGATGATCAATCTATTATGTAGCCATACTTGGGAATAAAAGTTCTCTCATTTGATGATATTTTAATGCAAACAAAAATATAAGATTATTCATTACAAATGAATGACAAGTCTGGCATCGATACAAAAACAGCATTGCATTATGTAAAAACAAAGCAGATTCAAAATAATTATACACTACCACTCAAATGTTTGGGGTCAGTATGATTTTTTTTTTTTTTTTTATGTTTTTGAAATATCTCGTATGCATACCAAGGCTGCATTTATTTGATCAAAAATACAGCAAAAACAGTAATATTGTGGGGAAAAAAATAATCGAATAAAAAATAAAAGCCGTTTTCTATTTTCATATATTTTAAAATATAATGTATTCCTGTGATGGCTTAATTTTCAAAAAACTTAGCCGTTTTTCCAATTCTACTGAATTTTCTTCATTTTACTCCAATGTAGCATGGTCTTTCAGAAATATGCTGATTTGGTGCTTAAGAAATATTTCTTATGATTATCAATGTCAAACTTAGTTGTCCTGGGGTTCTTAGATGGGTTCTTAGATGACTTTAAAACAGTTCAAAAGAACAGCAATTATTTGTAATAAAAATATTTCATAAAAATGTAAATATCTTTTTATGCACCCATGCTAAATAAAAGTATTAATTTAAAACAAGTATATGTCAAAGTTGACTGGATAAGCCACAGTGAAGATGCTGTATTTATATGTATATGAAAAACCTTACAATAATCATTTATTAGCAGCATCAGATGATTTCGATATTAATGTGGCAAGTTGATCTGCGACACCCTACAGTCGCACTGGATGCGAGTTGTGTGTCAGAGCTAAAAACACCTAAACTATAATCACCAGAGCAGACCACCCTGGTAGCACCAGTCGGTGACAGTCTACAAAGTAAAAAAAACAAATAAATAATGAAAAAGCTTGGTGGCTTTAGAACAGCATGTGGTTGAATTTGTGTCCTGTACCTGGTTGTCAATCTTGATCTCTGTAAGCGTGTCATTGTCCCGCAGAGCTTCTACCAGAGCCTTAACTCCTGCGCCCGTGATAAAATTGGACTCCAGATTCAAACTTTTTAGCATCTTATTCTCCCGTAGCATGTCTGAGAAGGCCTGCAGTGAACACAGAAACACACATAGCTTTAACAAGGTGTCAAGGGAGCCGGATCTCTTCCATGTTTATCTTAGCTTTTGCGCTTCAAGCTGCTTTTTAATTTCAGTGAAGACAGACAACCTACTTGACACTGACAAATCACCAGAAACCAGTAATGACAGTACAATCTAATATTTAGAGTCGAATACATTTAAAACTGCTTATGCAACAATTTTCAGAGGTTTAACAAATGCTGCTTATTTGAAACCACCAGCAATGATGGAAAAACAGCAGACATTCAGTTTGGAAAACAAACTTAAAAACAGCATGGAATCAAAGTACTTGACAGTTCACTGTAGGTCCATGATTCAAGAGTTTTCAAGAGATTCATTTCTTTTTTTGACAAAGCACAAATGTGGAGGCTTTTCCCTAAAGACAGTATTTGTCCAATCTCAACCCCGAACACACGGACATCTGAAGTGAATCATGTCCCTCACCACGGCAACAGGGTCATTGCTTCTGGTGGCAGCCAAACTGAACTTCTTCACATGAGTGTTCCTCTCCATGGCTTTTGCAAAGTCCTTTAGAGTCGGGATTGGAATGTTCTAGAAAAAAAGGAGGAAAACATTAAAAACATTTGTTTTTGGACAATTAAACAGCTCCTTTATGTCACTAAATTCATTGACATGGTCTTCATCCTGATTTTATGACAGCCTCCATCTTAGGTCATATGAATTTATAAGAAATAACAGTTCTCAGTGAGAGACAAAAACAGATATCCGAAATATGCCATAATTTAAACATAAAAAATTTGTCTGGGAGCTTTCAGGAACAAAATGTATTCTAGTTCTGGTTTGTACTGTTGTCTGTTTACTGAATAATTTCAGTAATTTCATAGAAGATATTGCAAGCAGATATTAAAAAGAGTTACACATCTGCATCTGAGAACACATCTGAAAATGTTTCACAAATCACCATAATTTGAGTTTAAGTGTTGCATTATTTGGTGTGTCCACCTTTAAATTTAATGAGCAGAACAAAACCTGATAATCGTGTTCTCCAGCCTAATTTGAGAATGTTTCATAGAGCATTCTCTGCTTTAGTGGAACCAAGAAAAGCAGGCCGTCTATACAAAAGAGCGACATGTCACTAATTTAATTATATAATTAAATAATATAAAATTCACAATATTAAAATACAGATTTTTTGTTCAAAATGTTCACAAATGTATAAATAATTTTGTGCATTCCCAGTAATTTTTTTTATCCCAAATTGTCAAATATCAGGCAGTATCAAATGTTTGGACTGAAGTGTATTTGGTTGTAATTTGTTTGCAATATAAAATTAATAAATCACCATAAATATCAAAATGACTTTAATGCATTTTTATTTTGGCCATTAAGTGTCTTGGCTTGAGTGTACTAAACTGAATCTCATTACCTTTATGTTGTTGAGATTGACTTCGGTCAGTGAGGAATCATTGGACTTTATCCGCTGCAGAGTTTCCTCCACGTTTGTAGGGTTTGGTGGCTCATCAAAAACTGGCTTTACCTTTTCTCCCTTAATAACATCTACAACAAACACAACATTCACAAATCAGTCAGGAATGCATGAGAAGACGACACGACTATGGTATCTGCTGAAAGATGAAATTAACTTGTAGAATAATAAACTCACTGTTATAACCGTCTGTACAGGTGCCGTCATAAGTCTGCGTGCTCGTCACCAGTGTGCTCACTCCAAGTATAGCTACAGAACACAACACAGCACTGTTACGATATATACAAAAAAGTATTTAAAAGCACCCACATGAAAACATCATGATAAAGTGCAGTAATTCACAGTTAAAAAAGGCTGTTTAATGCTTATGTGCAGCACTTTACTACTATTTTTACTATGGTATTATAGATATTACTGCATGAAGCCACTTTCACATTCCTGTGTTTCGGCACAGCTGACCAAAAAAACACATCCAGCACATAAAGAGAATAAAGCTAATCAGGGTTATAATGAATCATGCAGTGAGGGAAACCAGCCAGGGACAATCTCTTAAAGAGGCTATTTAGAGAGAGAGAGAGAGTGAGGATGTGTTTGCTGTTTTATTTTGGTGCTGTGATGGATGCAGTGAGGGCATTCAGACCCCCAGAGTCAAGGAGGCAAAAAATATTGCAGAGAGAGTAACAGAAAACACTAGAACAATAGATAGAACAGAGCTGTTAATTCAGGCTTAAAGCAATAAAACTAACCGTAGTGATATTAGCATTCTCTCTAGGTGCTAAACTAGAAACTGTCCAGCAGGATGGCTCCTAGAAAAGAACTAATTTCTTCCTTCCCCTCTGATTAAAAGAGCACGCAAATCTGACTACATCTACTATGACAACTTGCAGTATTACATATCATCAAAGCTGAGAAAAGAACACAATGCTGCAGACAACAGGTAAATGCCGTTATCGCTGTTTTCCATGTTCGTGGAGTGAATATTTTTACACGGCTTTTTAAAAATGCAGATAACTGGTGTTTCATAAGAGTCTGGCTAATCAGCGTACATGTACGTCACTGGTAGTTCCAATAGAAAAGTTTTAGACCCTACTCTGAAGTAGGAGATGATTTAGTTCCCCCAAACGAAGTTCCTAGAACTAAATACGTTCCTAGTTCCGCCAATAGTTCTAGGAACTATGAAAAGGTTCCATCGGTGCGAAAGCGCCTTCTGACTCTTGCTGATCTACCATTATCACTGTTTGTGAGTTTCTGTAGTTGTTTTTACCTGCCAGGTCATGCAGTTCTGTGTCCGTAGCGCTAGAAAGTGCCTCCTCCAATTCTGGGTCAAGGGTCGTGGCTTCCTCCTGATGGATCTCCATTGGTTTCTTTTTGGGAATCCACACCTTTCCTGTAGAATAAAAAGACAAAAAGTAATCAGTAACATAAATGGCATAACTTACATCTTTCAAAAGTCACCCATATCTGATATCTGCATTTACACTATACACTTGGCAAAACAACCAAAGTTAGACATTCTGATCTGAAAAATCTTAGGCCAAAAAGGAAGTAAATGGACACAGACGAAATAAGCTTTTGATTGCCCAAAGGCTCAAAAGACATAAATCTTCAGCATGACTCCAGTGGGTTGAGCCTTTAACCTCCACTGCACCACTGAAAAGATTCATGTTTCATGTGATCGTGGTTGATGTCAACCTGAGTTGAGAGATCATTCGTTACCATTGCTTTTTTAATGACGTACGAATCACATTGACAGGGGAATATCCGATCTGTCCGCTTACACAAATGCAAGTATCTGAGTACACAGTACACAGTTGTGCTTCTTAATATATTTGTGGGAACTGTGATACATTTTTCCCTTGTTGAATAGAATGTTCTTTGATGAATAGAGTTCAAAAGAACAGCATTAAAGGATTACTCCACCCCAAAATGAAAATTTTGTCATTAAATCACTTACCCCCATGTTGTTCCAAACCCGTAAAAGCTTTGTTCGTCTTCGGAACACAATTCAAGATATTTTGTATGAAAACCAGGAGGCTTGTCACTGTCCCATTGACTGCCAAGTAACAGTCACTGTCAAGGCCCAGAAAAGTATGAAAAGCATCGTCAAAATAGTTCATCTGCCATCAGTGGTTCAATCTGAATTCAATGAAGCGACGAGAATACTTTTTCTGCGCATAGAAAACAAACATTAAAAGCGTAGAAAACGTATCCTTGTGGTGCGGCTGACACAGAAGAGCATACGCTATTTGCGTCCAGCGGATATTCTCCAAAATGGCGCTACGCTGACGCAGTGGAGACAAATTTTTGAATAAAGTCGTTGTTTTTGTTTTCTTTGCGCAGAAAAAGTATTCTCGTTGCTTCAGTAAATTCAGAAGGATTATTTGACTATGCTTTTCATACTTTTCTGGGTCTTGACAGTGTCATTTACTTGGCAGTCAATGACGGTCACAAACCTCCCGGTTTTCATCCAAAATTACTGATTAATGACAATTTTTATTTTTGGGGTGGCGTAACCCTTTAATTTAAAATAGCTCTTTCATAACAATATACAGTAAAAGTCTTGATCAATTTAATGCATCCGTGTTAAATAAAATTATTTCTTTTAAAAACTAATGCAAATGTCACACTACAACACCGAATAAATGAACACTGAATTATAGAAGAATTTTTACATGGAACTTCCAACAATACTAGAACTCGCCCACTTCCAAACATAAAATGCTTGAAAAATTGCTGCCCAGTCAAATGATGAAAACTCAAGAAAAGTGAACAGCCCTTTACTTCACTGAAAACTATCAAAAGACCACATCGTTACTGAAGACCTCAGCAGAGAGAGAGGGATAGTGATCAGACATGATGTCCAGCTGTATGAATGGCTGGAGTTTATGAACTCGACACACAGATAATGATGGTGCACAGCAGGCCCATCATGATAACCGCTCACCGCTTGACCTCATCCAGACTCCAATGCTATTGGACTCTCTGTGATGCTTATAATGAGGTCGGTAATGTGATGCTGGTCTTGTGACAAGCTCATTCTCTCTGGACAGTGAACAACACACTCTACAGCTTTATTCAGGACATGTGACTGCTGATCTCTCTCATACTGAAGGGAGGGATCTTCTGAAAGCATTCAGTTCTTCTGTTTCAGTAAAACCTCATAATGTCAAAATTTGAATTGGATGTTTCACAAAGAATAAAAGACTCCTGGAAAGTCATTTATTTAATGTCCATCAAGATTTGTGCTACTACTACAAATAAGGAACATTCCAACTCATGCTGGATTTTGAGAGACATTTAAAGATGAACTTTCTGTCATTATGCTGATCCAAACATGTATCATTTCTTTCTTCCATGCAAAACAAAAGGAGATGTTCTGCAACACTCAGGTTTTGGAAGTAAATATCCCAATCATTTTCTCCCTAAGGTAATTGATTTTGAACAGTAACTTTACAGACAGACCTACTGTGAGCTATGAGGTTGTTAATCAATGGTAAATGCTTTTGTTGAACACAAAAATGCATATTATTTTAAATTACTCTTTTAATCAGAGAAATTCCTAGTAAACAACTACATTAACCCATGACTTTGCAGAGAAATTTCCTCAACCAATCAGAGAATCGCAACAAGTAAATCTTGCCAAAAGAACACTTTAGGACTCCTTTGAGGCACTGCAAATGACATGTAGTCAGTTTTCCTACACTCTCAAAATACTTAAATATTTGCAATATTTTTGCAATAAAATATCCAGTCTTATACTTTTGTCTTTTTGTCCAATTTCCAAACGTTTTTTGCTTCAAATCAAAGTTTGTAATGTTTTGGTTCACCTTGAAACTTGTAACTCTAAAGACTTTTTTTTTTTAATACCTTTTGGGAAAATAAAATGGGAAAATCTTTCCAGAAACAAGGCCATTGAAAAAGTAAACAAGCACCGCTGAACTAAAATAATGTAGGGTTTGGAACATTTCATTTATAGGTAAGTATTCCTTTAAGGGTCTATGATGTTACATGATGATTCTAGACTTTTATGTATGACAATGTTTCCAGCTATTATAATAGCAGCTGGCAGCTGTAACTTCTCATTACACAGAGATGTGATTAAACCGCAGCTATGGCCTGAACCAGCAGAACTATCTACTCCATATTCATATGCAGCTTTCTTTTCCACGCTGGACAGCAGCAGTACGTCATTCAGGCCTGTGAGGTTTGGAAACACACGACATGACACAGTTTGGAGAGACTCCACTGATGCCAAACATATGACTGGTTTGTCTTTTTCTAATTCCAATTCAGTAATGAAATGTGAAACACTCACACTGTAATGAGTAAAAGAAAAGAAACAAGCCAAAAGAGGCAGTGTGTTATTTTTACCAATTTTACCACTTTTTATTTTAAAGGGCACTTTTAGGCACAACGCAAGTTGTTGTTTAGTTTTTAACTTGGCGCACACTAGAGTTCCTAACAAGAACAGGCTGAGGGTTCTAAGACCTTTCTCAATGCTCTGGACACAAGAACAGGCTTTGTGTTTGAGGTGTGGCTGAACTCCAAACACATGTTATCGGTGCAAAAAAAATGAATGTGAACCAGAAAAAAAAAACCTGTTTGGAGAAAACTATTCGCAGAGCCACTGATGTGGAAAACAAAGACTGCGGAGTTTTAAAGAGTATATGTGCCATAAATAGATGAATATTCATGTGACTTTAGAGGATATCTGCCGTACACACAGTCTTCAGATACAAATAATATTTAATAAAACTCTTAATGCATTCAGGACACTGTGATTAAAATGAACAAAATGAGCTAAAACAGTACAATCGTTCTTATGTAACTGGAACCTAAAAAAACAGCACCGAAGTGAAAACAGCAGGGCTGAATGATGCAGATTACATCACCCCTCAACTATTTTAACAAGAGCAAATTAAAACAGGCTTCATGCTGGAAATTAGCAAATTCTCTCCCGTTGTAGTAATGGAGACTCTGTATTCCTGTATTGTTAAGTTCTCTTCATGTCAACACAATAAAACAGAGTTTAGTTAATACACAGATGCTGTTATTCAGTGTGATGTACTGTAGCACAGCTTCTCTGCATTAACCTGAGGCCACTTGTTGATATGTACTACTATCTGGAATCCAACCTTCTGTTTCAAAAAGCCCAGATCATAAACCAACAGACTTTGAATTAGGGCTGTGCGATTAATCGAAATCGAAATCAGGCGAATTCTGAACCATTTGGCTTTTGATACTTTTATCGCTTGTCGCGGCGCGTGTAGTTAGGACACGGTTATACTGTCTCTCGCGAACACATCTGGCAATATGGACGAGGCCTGATGCACGCGCGCAACCTGTGTCGACTCGCGTTTAAAACGAATGTAAATTAAGTCTAACTGTTTGCCAATTTCACTTGGATGAAATGAAACATTCTGCACATTTCCCACTTGTTCTTAAAATCCCAAATACTTAAAAATTAATAAATCAGCCCGTGTAACATATGATGTAATACTTTAATAATTGACTAAAGAAATTCAGTTCTTTATGTATAAAAAATAAACAAATCTTTCCTGTGAAATTCAGTAATTCTGTAAAAGTAGTAATACCATTATAATCTTCCCTGCAGAAAAAACAAACAAAAAACAACCAGTAGAACCCCTCCCATAACACAATAGAAAATGTAATGGATTTAAGGGTTATAATGGGAATTGTATTGGTTTTAATGTAAACTATAAATGGTGTCTACTGGTATTTGATGCATTCTATTGGTGGGATGTAATCTAGCAGATGGCAACCAATAGAACAACAGTAATTCCTATTGGAATAATGCCCGAAACAAAAAGGAATTTTGTAATGGTTTTTATGGAAACTATAAGAATTTATGTGAATTTCTTGTTTGTTTTTTCAGCAGGGTAACAACACTCATACTGTGCTGCACATTATTGACAATATTGAGCTGAAGCTTGACTTAGAAAATTTAAAATCGCGAAGCAAATAGGAATATCTGTCCAAAAAAAAAAAAAAAAAAAAATCATATTTCATAATTTCGCATAAAATTTCACAATTTCATATTTTTCCCCAAATCGCACAGCCCTGCTTTGAATTAATCTTTACTATACCACTGTTGAAAAAATATGGCTCATAGTCTGGAAACTTTAGCATGATGTCTAAAAAAAATATTGGAGTCATCTCAATAATACAAACCTGTTTGTAACTTTATTTTTAGGGAAGCGCTATATTGGATTTTTGCCGATATGCCGAAATTTTTCAACCAACTCATTTTGGCCGATACCGATACAGATATATGTCCTTTTGTTTGGAAACAACACCAAGTCTCTCCTGTTCAGAAATTATAAGCAAAATATTTTTAATTTTGGTTAGTTTTTAACAAGAACTTATTGTTAGAATTAAATAAACAATATTGAAGGATCTTTGACAGTACATTGTAGCTTTGAAAATAACTATAAATCAATCACTGCATTTTTTCCCCAGAAAGATGCAGTGTTAACCCTAACATTTTAAGATTTAAAATTTGTAGATTAATGAATAAATCAGTATATATAAAATTATTTAATTTAAATCAAAACATACTCTATTTTATTTTACTTTTAATTTTATTAGAAGTAAGCCAACAGCGCCCCCCCCACAGATTAAAACTATACTGAGCAGGCATTAGGACCTGGGGGAGGCCTCACTGCTGCCACTGCACGTGCTATTACTGTTTACTCTATCACACACTGAATGTTTCATTCTGTACTGCTTTCACAGATTAAATGCAGCAATCCAACAGAGTGAGTCTAATCATCATTCAGACAAAACCGAGCACATGTGAGATAACATATTCCTCTTATCGGCAATACATATCTGCATAATGTTTCATATCGGGCTGATGCCGATATTTACATTTAAAGCCATTATCGGCCGTTTCCGATATCAGTCCGATAATATCGTGCATCCCTATTTATTTTATTAGTGTTGTTCATTTATTTTATTAAACTGGATAAATTACACCTTTTTATATTTTATGTGGTGTTATGATTTGATAAAAACAAACATTTATTATTGTATGTTCTTTTGGCATTTCACTTATTGTATACATTTTAAATTCGCTTATTGAAAGAACAACAGCAGAAGTATGGTGTAACATTTATTTGAAACATGTATTTGGTACTTGCTACCTTTTATCTTTACTCTTTCCTTTCATTCTTTTCATCACTTTGGAAAACTTGAATCTGCAGGTATCGAAGCAAATTGTCTGTTTTTTTTTTTTTTTTCCTCTCTCTCTCTATCCCCCATTCTCTCTATTTTTTTTTCTTTCTCTCTCTTGTTTTCTCTGTCCCCTGGTCTTGTCGGTCATAGTATGGTTAAATAAAAGGGTATATAAAATTTAATTAATTAATAAAAAAAATAAAAAATAAAAAATAAATATATATATAAAAAAAAAAAAAGGCTGTGAATGATGATAGCATAGCTACACATACGTACTGTCATGTGTTATCTGTGTTACTGACAGGCCGAGAAAAAAAAAAAAAAAAAAAAAGGAAAACTTGAATCTGATGTTTCTCTACATCACTTTTTGCATAACTCCGGGCCGTAGACACCAAGCTTTGTTGCAATTTCTTGAATGAAATGCTTTCTCTGAATCTCTCCGCGAGCGATTGTACAGGTTTGAATATATTTGTGGCTAGGGCTGGGTATTGAGTTCGATACTTTTTAGGCACCGACCGAATTGCCTCGATACCACCGAGTATCGAAAAACGTCTTGTCGTTCGGTACCAAATTTCGATACCTAAGGGGTTAATCTCATCACCGTCAGTGAGCCAATAATCCTGCAGCACTAGGTGTGTTTGACTAGAAGCGGCAACGCGCTGATAGATCAGTGTTTGACCTCAGCGAGAGCGTTTCGAAAGCGCACGGAGCAGTCCGCTCTTTAAATCGCACGGTTTGTTTATTATACACAGACTGAAGCTCGCGTGATGCTCGTGGTGATTTCAGCGTCTGCCGCCTCACTAAATGAGGACATAAATACATGAACAACATCTGCTCTGAAAGTCACTTCGTGAGCATTTTACCGTTTGATTCGAGTAAAACTAGCGTCATATCATATACACACAGAACTGTAAAGGCATTCCCGGAAACCCGTCAAAATAAAGGTTCGGATTAAGTTGGAAGACACTGCGGCAGAAATATATTAATATTGTTCAGCAGACAGTACATACTGCTACTACTAGGCTACTATTAAAATTATTAAAACTTTTTAATAGTAACCCCCCTTTGTTTGCCAAAATAAATAAACTTTGATTTTCAATAATTTAAAGATAAATTAAATTAATGTTTTATGTCTTCATTTGAAAACCAGATACAGAACACAGAATTTCTGAGGAAAAATAAAACATTTCATAAGGCTATTTTAAGAATAAAGTTTTTATGCATTCAAATAATTAGACATACTACACCAGAATTTAATAACAATAAAACATATGGTGAAAGAAAATAAAACACCCACTTATGAAAGTGGATGAAGATTTAAAATTTCTTGAAGTCTTTAAACAACCTAGAAATTATGATTCTGTCTGAGCTATGTGTTTTAAAATGAACACGCACTAATGTAAACGTAGCCTAACAGATGTGTAAACTGAAAACTATTTGAACTTTATAAAAAAAAATTATTTATGTATTGTGTTGGATATATTTAGTTCCTTTGTGCAGTGGCTCAGGAGATGAGGCTTTGAGTCTGTATAAATATCAACAAGCTAAAAAAAATAGTTTTTTGAGATAATGTAATCTTATTAAAACTGATATCGAAAAAAGTATCGTTCAGGAACCGGTATCGAACTCAAGGTATCGGTATCGATATCGAAATATTTTGAACGATACCCAGCCCTATTTGTGGCAGCTCAGCTTTTCGACAGTGTATTTATGTTGCTAGTGACTTGGAAATGTTGTTCTCCCGCCTGACCTCAGTTGAATGAGAAACTAACCAGGGAAAAAAATTAATAAATAAATTGTGCGTCAAAGATGAAGTTCCAGAACACACTTAAGTCCACTGGCTGCTTAAACCTGCATCAAAAAACACATATCAGATTATTATAATTTAAATCCACACCACAAACTTTGTTTGGTTTTGTTCTATTACCATGATGACAGAAACTGAACAAAATCTGATTCTGTATGGCAGATATGAACAAAGCAGTTCTGCACTGGATCTGAAGGGGCATCTTTGTTAAGCAGACCTCACACGGAGAAAAGAGGGAACATTTTATTTAAGCCTTTTATTTAGCGGTTGTATTTTGTTCTGTTCATGTAAACTGCTGTGGTACAGAGAAAACCCTGCAGCACAAAACCAGTCAGAACCAGAAGAGAGAGAGGAGCTCGGCCCATCACAGTGTGTCTCTTGGGCTCAGCTGAGTCGCTGAGCTGATCTTGGCTGACCTCTACCTCCCTAACTACTTCCTGTCCTTTCACAACCCAATCACAGAGTCCTCCCCTGTGGACCAGTACAGACGAGTCTTTCTGCACAGGCTGTCATAGCCAGCTGTACTCTAAACAGCAGGACAGCAGAGCAAATAGAGGAAATCAGGGAGAAGACACAAGGGCATCAACAAATCCATGGAGTCAAGTTTTCCATTGCATTCACTCCTTATGTGAGGACCAAACCAAATCTCCAGGTACTCATATAAGAACCAAGCTGAAAAACTTATGTGCACCCCTGCTAATAACAGATTTGGCCACTGAGGTGTATCAAATGATGCCTCAGCAACAAACTCTTTTTGTGTCATGTGTACCCGCCCTGACTATATTACCATTGAAACACGCAGTATGAAGAAAGAGATACGCAGCACTTGGCAGAGATGCATATCTCTCAAATTCTCTCTCTGTCACTAAGGGCCATTTAGACTTCATCCCAGAGGAATTCCAGAACTTCCTGTTTCCTCATTTGTTCTCAGACATTGAGATTGAACAAATGTTCTCAAAGTCCAGTCTAGAAAATCCTAAACTAGATGCTGTGGAAACACTTGAATAACTTTAATGAAATTAAGCACTTACAAAGTTAAAAAGACCCTCAAAACTCTGCAAAACCACTTAATCAGTATTTTGTGAGATATGCTGATCTCAATTTTGTAAAACAAGAAAAACAATTCTCAAACAGGGCACAAAAAATCTAAATTAATTTAAAATACAACACCGTTCAAAAGTTTAAGCTCTGTAAGATCTGCACCAAGGCTGCATTTCTTTGATATAAAATACAGTAAAAATAATAGCATAATCATTTAAAATCTAAATTTAGCTGAATTTGCAACAGACATTACTCTTCAGTGTCACATGATTATTTAAAAATAATTCTAATATGCAAATTTGGTGCTCAAGTAATACTTAAAATTAAAAGCAGTTGTGAAAGTCATAAGTCACTTTTGATCAATTCAATGCATACTTTCAAAAAAAAAAAAAAAAAAACTAAACGGTCGTGTTTACAATGTACACAGAGACACCCGAGTTATGATGAGACATCAGAATTCAGTGACCTAAAGAACATTACACAACACAAATGAACCATGACTAATAGAACAAGGGTGTGTGAGAAAGACAACTATGTGTGTGTCTGTGATTTTTACAAATCTGAGCTGTAAATAAATGAATATAAATCAGTCTAATTAGCCTCTTTTTCACCATCGGACCAAACCGTTCTCCAAAAGTGCTGAAAAGTTCGGACCGAGAAGGATTTGTAATCGTGCCAAACCAAGCTCAAGTGAAGAAGTGTAATCATTCCTTACCGTTCTTAGTTCTTAGAACTGGAAAAGAGGCTACAACACTTATGCACACACTACTGTTCACACTAATGCAAAAATCCATTACAGGATAATGTATTCTGAGTGCGAGAAATCCTAAACCCATCCGAGATGATGGATTTAACAGACGAGAAGCTTATATGCCCAGGAGAGAAACGTTAGACATACTCTAAAGACACTCTCTCTTTAGATCTCTTCCTGTAGAGTTTCACTTTCCTGACAGTCCAGAAAAATGCCTGGAAACATTCCTAAACTTACTAAAATCAATTAGTGAGAATGACCACAGGCAACAAATAACATCTGTATGGACTCTTTTATATTCTTATATTTAAATATTTTTATATTTTAAATGTACATTTTATATTTTTCTGTTTTACTCTTTAATGGCCCTTAAGTGTTCAGGAAAAACTTTCCTCATGTGAGTCACAGGTTACTGCTGATCACCCTGTTAAGTGTGCTTTTCTGCTGGAATACTGATTTTCTGTGGAATCGGTTTGTTGACAGAATTAAAAGGAATCCCAATTAACATACACGGTCATTTATACAGGAGGTGTTCTACATTATTTTAATTTAAGATGCGTAGATCTATGAGGAAACTACCTAGAAGGATTAACAACAAAGTGATATTAAATATAACCTATAACTGTAATGTGACAGTTGTGTATTATTGTCATTTCAGGATTACCAATTTATTGTAATAATCTAAATTGGATTCAGAATTATTTAAAGAACTGGATTTTGTTCAAATTAGATCACCTTTTAGTTTGTTGTCTTGCATCCGTGGGTCAACTGTAATTTTATGAAGGTACAAGAATACTTATGCACAAAGAAAAAGAAAACATTTGTTGAATGAAGTCGCACAAAAAATATTCTCGTACCTAATATGCTCGTACCATAAAGTTACAGTTGAACCACTGATGTCACATGGACTGTTTTAACGATGTCCTTGCTACCTTTCTGTGCCTTGAACGTGTGAGTTGTGTTGCTGTCTATGCAGGGTCCGAAAGTTCTCAGATTTCATCAAAAATATTAAAATTTGTGTTCCTAAGATGAATGAAGGTTTTACGGGTTTGGAACGACATCAGGGTGAATAATTAATGACAGAATTGTCATTTTTGTAAAGTCAAATATCAAAATAAGGACACACCATAGACATTGTTATTATTATTATTATAATGAAGCTAATTATAATAACTACAGACTAAGCTTTAAAAAAACCTTAGCAACTGAAGAGGGGGAGGTTTAACAACTTCAGATTTAGCAACTTTTAAATAGCACCGAACATTGGTTTTGTCGGACAGGACTTCAATCTACATGCACACATACAGAGCTAAGCTTTCAGCATTACCGTCAGACAGTAATATCATTCATTATTAAAGATCCTGTTCCTCCAAACACTATCGGCATCATGATGCTGTGTATCAGCATGTCTTCAGTAGATAAAAATCAGTGTGTACAGTATATACTGGGTGGGACGCTCACATGCCGAGCCAACACACATACACGGGTAATTCCACACACACACACACACACACACACACACACAGACAGATACGGAGCACCCGAGCCGCAGTGTGTGTATGGATATGTAAGAACAGATGGTATTAATTAATCATACCTGCAGAGACAGCAGTGTCTAAATCACTACAGGAGCTGATACAGCGCTCTCACTCACACACAGCAAGAGAACATGGAAGGCTCACACACAGCCTGAGCATGGAGTGAAAATTATGACAAAAGCTCTAAAAACTTCTGCAAAACCACAGCAACCAGATTAGACCAAACACCATTAGATACTGTACACCACTCCCTTGCTTGCTCAATCCCCTCGATGGCTGAATCTTTACTTCCCTAATATATAGTAGATGAAAAACAATGTGAAAAAGAGTAGCATGACTGAATTCACATTAACTGTAGGGAAAAAGTACCTGGAAAAATGGACCAATGGACTCTTTAGTATCCCATGAGGGGGCACAGGAGAGGAGTTGAGTGGCAGTGAAGCCACGCAAGTGACACCATAGGTCACATGATAATAACAACATGATGTATGCAGTACATCATGATTGCATTCATACCATGTGGTACAAAGTTTACAAAGTAGGTACTTATTCAAATCAAGAACCCTCAAAGAACATGCAAGAACTGTTCACCCAAAAAAGGAAAATTCTTGCATTTATTTACTCAGCAAACTTGTTCTTTTCCATATAAGCAAAAAATTACAGTACAGTACAATACGTTCAATCTCCAAAAGGACGTTAAGAACCATAAACGTGTCTTAACAAGAGCATCCAGGAGGTTAGCAAAAATAGGCCATTTTTTAAATGGAGAAGAGGCTTCACACTGTATAAACCACTTTTGCGAGGGACAACTTATCACTTAATGAATTGATAACATGTTGGCTAATCTTCAACATGTTTGCCATTAAACATTAATTTCGTATTCATCTATATTTGAGGTTTACACTGAACAACAACAACAACAACAAAAAAGTGTTTTATAAGAGAAATCACTGACAATTTTGCATCACGGAAAGATTCAGTGTGTAACGCTCAGCCTAGATAAGGCAGGCTACACAAATAAAATTATCCTGTTACCTCTTTAAATAGTGTGTTCAAATGAATACAGGCACAATAAATGACCAACAGAACCAGGAATAAATGCCAATCCAGAGTGTATTATAATACAAGAAGGCACAGAGAAAAAATATATATTACAGTATGTACGCAAGTGAAAAAGTCCATTGGTGTGTGTGTATGCGTGTGTATGTTTCCGTCTCACCGGTGAAACTCTTATAGTCCGGGAGCACGTTAAGGAACAGCGCTGTTCTGTGACGAAGTTCCAGGCAAAATAATGTCACAAGATAAGTTATTTCCACAAGGACGAAACTCAGAGTCACAGTCAACAAACAGCAGGATGCAGAGACGATCGATCGCTATAATCCACCTTGAGCACGAAGAACGTTGCTGCTGAACGATGCTAAACCGGCTTCTTTTATCGGAAGTGCAAAACCATCTGATTAGGATGGCGTCACGGGATTTCCCTGGCACATCACGAGCAAACTCTCGCGAGAAGAAAACAGAGTACACAACACTCGACAGGGCAATACAAACAAAGGGACAACAATAACAGCTGTGATACATCAATAATCAAATTAGCATATTGTCAGCTTTATAAATCTCTCCCTTATGTGGCCGTGCTACTTAGATTCCCACCCCCCCAGCCAACGGCATCGGAGGTGAGCGTCCATAATAACGCTTCAGATTCAAACCACATTCTTAACATCCGTTTTAGGTGGGTTGCCCCAGCACACTGTGTAATTAATTGGCCCCGTTTTACTTTTTATTTCAGCTGGACCCTCCCACTTGGGCGCTAGCTTGGCTGAGAATTAGTTCGAGGCATTGGAAAGAGGATGGGTTTTTAACCAAACTAGGTCACCCGGTTGAAACTGCGCATTTTTTCTACAGTAATGGCTCATCCTCATCCTGCTCTTCACCTCTTCTGTCATGATGTTCTGTCTTTCAATCAGGGAATATGCAGCCTGATCAGGTGAAGGTGGTCGGTGGATTAGGCGTTCCAGTGGTCCCAGCACTTGCCTGCCCAGCATGAGCTCCGCAGGTGTCTTCCTTGTGCTTTCCTGCTGGGCGATGTTAATGGCAAAGCGGAATTGATGTCGTTGGCCTACATAGGCAGCAATCATTGTTTTTACAGTTCGGTTAATTCTTTCTGTTAAGTTTGCTTGTGGTAAGTCTCTGCACACAACCCCATGTCTTGCACAGATCACCCAGAATGCTGGAGGTGAACTGGGGACCCCTGTCGGACACCAGGAACTTAAGGACTCTCCGCCTAGTAAAAATCTCCTCCCGAAGAATTTTCACAACTTTCTGGGTCTTCGCATCCCTAAGTGGAAACATCTCCACCCACTTCGTGTAATAATCAACCATGACAAGGAGGTAAGTGTTCTGTTTCTTACTGGTGGGGAATGGACCCATTAGATCAATCCCTAGTGTGTGTCCAGACTCTGTGATCTGTGAACGTTGCAGAAGTCCAGATGGTTTTGTATTGCTGGGTTTGTATTTATGGCATACCTCACAGCTTTTGATGTACTGCCAAACGTCCCTCCTGACAGACGGCCACCATGCCACCTCTAGGATTTTCAGCAGGGTTTTTAGCTGTCCGAGGCGGCCTCCTAGGCGATTATCATGGTAATAGTGCATGAAGTCAGTTCTCAGGATCTGTGGTACCACCAGCTGATATTTTTCTCCTCTATTTTTCAAAGGAACTTTGCAGTACCACACCCCTTGGTGGTCTTCAAACGTGAGGGGTTGTTCTTTGGCACAACGAGGTTGGATGCCAGAGTGCAGGTGAGAGATGGTATTATCCATACCTTGAGCTTGAGCAATTTCTTCCAATGAATGAGGTGATACAAAGTTATGGAGAGACGTGGGACAGCATGACTAGAAGCTGGGTCGCATACCCTGGACAAGGTATCTGGATCCATGTTGAGGCAGCCTTTCCTGTGATGGACCTGAAAGTTGAATTGTTGTAGTCGGAGAGTCCAGCGTGTGAGGCGTGAGGAGGTTTTGGGACAGTTGAAGGCCCAGGCAAGCGCAGCATGATCTGTAAAGACATCAAACAGCCTCCCCTCCAGGTAATGCCTCCACTTTTCAACAGCCCAAACCACAGCTAGACATTCTTTTTCCGACGTACTATAATTTCTTTCTGCCCCTGTTAAAGTCCGTGAAGCATACACCACCACCTTTTCTCCTTCCGCAGACTGTTGAGTGAGGATAGCACCCAGTCCTACATCACTCGCATCCGTGTGCACTTGGAAGTGTTTGAGGTCTGGTGGATGAGTACAGGTGAGTTTTGCAGTACTTGTTTAAGTGCATTCATGCTAGCTTGACATTTTGGAGTCCACTCCCACTTAACTCCTTTCTTTTTAAGGTGGCTCAATGGAGCAGCGATGTCAGCAAAGTGGCGTATGAACTTATGATATCACCCTGCCAAGCCCAGAAATCTTTGCAGAGCTTTAAGGTCTGGAGGTGGAAGGAACTCTGCAACAGCCTTGGCCTTTTCTCTGTCTATCTCCACACCCCTCCCTAAGACTATATGGCCGAGGAACTTGAGCTGTGGTTTGAAGTGGCATTTCTTCATATTCAATGTCAGGTTGGCTTGGGTGAGTTTATGGAAGACAGTGTTGAGATGTTGAATGTGCTGCTCTAATGTTTTTGAATAGATGATGATATCATCAATGTAGACAAAACAGATCCTTTCCCTCAAGTCTGTCAGAACTCTCTCCATCAAACGTTGGAAGGTGGCTGCGGAGTTTCTGAGACCATAAGGCATAGATTTGAATTGAAATAACCCTTTGGTGGTTATAAAAGCGGTCTTCTCCTTACTTGCCTCTTCCATCTCCACCTGCCAGTATCCAGACCGCAGATCCAATGCACTGAACCAGGAGGCGCCTTCCAGGGATTCTAGGATGTCATGAATCAGAGGCATTGGGTAAGCGTCAGGTACGGTCTTGCTGTTTAACTTCCTGTAACCCACACAGAACCTGTACGAACCATCAGGTTTAGGGACCAGGACCACAGGTGAAGACCAAGGCGAGAAGGAGGGCTCAATGATTTTGTCTTGGATTATCTGGTCAACATGTTCCTCGATGATCTGTTTTTTTGAGGGGTGAAACTCTATATGCCCTGGATTTAAAAGGTATGTCATCAGTCAATGTGATCTTGTGTTGTACAACTGATGTCTTACCCAGGATGCTTGAAGTGGTGCGTGGCCAGGTGTAGATCAACTTCAGCAACTCTTCCTGATTGTCAGAGTCCCATTGTGTACTCTCAGGGCTGAAGGACATGGGTTTGGGAAGTCTGCCAGTTGGTGGTAAGGCATAGTATAGATTCACCTCAGCAGCTGTCAGTGAATGAGCTTGACCCGAAGGTGTACTCAGACCTGCTGGAACCTGTGATGGCAGGAAAGGGTAATATGTGTATCCTTTTCCAGATCTTAAGACATACCTGCCTTGGCCCACTTCCAACACCGCTCCAGTGGCGTTCAGGAAGTCCAACCCAGCAATAAGGGGAAAGGCAATGTGAGTGTTTTTCAGGATATATGTATCCACCGTGATCATGTCAGTCATACTGTCATTTTCGCAGGTCTCTGGACTGGTGAATCGTTCCATTATGAATCTCTGAGAGGCTGAGGTAATTACTGGTGGATTTCTCAGTCTTCAACTGTTTCCACAGACTTTCCAGCATCAAAGTGTAAGAGCTTCCTGTGTCTAACACTGCCTTCACCTCCTGTCCATTCACCCTTACCGGAACGACGAGCAGAGATGTGACTGGATGGGGTTGTGCCAGGGTCACTCCAGCCAGATTTTTGTTGTAGGTACGCTCAGCAGGTTTCTTGGTCTTATCTTTACTACCTTGAGTACCAACCTTTTGCCAGTAGTCCTTCACTCCCATGCAATCCCTTTCCACCATTGACCCCACTGTCCCACATAGACATCCGGCAACCCTAGGGTTAATGTTGTTGAGGATCCAGCTAATCAGCTCTTTCTCAGAGATCTCTGGCTTCCATTTCAGACAGAAAGCATGGTAATCATAGGCGAAGTCCCTAAGGCGGTGTCATATAGTATATAGTATGTACAAGTATGTACGCAAGTGAAAAAGTCCATTGGTGTGTGTGTGTGTGTATGCGTGTTTCCGTCTCACCAGTGAAACTCTTATAGTCCAGGAGCACGTTAAGGAACAGCGCTGTTCTGTGACGAAGTTCCAGGCAAATTAATCCCACAAGATCGGTTATTTCCACAAGGACAAAACTCAGAGTCACAGTCAACAAGCAGCAGGATGCAGAGACGATCGATCGCTATAATCCACCTTGAGCACGAAGAACGTTGCTGCTGAACGATGCTAAACCGGCTTCTTTTATCGGAAGTGCAAAACCATCCGATTAGGATGACGTCACGGGATTTCCCTGGCACATCACGAGCAAACTCTCGCGAGAAGAAAACAGACTACACAACACGCGACAGGGAAATACAAACAAAGGGACAACGATAACAGCTGTGATACATCAATAATCAAATTAGCATATTGTCAACAGCTTTATAAATCTCTCCCTCTTATGTGGCTGTGCTACAAGTGTACGGTACGTCTCATTCATTTCTATGGTATCAACAAACGGTGATCAACTGCCATATAACTCTGCCAGTAATTCAATGACGTCAGAGGCTATTATGTGACTGGTTATCAAGGCACATCTTATCCAAGTTGACAGTTGCTCTTTCGCCAATGGTAGAGCTGAAGAGGTTGGCATCTCCCCAAAATAAGAAGAACACGACATTTTAAAATGAAGTCTGCTTCATTTTAAGGCAGCTCCATGCCAATTGTTTCTTTAGTTATAAAAATATCTACTATAACTACTCTACTACAGGGCTTCCCAAACTTTTCCATTCCATGACCCACTAAGACAGGTATAATATATTTCACGACCCACCAAAATATTTGAGATAAAAAACAATTAACCTTTACTTTAAGCTTAATCTTAATTAAAAGTTTAATATGGCAGAAATTAAATATTTAAGAAAAACAACCATTTTATTTTATAGTAGGCTACAACTAAAATTTCACTAATATTTAAGTTTTAATTTCGTTGTTTACAGACGTTAAAATATGAAACATCCATAAAAACTCAAAACAGCTCACTCTGGGGGTTCATCGAAGAAAATGTAGCCCAATCTCACGGCAATTGTGAGGTCGTACGAATTCATACGAATTAACCACATTGTAGAATATGTACGAATTGGTCGTGAGACAGCGTTGGAAAATGCGTTCATGATCCGTGTGTGCGTTGGGGAGAGCAGAGCACAACCCAACACGTTTTTTTAGCAAAGCAATTGTGAAATAGGTAAAAATAATAAACATATGCATCTCATTTTAAATAAATACTAAAAACCGGCATGACAAATTTACTTCAGTCAGAAATGTACTTTTGCAATGGTTAAATATATTTTGAGGATATTGCTGAACATTTTTTTTTCTCTATTTAGAGATGATATGGCAAGGAATTAATACAAAATTTCGTAAATTTTATTATGTGGAAATGTTTACATTTTGTAGAGTTACAACCCCTACATGTGAACTGCTGTTTACAGACCGTTTCCTTATTGGTAGGTAGCCAAATGCATATGTAGGAACGAAAACAGCGGCAAGTTCAAACTGACGATAGAAATGAATGAACATAGCCTACCTGAAACAGTTTTCGTAACATCTGAATTTTTCTGTGTATGCAAACTCATGCAGAATACAGCGCATTGAAGTGAGCGAGTTTCTTCTCATTAATAATGCGGACCGATCAAGCCTTTTAATAATGAACAGTCGCTCTGAGACCCTCACTGTTATTACAGCTCGTTCGCGCCCACGCTTCAAAAACACGCAACGCATGTTTTAAATCGCGGACTTAATTGCGATTCAAAAATCGCACTAAGAATATTGCAATTCGTAATAAATGTTGGTAGGCTATATCGTGCAGCCCTAGACTGAGCTATGTGAGTGTGTGTGTGTGAGATTGAAACGCAAAAAAAACCCTGCTCTACTAAACATCTTATGTGTTCCTGGAAGGAAATGAAGTCATAAGTGTCTGAAATAACACGGGGCTGTGACAAGTGACATGTTTTTACATATTTGTGTGAATTACAGTATTGCATTTACTAGTATTGTTTTAAAATCTAGATCTTCAATCAAACTGATTCTTCTAAACTTTGCCATACTATTAAAATATTTTTTATGTATCCTACCATTCAATCCAGTCAGAATGACAGCTGCAATTTTTTAATGGTGTTTCTGTTAATGTCTACTGCTTTATCAAACATATAATCCGTGTACCTTTCCTCTCTCCAGTGAAGGGGAGGTAATCATCTCTGTCTTTATAGTCCATAGCCTCCTTCTCCAGATACTGCAGCAGTTTATCACGGCTAAAAGGACCGGTGGCTGCTTTTGTGGTCTGGTCCTTCTGCCTGAGTCCAGCTGGCAGCAAAGCATTCTGGAAAATGGATTCAGAACAGATGTGGTACCAGTTATACTATGAAACTTTTATATCTTATCATTTCATGCCAAGTGACACCCAATTATTTGCTTTTTTTTTTTTTTAAAGTAAATAAGAACTATTATTTGCATTTGCTTGGTAATGATGATGGGCAGATCTGAACCTGAACATGTCAAAATTGTTTACTATTTTTTTTTGTTTAATAGGAAAAATTGCTGAGATATTTGCTTAAGAGGAAGCTCTTATGTTTGGAAGCAAACTTGAGCCCTGTTTACTCATAAATAAACAGACACAGAGTTGTTTATGAGAGGCCATAACAGAAACTCCTCAAGGCAGATTTGGAAATGGCCATTTTCAACAGTTTCATAAACAAGTATTTTACTTTATAGTTGCAGTTCAAAATTACATGGCCACACCCATTATAACAATGACAACATTATGAATTACATCACTTTGTTATCAGTGAATTACCAGGAATAAGGGTGATTGTGTCTGGTTTTTCTAAGCCTTTTTTTGCACTGCACACAACTTAATATTAATTCAAATGATTACATTTTCATCTTTAGGACTGATTTTCCACACTTTTAATTTGTATGTGCTTAAAGGTGCAGGTGACCCAAAAATGAACATTCTTAGCCTGTCCATACAATGGTCCACAAAACTGGTTACCAACATTCTTAAAAAATATTTTCTTTTGTGTTTCACAGAACAAAGACATACAGAATTTTCATTTTTGGGTGAACAAACCCTAATAACGGATCTCTTCGTTCTAGCAGTGTGATTTGGTATATCTCCATCAGCTGCTACATGATGCAGACATCAAAAAAAAAGCAGAGACATTCATGAGGTTACACTTGCCTCTGCTCATCTGAAAGTTTGAAGAAAGGTGCCTGTGTGTCTCACCTCAGGGTCGATCTCCTCTAGAGCACTCTCCAGTTGCTTGAGTTCCTCCTCTGACAGCTTGTTCAGAATCTCATCCTCATCGATCTCCTTATACTTCTCCAGATCTTTCTTAAATGGAAGAGCCATGATTTACACGGTCTGTCAGAGAGAGACTGCAGTCCAGTTTGATTAAATGCCTGCACACAGAAAAATAAATTCATTGTCTGAGATAAATGGGTTATTCTGATCAAAAATACATACACTACTGTGATACATGTATGTCAGTAACGAACTTCAGTACTTGCCTTACAAAAGAGCGAAAAAAATATGCTGAGAAATTTTAGAATGCAATAATGCAAAACCTATAATTCATTATATTACTGATTAACAGATGAAATATTAACAATTTAATAAAAATTTAAGTATGTCCTGCCATTAGAATAAAGGCATGCTCACAACAACACAAATTGTTTAGCACGAAAATTTGGTTCGATTTTTGCAGTCTATATCAAACTATAGTAGACATAACATTGTAGCATATTATATATACTATTATATTAGTATATAAAACAACAATTTTAGCTATTATTTCCAGTAGCTTTAAATACCCTTAGTTATGACTATTAATATCCTCTCCTGCAACACTTATTCAAAATTTTATTTTCTTATTTTTATTGCGCTTAATTTTCTCAAAATGTCCATACACTGCACTGTAATGGAAGTTGCTACAATTTATTTTCCTCTAACCTCAGTTTATACAGATTCCAAGGCAGAAGAAAATACTTTAAATATTTAGCTTTTTTATGTGCCTTAGGAAAAAAAAAAAAAAACAATTTGGTGTGTGACTTCAAATCAAATCAATAGCTTCCCGTTCAAGTTGCTTCCAGTTAAGACAGCAAAAATATTAATTTGATTCTGGGACTAGGCTTAAACCTTGTTAAACTGGGCATAAATCTGCAGTATTGCATTGTTGCAGTAAAGCGGGGTAGACTGATTGTTATTATGTTTTGGATGTTTTACAAATTATATTGTTTTTTTTATTTAAAGACTCTGCAGAGTTTGCTGTATTATTATGACAGTGTCCATAATTTTTTGAGCTCAAAGTCTAGTGTGACCACAGCATGAGGCTAAATGTGTACACGATCAAGCATGCATTTTATTTGTCCATTCAGACCAAGGCATTAAACAAATAATAATAATAAAATAAAAGGACAGATGGGCTGAATTAAAATGCAAATTTAACTATAAATATAAATACATAACTAACTTTACAAACATTTTTCCACTAATCAATGAAAGAGAGACTACTGAACAGATCCTACATGTCCTCTGTTTGATATTGGAAAGATGTTCCCCTCTCGTGATCTTTAACCTCAGACTGGAACTTAATTTTGCAACAACACATTCCCATCTGGAAACACTCTGACCTTTGAACTTCACTCCCCTGCAGATCTGCACCAACCCCAAATTCCTCAGCTACTTCATCAAGCTGCAGTGTTTCAATAAAGATATGAATCATAATCATCACTGCTATACTCCTGAGTGGAACACTTGACCATCTCACTGTTGCTGCAGTAAGTGTAGCCTACTGTATATCACTTCAGGGGATGAGCAAAACTATATTTTCAAAATCTGGTGTGTTGTCTGAAGGTCAAACTGACTAGCAAGCCTGTGTTTACTATAATAACACTGGTTAGGGTCAGGTCCATCACACACAGACTAGACAATACTCAAAAACGCCTAGACAGAACACAAGGAGTCTTGATTTTTGCTTTGAAAATTGTGACTTTAAGGTTGTGGTTTTAGACAGGGAAGCCTAAATCAAGCCCTGCCAGCTCAAGTCAGCCATCAGACCCATAAAACACAAGGAAATTCCAGCAGCCAGAAATACTCCAGGAAAAGCTGATGTCATTTATTTGCCAATTCATGAACAAACTGTCATTTCTGGCCCACAACTAGGTGACCAAAACTAGTGCATACTAAAGACTAATTAGATGTTGCCAAACTATGTAATGATAATCCCTGGGAAATCCCACAGCACAAGATTATAATTTATTCACAGCACCTGCAATTAAAGTATTTCTTTGTTATGAGTACAGCTCATTTACTTGAGCTATTCTGACTGACTAAACAGAGCAGTCAATATTTAAGAGATTATAGTAAATGTGAAGGTGAAGAAAAGCACTAAATTGGACTGTTGCATGAGGATAAAATACTGTATTACTGTTGGAGGGTGTTATTTTGCACTGGCGCTTGTGCCAAAGCTGAGAGTGAAATCAAGCTGTGTGCTGATCCATCAGCGAAATCATAGTGTTTTGACGAACAGTTTTAAATGCAGTGCTCTGAACATTAAGCCA